>NW_022111366.1:3262250-3280335 GCF_000313985.2 Echinops telfairi
CAGAAAGCGAATTTTGAGAATGATGAGGGCAACGAATGTATGAGTGTGCTTTACACAATTGACGTATGTATGGATTGTGATAAGAGTTGTATGAGCCCCAATAAAATGATTAAAAAAAAAAAGATTGTAGCCTAGGAAACCTTCTGGGGGTGCCTTACTCTGCAGTCCAAGGTCACAGTGAGTCAGAATGGGTCAGTAATACACAACAACAACCACAACAACCACAACCAAAAAACAACACTGATGGGGGGATGGCCCTCAATGTGAGATGCATCATTCTTTTGAGTGTTGAATGCCTTTGGCTGACAACAGTCTTCCCTAATGGTTTCCTGCACCCAGTTTTCTGAGTCAGCAGACTTGCTTTCTGTGTTTTATGGGCTCCAATACAACTCTTTTGGCCAAAAAGAGCTAATGAATAGGATAGCTACTTTCTGTGGATGCCCAGTTGGGCCATACAGGAGTGTGTAATGCTGTGTTAAGGGAGATGCCTAGGCAAAAGAGGGCCATGACACCTTGATGCTTGACACCTGGGTGGATAGTCTGGTAAAAAGAGACTAACTCTGTTGTCCCTTAAGCTCTCAGTGAGGACCTTGGGTAACCAGAGAACTCACACTAAAATAAGAGAGAATTACGAGTCTTGTTTCAATCTGAAGACATGGTTGATTTTAAACATAGAAAGTCATTTTAAAAATTGCATCGCATAATAATAATAATAAGGTCATTAGTGTGTAGTCACTCTTGATTTATAGCAACCTTATAGGACAGAGTAGAATTGCTCCGAAGGTTTCCAAAGCTATAAATCTTGATGAAAGCAGATTGCCTAATCTTTCTCCCATGGAAAACAGCTGGTGTATCTAAAAGATTAGCTTGGGTTTTGGGCTCACACTAAATCCTACCTCCAACTTAACAATTAGTTCTTACATCATGGCCCTGCTTGATACTTGCCCCCAGGAAGGGAACACAGAAGATCTGAGTGCTATAGAAAAGTGCAGTGAAGAAATTAGATAGTGCCTGGGGCCATGAGATAAAATAGGGTCAGAGGTCTTAAAGGCTTGTTTCCAAAGAAGCAGCCATCTAAGTGCCGTATCAGCTACGTCTACACGTAAGAAGCACACCAACGTCAGTCACTGTAAATCATATAATTCAAAGTTGAAGGAGGGATTCACACCAGAGTCTAAATAGTGAGAAACTGCTGTGTGGAAGGCTCTAAATGACAGTGGGAGCCCAAGATACATTTGTGGCATCTACATAGGGAATAAGCCTCCAGTGTTCTCCCTCAATCCATAATAGAGGGTTGGGAGGAAAGTGGTTATTAAATAGAGGGCATTGGAGAGGTGAGTATAGAAAGTCAAAGGGGTAAACTTAACTTGAAGGGTCAAAACCTTGTTAGTTGGTCCCTCCTCTGATGCAGTTTAAGCCTGAACATGCCTGGTTTTCAACATTTTCTGTTTGCTCATATGAGGGTTTATCTCAGATGTGTTGTCATTGGGGGCTACCCTCTTGAATGTTTGTTATATGTTTTTCAGTATATGAAACCGAGGATTGATGAGCCCATAAGGACAAGTAAAATAGGGAATCTTTTGGAGGGGGGTGACAGCGGTGATAGTGGGGGGTAAAAAGGAACTGATGTCAAGGCGTTCAGGAGGAAACAAATGTTTTGAAACTGGGCGGGATAGCAATTGTACAGTACTGCTGATGTGAGTGAACTATGAGATGCTGTATTTGTATTAACTCCCAATAAAATAGTTTTGATAAAAAGAAAAATGGTTAACAGTACCATGCTTAACCCATTGTGTCACCAGGGGTCCAACTCATCATGTGTATTGTGTGTATTCTAACTCAACCTGACCTTCCTATGAGCTGGAGGTGCTGATAGTCAGCCAGGAACAACGGTGGTGAGAAGGCCCTCTCCCATTAGCCATTGATGGTACAAAGCAAGAGCAGGCTGCCTCACCACGGCTATAGGGGTGGGGAAGCCAGAACCATATAAGGACAGAAAGCATCCATGGTGACCTTTGTAGGGTGCACTGGAATTGGCAGAGATGGGATCAGGAAACCACTTTGGCCCGGGGTTAAGGTAACCTTTAGGATTTGCCACCAGGATCAGGAACAATGAAGTATGGCAATGCGGGCCATGCAGCAAAGCAGAAACTGACACCTATCGTTGCGGCAGGTGAATGTTAGTGTCTGCCAATAGGAGCTCAAGAGCCATTTGGAGACCCTGCCAGCCCGCCGGGCGGAGCAGCGACTGGGATTCCACAGATCTCCTGCTCTGGGCCCAGAGCCACTGCCGGTTACTCTTGTTACTCAAACCCTCTCCAGTGACTTTTCTCCAGCTGGGAGAAGTGACAGCAACATAGGTCGCGCCTATTTTCTGGGAAAGAAATATCCCAGCTTTTTACTCCGGGCACTAACTTGTGGACCTCCACAGATCTGAATGCAGGACTGCACCAAGAGTTGAAGGATGGGCTACGAAGCCAGTGGGGGAGAGGTATCTCCTACTAGTCAGAGAGCAACCTCTTCCTCAATCGCTTGTCTATCCCTCTGACAGCTGCAGTTTTCTCTACACATTTGTTTTCTGAGGTATTCTGTCCTTAGCTTATATAGCTATATGATACTCGAATTGCCTAATGCCTTTGTTTTTTAAATATGTACCTTTGATATGGGCATGAAATTGTAGTAGGGTTGTTTTTCCCGGTCAGTGAGTGCCAGTTCTCATCACTTCTTTGGGACTGGAAAAGCCAGCACCTATTCAGAGAGTCACAGTCCCATCTTCACTTTCTCCTATGCCAAAGGATGATGATCACCAGCCAGTGTGCTGACGGAGGCCCTGCCGCTCCCATGAGCGATAGGAGACCCACCGTGCTTTTGTGTCAGCACCTTCTGAAAAACCAGAGCTGATCTCTTTCTTATTTCTCTTGGTGAAGGTCGTTCAACTAGGTCTAGTGTTCTACGTCAAGTGCACCTCTTGGAAAATGATGAGGAGAGACCTGTACTTACCAAGATATGAGTATCAGAATTTTTTTTTCCAACCCAGAAAACAGTAGTAACAAAATGACATTGGAGGTTACACAGCTCAGACCAGGGTCCCCCAAACGGTCTTCCCTGGAAGCCTCAGTGGAGCCGGATCTTCAGGGCCGACTCGGAGGAAGGGGCTGATAGACCTTCTTCTCCGGCCACTGGCATACATTTCCGTGGGCCAGGGTGACACTGGTCCTCCTTTAAGCCACGGTCAAGTGAGACCACATTTTGTGGGTACTTGTTCTTCCAGGGGCTCACAGCTCTGCATCGGCTGGCTTCTAGTCCTTCACCTCCCATCTGTTCTATGTCTTCTCCCAGTGGAGGTAAGGAGCCCTGGTGGCGTAGTGGGTTACGAGTTGGACTGCTAACTACCAGGTCAGCAGTTTGAAAACACCAGCTGCTCCATGACAGATAAAGCTTTCTGTAAAGTGTCACCGCCTCAGACACCCCTGAGGGCAGGTCTACCCTGTCCTGAAGGGTCCCTAGGAGTCAGAATCGACTCAATGGCAGTGAGTTTGGTCTTTGAGTTTTCCTGTGGAGAGTAAGACAGTCTAGCCCCTGCCCCCATACATCTCTGCTTAGCAAGCCACTATGGGCTGACCCTGGGGGAGAGACGGGACTTTCTACTCCCATAAAGAGTTACAGCCTCAGGAACCCACAGAGGCTGTTTTGCCCGGTCCTACAGGGTCACTCTGATCCGATTCAACTTGATGGCAGTCAGTTATGGGCAGACCCCCAGGCCACATTACTGTTATTTCTGTCCTTGAAGTTGTAACACTTTTCTTCTACCCTCTCTTATTTACTCCTCTGAACTGAGCCATAGGGCCAACATTTATCGTATTAAAAAATATTTGTTGTCTGCATTGGGCATGTGCTAGGTTTTCAAGCCCAATAATAAGAGCAAGTACTTTTTAAATGCAAAGGTATTGTAAGGACCACCCAACAGAACCCTTGACATGAAGGTTGTCCTAGAGAATCTGGGGTAGGGATTGCTTCAACGGTGGGGCATCGACAGGAAGTGGGAGAGAGTTCTCAGCTGGAGGCGGTCCTGAGCCTCTCTGAGATTCACCAGAGATCTGGAGATGCCTATCATTTTCCTCCCCGCTGCTTCCAGTTCTCTTGCCGCAGCCAGTTGGGACCCCCGTGAGCCGCTGAAGCAGTGCTGACAGCGAGGCAGGAAAAGGAGCAGCTGCTTCCGTTACCCTTGGCCTGGAAGACCTCGGCGAAGGGCCTCCCCGCCAGGTCCCTGCCAAGGCCCTTGGCCCTCTGGAATGACTTGATCCCACACTGATGTCTCCAGGCTGGGTGCTCCCCAGCTGGAGCCCTGAAAGTGCTTGCGTGGCAGCCCTAGAGAAGGAAACCAACTTGAAAGAAACTCCCACAAAGTAAATCACCAGGACTGGATGGTTTTCATCCAAGAGTTGGGAAGGAAATGAAGTGTGAAATAGCACAGATACTGATGAAGACATTAGTTCTCCATTAAAACTAAGACTGTGTCAGGGTACAGAGGTTTGCTAGCATGATGACCTTATTGCTAGAGGAGAGATGAGATTACTGGCCTCTGGGGCCAGTAGGAAACCTCGACTACTTGGATGGCATGGTACAAATGGTGAAAAATGACATGGTGCCTTTTTAGTCCCTTAAAGCAGGACATGATGACAATTTGTCCAGGACAGAATTTTAGTAGAAATCTTTGAAAGAACCTGGATCGGGAACACATGCGTTGGTACTCCCTACTCCTGCGAGGGCAGACATTACTAATCAATCTGGTACTCTTTTCCTCCAAGCTTGGATTGGGCCTCCCTCATGTCCTTCAGTCCTGTTCTCTGGAGAGCCACTCTTCAGCTGATCACAGTTGACATATCCATGGACACTCCTCTGCCCTCCCTACTTGTCTTAGTTAAGTAGTGCTGCTGTAACACAGATACCACACGTGGGTGGTGGTGTTTGAAGAACCTGAATTTATTTTTACACAGTTCTAGAGGCTAAAACATCCGAACCTTGGTATCTGGGTCTCGACCCTGTCAGTTCCTTCCTTGTCAGTAGCTTGGGCATTCATTAGTCCCTTGGCTTATAGGGGAAATTCACATGGCATCTGTTTTCCCTGGTATGTGTCTGCATCGATATCTGTTCAGCTCTTTATAAAGTCCTTCCAACACATGTTCAGAGTGGCTGCACAACGGAATACCTCTGCCCACCAAGACAGCGTCTTTTATCAGGCACCCATTTGACTACAAAATAATGACAAGAATGAAGTCTAATACAGGTAGTTTAGGAGCATGGCAAGAAACATCCCATTCTTTCTCCTAAGCTCTGTGTCAGCAGAACGTCTATCTTTAGAGAGAAATAGATTTGTGAGAACTGAATCCAGATGTGTCATCCCGACCCAAACCATGGTGGGGTCTTTCTGGATGGAAGGGAAGGCACTTCCGCAGAGGGAGCATTACAGCGTGCTTCAAAAGGTCCATTCCAGAGCTGAGAATCTAGGACAATGGCCTTCCTCAGGCATCCCCTTGTGCTGCCCAAAGACAGTTGTAAACATTGCCAAGTTCGGTCACAACGGTGACCCTGTGTGGGGCAAACAGGAAGCAAAGTGTGCTTGAGGGAAAAGCTCCACTGAGGCCCAGAGGAGAAAAGGGACGGGGCTATGGGACCCTTGTAACTCTTTGATCGTTGTGTGCCGTGGGGTCAATTATGCCCCAGCAGAAGACCTAGGCTGTCCCTGTAACTGGCCTTTCTTTCATACTATGGCACTGGGCCGAAGGCGTGGTGGGGGGTCTTTTTGTCTACCAAGGGCCATTTGGATATTTTTAACATCATTCATGGATCACCCTGGTCAGACCCTTCATTAACTCTCCCTTAATGCGATGCCTGGAATTGTTTCAATATCAGCCTATGATGTAGCTGGTATTGATGATTATTGCGGGCCTTGTATGGCCCGCAGGCTGATGTTCGTTCCCCGCTACTGGCCTAAGGGAACAGAAGGCCCTTCGGCCATAGGCCTGCAATCCCTGGAGGCCTGTACAAAGCATTTGCGATTGGCTTGGCTGAGGCTTCGTGATAATGATCACGAGGAGAATCATTTGGCTCCATTAAGGATTGTTTTATTGTGCATGGGGTCGCTGTGGGCTCGAACCAACTTGATGGCACCTAGCTACCACAGCTAACTTGCAACACAGAACAAAACACTACAAATCCCAGTCGCCAGCGTGTTGACTTGGATTGCGGCGACCTCGTGTGTGCCAGCGGGTTTCCAGTGGCTCACCTTTCCGAAGTGGATCATCAGGGCTTTCTCCCAAGGCGCTTCTGGGTGAAGGCCCCACCTCTTGTGGTCTCCATTTGTGCCACCCAGGGGCTCTGTGTGGCAGCCTGGTAACCTCCAAGTAAAACAGTTTCTGATGCAGCAGGGCTCTGGGAGTGTGTGCTATAACCTGAGCATTGAAACAGATGGAGGTGGGTGGATGGGCTGGTTTGCTTCATCCATGGAAAGTTTATATATATATGATATGCAAAGAGGCAGAGAATCAGAATTCATCAAATACACTCAGCATGGGAGTGAGCCTCATGTTACTGATATTTTTTTGGTTGATAATTCAGGATCTTATGCCCAGGGCTCATCACTGGGGAGGTGGCCAGGCGTTGTGGTTCAGCGGCCACAGGACAGTGGTATGATGGGGTACACTGGTCAGCAGGTCTGGCTTCTAGTCCTCACTCCACTGCCAGCTGCCGTGTGACCTTGGTCACATCTCCCAGAATCATGGTCGTGGAGCAAGAGGCTAAGGAGGTCACCTTATCCAGTTCTTCCTACTCAGGAGCTGGGGATTAGCATCTGCACTTTAAGGAAGAGGCAGTAGCTGCTCTGCAAGTGTGACAGACAAGTGCTCAACACTGGGAGTGGCGGGGGTGCCTGGGATGTGCGGGGAGGGGCTGGAGGGAGGTTGCAGTGGGGGGAGGAGGGATAAGTGAGAAGAGAGGAGAAGAGAGACTTGGAGCTCAGACAACAGTTCTTTGCTTGTCACCACTTTGCTTCTCTCTCGGTTTCCTCATCCGTTAATGGGCCCTGTAAAGTAAGTAGGGGTTTAGCTTAGCGTGTAGAGCACACTGAGAAATCGCTGTGGGTGACAGGATCAAATGCATTGCTGATAACTTACATTTCCAAGGCACTTGGTAATCGTCATGCGCTTTCATCTGCGTTATTCTGCCCTGCTGAAGCTTCTTCGGGAGCTCGGGGGGGAGTAGTGGGTTATGTACTCACTGCTGACCACACTGTCAGGAGTCAAAACCCACCAATTGGTCCAAAGGGAAAAGATGAATCTTTCTCACACAAACGGAGTCACCCAAATGTTCCCCTCCTGGGCAGGCTGGACCTGTAGGAAAGCCTTGGCAGGCCAGCTCCGGGAGCATCTTGGCTCCACGGTGTCCAGCATTCCCGGGATGCAGTTTCTGGGCAGCAGTGTGAGACATTGCTGGAGGATGTTGGGGATGGGTGAGTGGTACTTTTCGGGTCTGGGAACCACGGACCAAGAGCACATCCCACGTGAGGAGCAGAGGCAGTTGGGCCTGACTGCATGATTCATGACAACAGACTTGCTGTGGGTTTGGCATACATGAGGAAAGGCAGTCCAGTGGACTTGGGTTCCTGTACCACTCTATTCCACCATTGCGAAAGAGGGAAGGAGGGCAAACGAGTGTGAGATTAAAGAAAAGCCCCACAAAAAGTCCTATTTTTGTACAATTCAAGATAATAGATAATGCACTCACTCACCAGAAAGAAAGATTTGATGTGGATTTTCATAATAAAAACACAAAACAGAAAATCAACCCCACTTACATGTACAGGTGGTTAAACTGAAGATACGTGGGAACTAGGGAACCGTGCAGAGAATGTAGAGTGGTCCCAGGTGACCGTTTGTCATACACGACACTGAGAAGCAGAGTCTTCGGTGACACAGACTGAGAACTGCTCAGCTCCTCGTGGGAAGGTTGGCAGTGGGTTTGACTCCGCCTGTAGTTGCCTCAGAAGAAAGGTCTGGAAATCTACTTTAGAAAAACTAGCGCTGAAAACTGTATGGAGCCTAGCTCTGCTCACGTGGGGTTGTCAGGAGTTGGGATGGGCGTGATGGCAGCAGGTAACTGCCTTTACACACAGCAGCACAAGCTCGCTTTCCCAGAGGGAGACAGAGAATCTGCTTTGAATCAGATGCCCCACTAGTATTAGCAGCCTATTCTGTGCCTAAGAGAACCTTCTCTGCAAGCATACAGGAGGAACACCCATTAAGAGTCCCCTAAATAGCTTATGTCTCATAATTTTTGCTTCTGACTTTACGTTCGCAACCTCTTCATTTAAACATTTAGAAGCTACTGCCTTATGGTATATATTTTTTTTTTTAAGAAAAAGATTTGCTGCATGTGCTTGAAATGATTTTAGCGAACACATCAATGTACATAGCTAGTGCCACACAAAATACATAGACTTTCAGGAAATTCCCTAACATATGAAATTTGTATTCCAAATATGTGGCCATTGCATATTTACTTATATTGTCACCTAAGTTTTATATTGGCCCTTTTATACCTCCTATACAGAGTACACTCCACTGTTATTTGTATCTGATCATGCTTGTGGAATACTTGGCATAATGAAGAAAATTTGCCTTCTCTGTTAAATCAATTCTGATTATATGTAGAATATGGCAATACTTTAGTATATACAAAGGCCCATACGCCATCAGAAAGATCTCATCCTCCAGACTTGTGGATTCATGGGAAAAATTACTTCCACATGGCCCCGAAACGACTTAAGGTTTTTGACTGGTTGGTGGTCCATTGATTCTAAATATCTGACCTGTCAAAATGCCGTCTTTAAACACCAGTGATGCATAGAGGCCTGGAATCATCCAGGGCTGAATGTATTACAGAACAAAGGGAGGTGGTGATAAACACACCCATCTGAGCAGTAGAGGAAATAATCCTAGAATGGATTAGATGCCGTGATCCTCAAACCACATTCTCTGAGCGCTGGGTCCTTGCCCAGAAGTGGGGGAAGGCCACCACTGATGCCTTGTAAATGATGGGGTGTCTCCAAGGCTCTCTTGTCAGGGACATTGGGCAGAGAGTTGGGGTCCATTCAGATAATACCTTTTTTCCTCCTCTGGTCTAGAAGAGTTCAGGACCTAGACCCACTTGGTATTCAATCACCTTCCGTAGTGTCAGACTACCCAATTCCTTTTAGTATAGTTATCAGTCTGTCTGCCCGGATGAAGGTTGCATTACGTTTCAAATAAGGAGTTTTGCTTGTTGGTTGGTTGGTTTCAATTGTCATTAACCAGGGTTGATTTATCAATATTTTGGACTCAAGGAGACCATTTTCAAGATGGCCATAAAGGTTGCCCGGAGACTGAAATGAATTCTTTTGCACCACCCACTAGATGTTAAGAGTCACAGGCAGGCTCTTGCCATTCATCAGCAAGGCCTGGTCGATTCTCAGCACTCTGAGGATATATCAGGGAGGTTCAAAAAGTGCGTGGAAAATTTTCAGTATCTGTTAGCTCCGTTTTCCCAAAGACTTTTCGAAGCTCCTTTGTATTTCCCAGGAAGGCCCTCTTCAGAGCACTCAAGTGATTTCCTGACCATTTCCCCCTGATAGTTTCTCTTTTCATTGCTATGTATGGCATGCTTTACATAAACCATGGCTTCACCAGAACATGTACATGCATCATAACATTGAAGCAGACTGGCTTTCTGCAAAGAGGCATCCAACCAAAGGGTGTCCTCCTGAGAAGGGAGCAGACCAACCGAGGAAAGTCCGCTTGACCCTCATTCCCTGAGAAGAGGAGCGCTTGAACCCCAGGCCCAGGTGCTCAGGAAATCTCCTGTCGGCCTGGGGCACAGTGCAATGTCCGAAGCTTCCAAATACAGTTCAGGCTGGGTCACCATGACAGATGCTGAACTGGCATTGCGACGGGGACTGAAATGGGAACCCTGACAGTGTTTAAATGCCACGGCCTCTGGCTCATAGTCTTCCTAGGTCGGGATGGGAGAGACAGTGCCGGGCCTTATGGGGAGGAGGGCAGAGCAACTTTGGCAAGGAAGTCCTGCTGCCCTGGTGACACCACCACTCGCTCAGAGGGCAACAGACACCCGACAGCACACCAGCTATTTTAGAGGCTGTCAGTTTCTGAATTGCTGACACACTTGGAGGACACTGTCTCTTCAAGGGTCACACTACCCCTTCAAGGTAGGTAGGCTGGGGGAGAACCAGAGGCATGCTAAGGTGCTGGCTGAGGAACGAGTGGAATGCAGTGATGTGGTCAAGATGAGCCCAGGAGCCAGGGATGGAGTTAGGAAGAACATACTGCCTTTGCGATTCAGAAACCCCCTTCTGCAGTGTAGACTTGACACAGAAGACCCCCACCCCAAACCTGCTGCCATTGAGTCATGCATTCTGATTCATACGGCCTCGTAGGGCAGACCCAAATCGTGCTTTAAGGTTTCTGAGACTGTTATTCTTGACGGGAAGAGACAGTCACTTTCTCTCCAGTGGAGCAGCTGATGGGCTCAAATCTCTGACCTTGTAGTTAGCGGCCCAATGAGCAATCCACAGCACCATTTGGGCTCCTCCATCGAAGACCAAATCCAAATCCACTGACCCCAAACCTAATTCCACCTCGTAGCAACTCTATAAAAAGAGTAGAATGACCGCTTCATGTTTTTGAGGCTGCAGATCTTTACAAGAGTAGACAGTCTCTTCTTTTTCTCTCAGAGCAGCTGGTGGGTTTGAACTGCTGACCTTTAAGTTAGCTGCCTGATGCTTAATCACTGTGCCACAAGGGCTTTTACACAGAAGACCATGTTAGGCAATCCTTTGCCTTGCCCGGCCGCCCCCTGTCTTCTTGAGCATCATCAAGAATCCATCCTGTGGTTAGCCTCCTTGGACTCATTCCTTACTGGGGAGGGCTTCAGAGGAAACAATGCAGGCAGGAGAGACTTGGGAGTGGGTGTTGCTGGAGGGAGCAGGGAACTTAGGAGGTGAGTGTGGGTCTCTCAATTCGGCACATACCTTAACCTGGGGCTCATGGGTTTTAATAGAAAGACGTTATTCTCAATCCAGATCATCCAGGGGTTTTGTTTCATTCTCAATGCTTTCCCTGGACCCCCAAAGTGAGCTTCTGTCTGTCATCATGACATTTGAGTTTAGGGTTCCCGAAGGTGGTCTGGATGGTGGAATGAGCTGAAGTGTGGGGGTTAGACAGACTCAGGTTCTTTTCTTCTTTCTGCTATTCCTGGGTGGGCGATGTTGAGCACATTCTCTTGTTTAAGTTTCGATGATCTTAGATGTACAAAAGAGTGACAATGCCCAATACTCAGGCCTCACACCAGGTTCCTTGGGGCTCTCTCTTCTAGGCATTGGGTTGTTTTTGACTCCCCAGCAAGTATTTTCCTTATTATGCGCCAGAGGCTGAGTGGTACTGACAAGGTTGCCAGTTTGCCATCAAGAGTCCTTCCAGCCTTCTGGCTCTTGCTGCCTCTTTTGCCCTTTGTGGGCCAGTTCTTTTGAGCTACTGGTTGACCTTTCTGCTTTTCTGCTCAATGCTAGTTTGCTTCCCCGGCACTTTCTCCTTTTATCAAAAAACCCAGCACTTATCTTTCCTCCGTGAGCTGCCCTGTTCCCTCTCCTTTCAGACTCTCAATTTTTCTATGTGGCAGCCTTCCTGGACGAGGAGAGTTTCCCTGATGAGTCCCACACAGAAACAGATGTTGAAATTCAGCACCTTTGCTGTTTATTTGCTTCCCTCCCTCTGCACTTCCACCTTTCCATCTTCTAACATCATTTGGTTCTGACGGTTGCCGCTCTAGGACTTGAATTATTTCCTTCATCACCTGATCTTTTCCCATTCGACAGGGACAGTTTTCTGTGTTGGGATTCATTTTTTTCTATTCGAAAGGGACAGAGCTCTCTGCCCCCCCTCTCCCCCCAGATACAGACAAGAAAGTGGTTGAGAAAAGATGTAACTTTTGAGTGCACCCCCCTTTCCAGTGGGCTGCTAACTGCAAGGTCTGTAGTTTCGACCCACCAGCTACTCAGAGACCAAGATGAGGATTCTGTCCTCGTAAAGATCTGCAGCCTCGGAAGCCCGAAGGGGGCAGTTCTGCTCTGTCTTCTAGGGTTGCTATCGTTCAGAATTGACTCTATAGCAATGAATTCAGACGGTGTGGTTCAGATTAGGATATTGGCCAGAGTGGCTGAGTCACTTATCCAAAGCCACAGGTCTGGGTCTGTGTAATTTCAAGGAAAGACTTCCCCTGTTTTCCCTACCTTGCACTGTCTCTGCCCCATTAAGTGCCTCACTCCAGACACCAGGGGCATGAGGTGAGGGGGGCGGGGGGTGGAGTGGGGGGAGGCACGCTGTGGTGAGTGCAGCGGATGTCTATGCAGGAGCTGTTGTGTTCATGAAGGAGGAGCTATCACCGTCTCTCTGTTAGCATTATTGGTGTCAGCATTCATGGAAGGGCTTGAAGTCTCATGACCAGCTAGCAAGCATCTTCCCTCCTTAGGTTCATGTGGAAGAGCGTTGGAGGGATCAGTGAGCCGAGTATCTTTGACATGCTTGACAGGGACTGCTCCTCCCTGAACAGACAGGCACGAGCAGCTTGAAGCTCAGGAAAGATTTCAAGCAAGGTCCTGCCAGTCAGTTTCACTCAGGGCCATGGCAGGAGAAGCTGGGAAGATCCACGGATTTGAGGAGGACACCATGTTGGGGTTTCATTAAGAACATGGCATTCCATTGAGCCACTTCATTACTGGGGATAGTATTGGTCTCCTGGAAGAAGGTAGCACTCAAGATTCCTCTTTGGCTCCAGTCTACTATTTTAGCTCTTTTCTGCCCCTGTCCTTTCTCCTGTTTTGCTAATCATACATTTCCTTAATTCACTCACTAATTTGTTCACTAACATTTGATTGCATAATTAGTACAAGACACTACTCCAGGCACTAGGGGTACAAGAGGAATAATACGGAAGTGCTCTGCGTTACTTGGTATCCTCTGAATGTGCTGATAGATCTTGTTGGTAAGCTTCTGCTATAAAATTCTCTTTTCCTTGAAGATTCTTTTGTTTCTGCAGGCTCTGCTTTTGAAGCTCTCAGAAATGTTTCATTTGACTTAGAAAAGACTCTTGACTAGAAGAGATTCGCTTAGCTCTGAACTCCCATAATGCTTTATTGGTACTTCTAGATAGTAGCTAAAGCCAACCTCACTGCCCTTGAGTTCATTCTGACTCCCAGCAGCCCCGTGGGACAGAGCAGAAGTGTCCCTGTGGGTTTCTGAGAGTGTAGATCTTTACAGGAGTAGAAAGCCTTCTCTGTCTCCTGCACAGCAGCTATAGTACATGAAAATCGGCATTTATGTATCACTTTGATGGTTGATGAGGTATTTACATTGTAGCAAGCACATAAAGACTTCATGGTGTTCATCAAAATGAAAGAAAATAGTTCTTGGTGAAAGTCTTTGGGTTGTGTGAATGGTCCAGTGATTGCTTACTTTCCAATGAATTGAACTCTCCCAAACGTCTTAGAACACAAGCCTGGAGAGCTGCCTCTGGAAGTTCACAGCTTTAGAAACCCAATGGAGCTTGCAGGACTGTCGTTATTCGGCACACTCAAGGCTCAGTTCCATGGAAACTACCACGGGTTACTAATGATATCCCTATTTTCACAAACAAGGAAACATGTTTACAAATTTTTACAAAAGATTGGGCTCTCAGAAGTTGACCTGTCCAAGGTCAGACTGCTGGAAAGACAAGATGTGAATGATAGAAGTCAATCGTTGGAACTCAGTCTCTTGTATGGAATGTGACATGCTGGGTCTTGACTCTCCTACTTTTATTGGATTTTGTTATGGACTTGCCCGATCTCTCTAGTAGATTTTTTATGTCCCCAAGGACATGGATCATGGCATACTGCTTTGTATGCCACTCATAGCGCAGTGCACATTGCCAGGCCCAGGATGAATAATCAATAATTATTTGCTAAGTAAGAAAATGATCAATTGAATGAATGAATGTATAGGATTACCAGAAAGGTCGTTATATAGTTGTTAGCCAAGCAACTCTTAGGCTCATTAAACAGGATGGCACTCTATATTTGGTGTGATGGATTGGGTGGGTCTCAAACTTAATATAGCTGGTGGTCTCCTAGATAATTTGAAAAGAATTTTGTCTTCCTGGCTACACTCACATACATGCTTGAAATTGCCATTGTCTTCAAAAGTCATAGTTAATTTATGCTGTTGCTTAGAAATTGGCTGATTGGTTCTTCCCCTTTAGCACATTATCATGAATTTTTATTGATGCTCAGGAGGAATGATTTTGTAACATATAGGGTTATAAGTCCTTCCAGAACCTTTGGGAAAGGATGGCTTTTCATTTTACTGCAACTGAAAGACCATTCCACTAGCTAGGTCACAGTTCTGTGGCTGAGGTGGAGAAGGTGGGGGGAAGTGAGAAGGAGTTGTGGTTGCAAATAAGCACTAGTTTGGCAATGAATGAATTTGTCACCTCACCCAGAAAAAATGCCATGAGCCTCAGGGAGGGGCCGTTGACAACTGCTGGCTTGAAATTAATAAGTAAATCTTGAAGACCACCCAGTCCCTTAGACTCAGCACTTGAAGGATGTCTTATGCAAGATATCTTTATATTGGATATTGCCTTGTGGCCAAATTTTGATTATTTCATCTCTGCCACTTTCATCAGGAATATTTTCTGAACCAAAAATTGGTCCCACAAATATGAATTTTATGAAGAGCATGAGATCAAATATTTGAAATGAAGACTGTCCTGGAAAAGTCAGGACTCATAGATTGTCCCTGACACTGCCTGATAATTATAAATCATTGACACATAACCTCACAAGTTTATATGGCTCCTTACTATTTATAAAGTCTGTTCACATGCATTACTATTAAGTGGATTCTCCTCAAGCATCCTTGTAGATCCCCATTTAAGACTATTGAAAACTTTTGGGCCCTGAACACTGGTCTAAGTTAAGCCTCCATGAAACACATTTCCATCAGTCGGAACTACTTCAGCTGCTTCTTCCTGTCTTTCAGTGCTGTCATCACAGCTCTCTCAAAGCCTGAGCATCTTCCACACCCCTCTAATGTTGCTTTGCTGATTGGTCTAGGTTAGAGCAAGAGGTGGAGTTGACATTGGCACTGATATTCAATGACCTGCTACGTTTGGGTCTCTCACCCAGGTGGAATTAGAGATGGGAAGATGCAAAAAAGAGGGCACTTCTTTAGTAAATAATTTCATTTAGAAGTTAAATATTCCTGACCATAGCTGCACCGAGAAAGGGAAACTCTTGTCTCGCCTTCGTTTGTAGTTTCTCCTCTCCCCAAAGAAGTGGCGATGGCCTAGTACCCATAGAGCGGTCTGACTGAGCAGCTTGGAGTTCAAAGGCAGAAGCATATGCACTTGCAATTCTAGTTCTGAAAACTGGACAACAGCATATAATGGCCAAACTAACCCCCATCCTGCCCTGACACTCTCTAGTTGATTTATGTGAGAAAAGTCTTTGAACCTTTCCAAGCCTCAGTTTCTCATCTGTAAATGGCAGCAGTAATGCCTACTTCACAGGTTTCTGTAAAAACTGTATAATGGATATAAAGTGCCTAGTGTAGTGACAGCTACTTCACCACCACCCCTAAACCCCAGCCTTTTTGTATGTTCCTGGCTACAGAAATTTCAAACTATAATAATTTCAATGGCTTGGCAATGGACATTTCAAATATGGAGGGTAGGTATTTGAGCATAGGCAGGAACAGGCGTTTTTGTAGCACTAGGGATGGAAGCTCTCATGCCATTGAGCTTCTGTCTGCTCAACAAGAAATATACTAACCACCAGGCCTACATTTTTGCAAAACCTCTTTTTAAAAAAGTGCTAAAGTCCCAGGGAATAACTCTGAGCTCTTGCTGGTGCTTCGGTGTCGCACTGAGAGGGGTGCTGGTTGTCAGGTGGGGTGTGCTTTAGACAAGTGGAGAGAGAGGTACTCTTAGTCTCCTTAATTGGCTTATTGGCGTGGGGATTGCAGGCTTCAGGTTACCACCCCCTTTCTCGCAAATAGAACTTGGAGGCCTCGGGAAGCGCAGAGACTCCGTTCCAGTACTAAAGTCATCCAGCGGGCTTGTTTGAGTGTTTGCTATCATTATAAATTTAGTTTAATCCAACCCGAGTTATAGTTCATTCCTTTGAAATTCTGGACTGAGTATCAAATTTGGGCTTAGTCTGTACTCAGGTTCATGCCAAATGCTCTGCTTCTGCCATGTTTGGAATTACTCTATGAAACGTCTCATCACCAGCTTTCTACCTGATGAAATCGGACAGCCCAGAACCAGTTTCCACTGCACCAAGGGCCTCTGGAAATGGGAGTGTACCTGAACCCGGTACAGGGTCTGCTGCCTGACTCATGAACTTCTGTGTGAATAGAAGGCCCGGCATGGCTATCTATGAGAGTCTTGGGTTCTAGAGACTTTGGGATACAGAAGCTAGACCAAAGAATGAGTGGCTCCCCTGTCAACACCAGGTAGGAATTACCACTTAGTGTAGTTGAGGGAGTCTTTGTCAGAAAACAAGAATGATACGTGTTTGATTATCATCTGAGCTGTGACTTTCTTCTTTATTGCTTCAAACGACTATTTTATTGGTTGGGGCAAGACTATGTCAACTGAGATCAAGCCTTGTGGAAGGGGTGATGTGCTGCTTCTATGCCTCCTACCTGACTTTGCAGTAGACGTCTATCACCCATCATTGACCCTGAAACCAAGTTGTAGTTCATCATTGAAGCTGGGATAAAGTGTATCACATAACTCATCATTTAGCAGCAAAGCATTAAGTTCAGTTTATGGGCTTCATAGCCTTGATGAGAAAACAGCATGATCATGACCTTACTTTAAATGAGAACTCTAGGGTTATGTAGAATACATAGCCTTGCCTTTGTATTATACCATCAAAGATTCTTCCAGAATGTTAGCTCCATGTAGGCATGGAGTTTTGTTGGTTCCTTGGTACATTTCAACAACAACAAAAAAATCTAAAAGAGTGATTGTCACTTGTACATTTTCAATAGATCATCATTCGATTGAAGGGAACAGGCCAACCTTCCTTATTTCTCTTCTCTTTCCCTAGTACTCTAACATCTGGCCATACCAGTTTGCTTGCAATTTCCTGAAAATGTCGAGTGCTTGCTCATGTGATACCAAGAATTTTTTTCCTCATCAATTCTTGTTGGTCTTGACCCCATTTTTCAAGTCTCATTCAAACGTCACCTTGTGGCATTTGGCTCTTTATTATCTTGCTTGTTTTTCCAAACTCCTTCACTCTTGGCTCCCGTCTCTTCTGGAGCAGCTACCATAGTCTTTTCTAGTTGTTTGTCTGTCCTTCCTACCGGACTGTGAGCTCTTTCAGAGCAAGAACCTGGTTTATTAACTTTCATCCACGAGCATATAACCTGCTTTACAGAAAACAGAAATCTCTGGAGAAATAAAAATGGGATAGAGTATAGTCTCATATGCCTATAAACCCCCTAGGTGGCAGAATTGACAGAATCTGCTCTGTTGCATCAGTAATGTATAAAATGGGTAATGTAATATTAACAGGTTTGTTGTAGTAAATGATGTTATTTACATAAGTGTTGAATAGTGCCTCGTTCCAAAAGTGCTCAGTAAATGTTGACCATTAACTTTTTGGCTGGGATTGTTCTCGCAGGTTAAAGATTCCTTACATTGCCTAAAGTCAATGCTATTGTTATGAACAGAATAAGTTGATTCTGTTTTACCCTGAAAATATAAATAAAATTTTTGACTTGGAAAATATCTTATGCCCTCACCTCTAGCAATAAAGATAGCTGTTAATCAGTTCACCAGGGCACTGATTAATGGGCAGTGGTTGCTTGTGAATCAGGAAACAGGCCTTGTCGGTTGAAAAGACCAAGACCTCACTGCTGGTGGGTAGCAGAGCCCCAGGAATGAAAGGTTTTCATCCATTAAAATAGTGAGCGAAGGACCAGTG
>NW_022111366.1:3282062-3304655 GCF_000313985.2 Echinops telfairi
CATCAGAGCTCCTTCCCTCGATAAAGGGAAGTAAATAAAAGCATCTAATTGGCAGGGACTGGTTCTGGGTTATCCAAATGGAGACAGGAAATCACAAATTGCCAAGAATGTAAGAACTTGAAAATACAAAGATGTTTTCTGGTTGTCAAGGGAATTATTTTATTTCTGATTTGATTATTATGTAGTTTTTATCTTCTTGACTGAATAATTTGCTTACACATTCAAATTAATAGCTTATTGGTCACCCTGAAATTATTGGTCTGGTTCTCCTGAACTTATTATATAACTGTGATTTAGAAATGCATTTTAAAAGGACAAAATTTTATTTTTATCTAGGTTGTTGACTTGCAGATATTTAGTTTAAGGTTATTGTTCTATAGTTTCTCTCTCAGATGGATTGGGCTGGTCTGGACGTTAAAAAACAAAAACATATAACATTAATTTTAGTTCCTGATGGCCTTATCTAAGAAATAATTGGTGCCATCGGAACCTACCAAGTGCCCACAAGAGAAAACAGTGACAACCTGCTTCCATCACGATTTACAGGGCTGGCGGCCCTATGGGGGCAGTTGTGCTCTGTCCTGTAGAGTCCTGTGAGTCAGAAGTAACTCAATAGCAACGGCTTTGTTTTCAAGAAACAATTGAGAATGGGAAATGACACAGCTTATTCATGTTTTGAAAATGTGGGTGGAGGCCTTCACTCTGTATATGCACAGCACTAGGCTCTATTTTGTGAGGGAGAGAGAATCAAGGAACTCAGAGTATTTCTAGAGAAGCAAACACCTGTCTCTGAAAATTCTCTCTGAATAGGCAACTACTGCCTATACCTCCACTGACCTGTCCTCCCACCAAAGCGGACTTTCTTCTCACCGTGGGTGCCCAGGACTGGGCCAGTCCACTTGGAGCCCTCTCTGTTCTGAGGTTCCATGTGAGACATGTGAGGCAATACGTAATAGTGTGGGGAATAGTGTCGTGGGATTTGTGTTGGTCTCTGATTATTTATGAGTGCTTTCAATCTCCATTTGTGCTTGAGTACCTTGAAGAAGCATCTCACTGGGTTCTTTGATTATTTTTTCCCAAATCTAGCACCATGCTGGGCACACTAAGCACTCAATAAACACATAATTAATCAAAGCTAATTGGGAAGCTTCTGCTTCAAATCATCTACCTGGAGCCTCATATAGGACCACATGCTGATAGGTGCTTTTTGATGGTTTTGATTTAAATTGCAAAACCATCTAGCACACCCACTCAATTCTTTAACTTCTATGATAATATGAATCTGTGCCCGCAAGTCTGTCCTTTCTTCCTTTAACTTGGCTTGCCCATGCAGTTTTAAACTTGGTGCTTCTAACTGAGGTTATTCTTCAGGAGCAGGATTGAAACAGTGGTGAAAGGGCCTGACCCAAAGATCAACTGCTGAAATTTACCAACTGGAACATGGGGGGAAAATGGGGGTCTGCTTCTGAAGACTCGACAGCCTTGGAAATGCTAATGCAACAGGCCAGTTCTCCGTCAGATGGGGTCACTAGAAGTTGGGATTCACTTGAAGGCAATCAGTTTGGGTTTGGGGGTTCTAACCAAGATCGCAGTATTCTTATATTCTTTGCCATTAGAGGTGGAAGAGATGCTGCCTGTTTTCAGTTCAAGCCCTCTAATTACAGGGTGAGAACATAGGCCGTTGTGGCTAAGGGCCTTGTCTCAGGTTCTTCATCTAGCCCCTGAACAGGTACATTTTGAGTAACTGTTTTATCTTTTATTCCAGATAATATAGTGAGTTCAGAATAGAGTCTCTTATTTCCCAATTGTCCCACTGTAATCCCTGTGCCAATCTCAACCTCGACTTGGCTGCCAATAAATATTTATCACTTTGTGCACAGCTATCTCTCCGTTCCTAAAGAGGCACCAGGGAAATGATCGGCCATGGTCAAAATTTCCCGTGGGCCTTACTTAGGGTGTCTCTGTCCAACTTGTCATTATTATAACACTATATAGTGAGGCAATTGCATAACACTTTGCTCCCAAAGGTGGGACAAGGTTATTTTTTTTTAAAAAAAAGTTTGTTTTGAGCAGTTTTTGAACAATTCACAATATTCACGGTTAGTGAGGAACTCCTGGGATATCACAGAAACAAAATGAGGCCTGGGCATCCAAGTCTGCGGAATCCGACTACTCCGCTTGACTGCGTGAGTGCCCACGTGATCCCCTCCTGCTGCTGAGAGGCCTGTGCGGTCAGCCTCCCAGGGAGACTTGCCCTTCAGCAGCACTTCTCACCTTCGAGAAGCAGGTCCACTTTTCAGTGCTTGAAGGAGACCGAAAATAGCTCCCCCATTAGAGCCGTGTAGTCCATGGGATAAAACAATATGCTTAGACATTCAAAACCTAGTTATAAAATGTCTGTTGGTTTTCATTGGAGAAGGTGGTGTCTAGGCCGAGTGAGTTGTGGAAACTCAAGTTTGGGTCCGGAACTTCCCCTTCACCTTGGAGCGGGTGCAGTTCCTCAGTGACCTGAATGCCCTTCAGTGGGGAAGAGAGTGGGGCTGGGAGGATGGAGGTCGGGCACATTTGACCCCCTGTGGGCACTTGGCTTTCCGGGAACACTGGCAAAGCTGCGGGGAGTCTTGCGAGAGATGCTCCCGGATTTAGAGGAAGAAACCTGCCAGGGCTCGAAGGAAAGGAAATAAGGGAATTCTGGGATGGGTTATTCCCAGACATAGGGATCTGCTAGGAATCTCTGAGGTGGTGTGGCACTCTCTTCTCTCCTTCATTCATCCTACTGTTGCTGACAACTTGTCCCCAAGAAACTCTGACCTTGCGATCATTGGAAAGTCCGTTGCCAGAGAGACACCGGAGCTTGAAACCTTTATTTGTGGATGTGCTTCCTTAGGCAGGAGGCAGTTGGAGTCCTGCATGTTAAGGGTGGATTCGAGAACCAGAGTCTTAGACTTGGCTTGCACCATCATCAGATTTGAGAAAATTGTACGAGCTGATCTGACTTTGGAAAGTCATAGGACATTCCCTTCTTGGTAGCAAGTCCTTAAAAGTAAAATGAAAAGAAAAAAAACCAACAACAAAAAAACCCCAAACCAAACCAAAAACAGCCTATGGAAAAATCCTTTTCTGGTAAATCAGACTCTGGTCTTCTCCATCAGTCTATATCCATGCCCCGCCCCTGCCCCCCTGCCCTCCTGCTCTGAGTGCCGAAGACACAGGGAAGGACCGTCTGGCCCAGCAGGCCGGCTTTTTATTTGGTTGCTCTCAATCCTGACTTCCCGTTTGGATCACCCCTCCCTCTGCCCGTGTTTCAGAAACCAATCAAGGTGTCTCCTGACCTCACTTATTCCCTTTGTTTCTGCCGCCTTCTCGGGTAACTTTTTCCATATGCGTACCTCCTTGCTTCACCACAGACTTTTAAAAATCCAAAATGGTCTGCTTGGGCCCTTAGCAAATGCCATTTCCTTAAACATATGACAAAGTGTTTCTAAAGAACCCAAACAAGTTTTCATTACTTTTGAGGATCAGGACGTATAAGTGGATGAGAAATGACTATGCTTACAAAGAACTCCCGGATAGGCAGTGACGGTGCGGAATGAAAGAAGACGTTGTTGTTAGCACTGCCCTCCTTCCTCCCCCCACAGTGGAATGGTCTAACCTAGAGTTGGAGGAAGGGCTATATTTAATTTATTAAAATTTGGCCATGGCTCGGTTAGTTATGTTATCACCCGCACTTGGCCTCATTCTGTTCCACACGGTGACCTTCGCACTCTCCACATTGCCGGCCATGGACCACTGTTCTTCAGCTGTTCCAACAGCAAATGCCAGATGCCATGTTGGAAACACAAACCCCGAAAGAAGGCTGTAAATCACAAAGAACAAACCATAAAAATAAAATATCCCGAGTGCTGGAAGCTGAAGCTCCCCAGCTTCATTTTTGTTCGCTCACACCCTTTTCTGGGGGGTGGGGTGGGGGTGGCGGGGCGGGGGAGGTGGATGCTGAGCAGTTTCTCATCTGGATGGTTCCTTTCCCAGATTCCGAGCAGAGTACTGGTTCCGACTCCGAGGTGCTCCCTGAGCGGACTGCCTGCTCCTTTGACGCTCACCGTGACCTGAGCTCTGCGGCTGCAGGCCCGGTGCCTGCTGCCCTGTGCCCCATGGAAGAGATCCAGGTGGAGCTGCAGTGCGCTGACCTCTGGAAGAGGTTCCATGATATCGGCACCGAAATGATCATCACCAAAGCGGGCAGGTAAGGAAGGCTGGGCCCCGTGACCAAATTCAAAGAACCAAGAACAGAAGCAGGAGCGGTTGCCCATTTAGTTATGGTCACGTCAGCGGAGTCACAGGAACCTGGCCTCGCTTTCCTGCATCTGGGCAGACTGGTAAAGTGGCCCTGGTGTGTGTACTGTGATTCTGCTACTGTCCTGCATGAGCCACTAGGTCACCTCTGTTCTTGCAAATGGTCCTCCCCTTCCAGTGCAGTTTCGTGAACACAGGAGCCCCTTGCTGTCTTAGGGGAGCGCTGTGGCATCGTGGTTGCATATTGGGCGCTGTCAGGTTCACATGGGCAAATCAGCAGCCACTCCTCAGGGGAAAGATGTGGCTTTTGTCCTTTTTCCCTCCCATAAAGAATTACAGTTTGGGGGATCCACAGGGGCTGTTCTCCCCTCTCCTGTAGGGTGGCCAAAGTCACAAGAGGCTTGATGACCATGAAGTGTGTTCTTTTTTTTGTGTG
Source organism: Echinops telfairi (assembly GCF_000313985.2). Lineage (NCBI taxonomy): Eukaryota > Metazoa > Chordata > Mammalia > Afrosoricida > Tenrecidae > Echinops > Echinops telfairi. Next base: position 3,286,792 of record NW_022111366.1, read on the forward strand.
TGTCTTAGCAGCTAAAAGGTACCTTTCCAAAGCACGTGCTTACTTCACGATCTAAAGTTTTCAAATAATCTGCTCATCAAACAACAGTTTGCATCCTCTCAGGCACTGAAAGCGGTCAGACATTCCTTGTACCAGACTTTGTAGGAATTAGGCTTGGTGCTTATTTTGAGCCCATTTGTGATCCCTTGTAGTTTTTTGTTGGCTGGAAATTATTACCAAGTATTCTTTGCATTCTGGAGGAAATTCTTGCAAGATATTTAATTAGTATGATAAGTTTTAAAAAACACAATTTCTCTTGAGATACACATTTTCAGTGAAGTTACTCCTTTTCTGGTATCATTTAATTTTTGATAGTTTAGTATCTCTATAGTGCTGGTCACTCCACATAAATTACTTCATTTAAACTTGACTATGAGATAAGCTATTTTCATCCCATTGATGGGTGGGAGAGCAGAGGCTTGAAATCAGTCATTAATTTGACTGAGGCCACATAGATAAAGCTCCAGAATTTCAGAAAAATCTATCCAGCTGATCTTAACTATTTATAATTCTGCACTAAGAAATACTTGTACTAATGTGCTTGACACAATGGATGATTGTGTGGATTGTGATAAGAGATATAAGAGCCCCCAATAAAAGTATTTATTTAAAAAATCGTGCAGATGGTGCAGAACTGGGTAGTGTTTCTCTCTGCTGTACGTGGGGTGGCTATGATATGGAGCAGACTAGCTGCTAACAATTAAAGAAGCAAAAGGGTCAGAGCTCAATAGTTTGGCTTGTTTACCCTGCCTTGAAAGAGAAGAAATGGAGTACAGGGTTATGTCTGAAATGCTGATGAACCAATAAACAACTTATAACACACTTTAAACTTATCAGAAAAAATCTATATTTTGCTAAGTCATAGAAAACTGCCCTATGTATTTCCTACTTGAAAAATAATTTATATTTAGTAAATCAAATTATTTGTATAACCATCTTTGCAAGATCTACTTGAATAAATATGATTTCTTTAAAAATAAAAGAAATACTTGTACTTCTTGCCCCTTGGATTAAAAAAATGAAAATAGTTTAGAGCAAATTAAATCTGGATTGACTCTTTTGAGTATATAGGAATAATTGATTGAAATTAAGAAAAATGCAACTTTAATTTTTTGAAGTCAATCTATGTAGTCTCATGGAGGCCTAAAGAGATCCACTTTATTGCTTGTAAGCAATTTTCATAAACATGGACACTAAAAATAAAAACAATGTTCTAACTGGATCAGCTGCCTTGAATGCACATTGGAAACTCCCCAGTAACATATAGTACCGCAAAAGTCTCAGGCTGACGTGAGCATGAAGTCTTGTTAATTGCCTTCTCTTTTAAAACTGTCCCCCTTACCCAAGTTTTAGTCGTGATTAAAACCATTAAAGGCATGTTAGGAGGAGGAACAGCAGGACTAATCTTCAGTATTGCCTCTTTTCCATTGCTCGGCCTTTGCCCTACTTCTGCCGGGCATTTTGGGTTGTTAAGGTTTGGAAGAAACTAACAATGCAAAGAAAATCCTCCCCCATTTAGGTTCTGTTTTTGAGGGGGTGGGGGGTGGCTTAGGGAATTCATTTGGTGAGAGGAGAAATCAAATTACACTTTTATGTTTCCTATAAGATGCTCCAGTTTTTATTTTGCGTATTCCCTGTAGCTCCACAGGGTATACGTCTCCCAGTCCCTCTCATTCCTGATACCAGGCTTCTTACTCAGTAAATTACACTTCAGTACACTTCATTCATTTTAGAGCTTTCTTGATATTTCTCCTGTGACCGCCTTTCATGATTTCGTCCATAACATTTTATTTCCCATATCTCTGTCTTCACAAATTTACTTTTATTCACGAAGACATAGATATTTCAATAGAGTTGTATGGTTTATTCTTTAGTCATATTGGAATACTTCATTCAGGTTTAGAAATGACTTCTGTGGCTTCTGCATTCATAGCTGTGAGGGGCCCTGGGGGATATGTGTTGGGCTACTAATCACTACGTCAGCAGTAAGAGACCATCAGCCACCCTGGGAGAAAGGTGGGGCTTTGTACTCCTGTAACGAGTTACAGTCTCAGACACCCATGGGGCAGTCCTAGCCTGCCCTGTAGGGTCTCAGTGAGTCGGAATCAACTTGATGGCAGTGAGGGAGGAAGTGAGTTTTCAGAGCTGCGTGTTAATCTGCTCAGAAAATCCTGAAACACCTCAGAAACATATGAGGAAGAATGTCTCATCTATGAGTTTACTCCATCCTCTCCCAAATGATTTATTTCTTTCCACTTCATTTTCCTTTCTATGCAGTTTTTTTACAATTTTAATTAGAACCCCCACTTTCTTAGAACTCTAGTTGCACATGAATCCTTCTCCGTATTTCTCCTCCGAGAGTCGTAGTCACTCTTTGCCCCGAAGAGAATCCTGCCCATTTAGAACTGCTGTCCTTTGCAGACCCCTCAGCCTTGGCGGATACTAACACGATCTGTACAATCAGCACCACGGACAGAGGTCCTTGGAGGGATTAATGGATTTGAAAGACAGAAAAACTGGCTGATATTTAGCTGCAATATTAAAACCAAACATACAACTTGTTTTGTGGAATATAAAAATTCAGTTTTTCTCCAGAGTTATGACTTCACGTGGTATTCTGAGTTAAAATTCTGGGAAAGGAAAAAAAGGCAACTTTGGGTCAATCATGACAGGCATTGAAACAGTCGGGGAACTTTAAAGCACGGGTTGGTGGTGGGGACCTTGAGTCCCATTCCTTTGTTGGATAGTTGACAGTGTTTAATGCCTCATCCAGAGTCATACGGCCCATGCATTTTAGAACTTGAATACTGGGAAGAGGTGAGTAACTTCTCTACTCAAGGCCAAATGCCTCCTTTTCTCGAAGTCAACAAGAATAAAATCCATTTGTCTCAAAGTAACACAGTCGCTGTAGGTGACTGAAAGCAATCTTGTCTTTAAAATTTCAGGTGGCAAGTGAGAGGACTCTGTCCCCATTTTTAATAAGATGCCCTCTACCCATTTCTACATACAGGTCAATCATGAATCCTGGTTACTAAGAAGGGAATCACACAATCTGGATTTAAATGGATAGACCAAGTTCATCAAATATTTGGACAGAATTAATGTGGTTCAACGTACCTAGCCCGCTGTGAACGTTAGAGCTGGTCATTAGGAGTAGGCCACCCTCAGATTTCATTTGGCTGCAACTACAATTTAAGACTTTCTAATGAAAGTTGCAGAAAGAGGGAAGGGGCATAGAAAATCTAAAATAGTATCCCAGTGTGAGCTGCAAAGCACTAAAGTGGGAATGAAGGACTGGTTACATATTATTCTTTGTGATTTTCTGGAGACGTATCCATCAGTAATATTAAAGGTCTATGCCTTGGTCCTTCCCTCAAAGAAGGCTATGATGTCCCTGACCTAATGTCAGAAGGCAGTTGATGTTTGAGTTGCTTTCTTAGAAGGCGTAGTGAAGTGAATCACAGGCAGCCTCACATGTAACCAAGCAGTATACTTTTGCAAGATGGCTGTCTGAGGTCGCGGTATGGTCTATGACCATGAAATGGAGCAAAGCCAATTAAGCCATATATGGATCAAGCCTGTGACCTTGACCTCATTAGCACCGTGCTTTGCCCAGCTCGACTAACTGGCCCCAGATGGTTAAGCTTATAGCAGCATTTTGCATACAAGTATCCCCAAGGCACATTCGGACCAACCCAACTTTTTGAACTGAGCCCTTTTTATGTCTGGTCCCTAAGAGAAAGGCACCCAAGAGGGCTTGGTGTTTTTTTCTTTCTGATGGTTACAGAAGAATGGTGAGCCTTATACTGGTCTTCTTGAAACGTAATGCCTCTTTTGGGCTGTTCCCTCTCTGCTTCTCTTCAATTAGAAGAGTAGTTGTAAAGTGCCATATCCTGATCTTGCTTGCTTTGGCAAGTTTAACAAGCCATTGTGGTAGAAACAAGGTATTGCCTGAGGCCACTAGAATTCATTTATTATTTGCTCCCAATTCTGCAGAGCTCTTTTCTAACACACATGTTGACAGCTTGAGAACTCTCAGAAAATTGTATACATTGTCAAGCATTCACCAAACAACAAACAAACAAACAAACAAACAAACAAACAAACAAACAAACAAACAAAAAACTCAACGTAGGCAACTTTCTGGGAAGAAACAACACTTTCCTTTTTATCTTCTTGAGTGATTATTTAGAGTAATCATTCTCATACAGACTCACTCAATGGATATTCGCTTCCTGTTTGTGTTTTGTATGATCTTCTGTATATGAAATCCAGGATAAGTGAATCTATAGAGAAAGCAACTGGGTTAATAATTCCCAAGGGGCATGGCAAAGGAGTTCTAGTGATTTAGTGGTCATGAGTTGGGCTGAGAACTGCAAGGGGTGCAGTTTGAAACCACTCACTGCTTTGAGGGGGGAAGGTGGGCTTTCTTGTCGCATAACGAGTTCCACGCTCAGAAACTCACGGGGGCAGTTCTGTCCTGACCAATGAGTCCACATGGGACATGGCAAGGGAGGTTGGGGGTAAATGGGGAGCTAACAATAATGAGTATGAGAAGACAATATTCTGAAATTGATTGGGGTGATTTCACAACTTTTGAAAGGGCATATGACAATAACATTATTAAAAAAGTAATGACGTACTGATTGATACATGTTAAAATATGAATGCAACTTGAAAATAAGTGAAAGAAGTCGTATGTGAGGACCACATATTAAATGATTCCATTTACATGACAAAAAGATTTTCATGGTCACTGACAAGGAAAACCCCTTGGGTAATGAGGGTTCTTCTTGTAGGTGACCAGGAAATATTTTATTACCTCTGGGTAATGAAGAGGGTGTCTTGGTAGCTTAGTGGGTCACTTGTTGGGCTGCAAACCACAAGTCAGCAGTTCAAAATCAGCAAGCACTTCGAGGGACAAGGATGATGCTTTCTACTCCCGTAGAGTTACATTCTCAGGCATCTATAGAGGCAGTTCTACTCTGTCCCGTAGGGGTGCCGTGCGTCAGAACTGACTTGATGGCAGTGAGTTAGACGGTTTGTTTTTGAACTGAGAAGCGCGTGAGAGCATAAGTTGCACCATACTTGATAGTACATGTGAGAATAGTATAGTCTAGTTGGCAACGTACATGTCAACACAGCTATCTTCACATGCTTATGTGTCATTAAGTATAAACGAATAATGAAGTTAATATACACATGTGATTGAGAAGGGAATTATGCCATTTCTGTATCATCTAGAGGAGCCCTGGTGGGGGGTGGTTACACTTTGGGCTCCTAACTGCAAAGTCAGAGCTTGAAACTACTAGTCGCTTCTCGGGAGAAAGAGCTTTCTACTCCCATAGAGTTGCAGTCTCAGAAACTCACGGGGGCAGTGCTACCCTGTCCTGTAGGGTTGCTGTGAGTCAGCAGTGACTCAATGGCTGTCAGTGAAATGTATAATTTACAAGGAGTCCTACGGGTGCTGTCAGGTAATTTCAAATTTGGTGGTTCAAACTCACGCGCTGCTGCACGGAAGAGAGATGAGGCTGTTTCGGTAAATATTTGTAGCGTTGGGAACCCTGTACAGGGTCACTATGAGTTGGAATCAACTTGCTGCCACTGAGTTTGGTGTTTAAAAAACTTACGTATAGACTGACATAGTATGCCCCTTATTAGTGTATGAATAATCAAATTGGCCAATTTCAGTTAAGGAGAGGTGCTGTTTCAGTGATTTAAATCCCCAGCATATTTTATAATGCTAATTGCCAACATAAGAAAAAATCTGCCAATTTTTAGAATCGGGGTACACTGGGCTTCAATGTGCTCATAGCTCCTAACAAGAAGAGACTCTTCAAGTTTTACTGCTACCACTCCTCCATTTCTTATTCCTGAACTTACTGCCTTCTTCCACTTCCTAGGAGAATGTTTCCTGCCATGAGAGTGAAAATTACTGGCCTAGATCCACACCAGCAGTACTACATAGCGATGGACATTGTTCCTGTGGACAATAAAAGATACAGGTAACGGTGACTATGGGCTGTGCAACTTGGGGCATCAACCACATTCCAAAAGGCTTCTTTAAACTTACTGGCTGAAGCGTCATCTCAGGGCACTGCATAGGGAAAAATGAATGGTTGGATGTGCCAGTGACCTATGCATTAACTAGTAACTAGAGGTCAGCAATTAGAGCTCAGGAATGGGAAGGTCTGGAATCCTCCCTATGTCTTCAGAGAGAGGAAACCTTTAAGGTCTCCAAGGGGGGTGAGTAACTAATTCAATTAACCTTGAAAATCATTAAGAAGTTACCACTGGGTTTATGAATGCTGGATGAAATGGAATGATTTATTTTGGAGAAGGTAGGTAGGGCAGTATATTCAATTAATTACATATCTGGCAGATTGTGGTGGGTAGAATTGGGTAGGATTTCTAGAAGAACACCTAATTAGGTAGAATTATTGTTCATTAATATGAGTTTAATGAATTTGCCAAGTAAGTTCTTCAAAGTCACTCAGATCCTGCAAAGCCTCCATGTTTCTTGGGTATCTTATTTGTAGTTCTTTTCAGTGACATTGAGCTCTTAGTTAAATCAGTGAATCATGACTCATTTTTGAAAGATGTCAAGTATGAGACCTTGATCATAAACCCATGCATTTGAAGGTGAGAGATTAACAAAGAAGACTAGACTGGGTCAGGAAGTGTGGGGAGCTGGTCAGAAATATGTGGTCTGCATTGTAGGATTTAGGAGAGAAGGTGCTTCAGATCTGTTTCCCAGGACACCGGGAGTGATGATTTTAACTGAGTGCTTCTGTTTGCTGATCCAGGCCCCGCATGGTCCGTTAGCATGAGAAGCAGCAAAATGACAGATTCATGAAGCAAGCTAACTGAAGCTATAGGGCTATTAGCAGTCTGGTAAACCGACCTCCTTTGCTACTGCGAACATCACATATCCAATTGCCTTGCGGGAAATAGTGTAGAATATGATGAAGCTCAAAACCAGGTTCATCAAATAGATTATTTGGTAGTCTTTCTGGGAATAAATGAACTGAGTGAAAAGTATTGCATTTCTATAGAAATGCCTCCAAATTCAGATTCTTAGCAAGCGAATGGTTAACAAGTGAGAGACTTGAAGGTTGTCTGCACATGTCTGCACATGGAAGACATTCTTAGTAAGAAACAAAATCCTGAACAACTGGCCAAGGGTTTGCATGGTTTGCATTTGCAAGGTAAGAGGATGCAGCAAATACCTTTTCCCTTGCTAGGCACGTGCGTTGCCTGAGTGCATTCAGGGGTATTTGGCAAGGAGAGGGAAAAGGAAGAAAGGGGCTGGGTCTTTTTGGGAGAGGTAACATTGACCATTAACCAACTTCTCTGCCCTCCCCCAACCCACATGTTCCTTCATTTCCATCTCGTTCTCATTTTCTTTGCTATCTCCCTTTCTCTTTTTCTCCTTTGGATTTTCTATTTCACCACAATTACTTCCTTGTTTCTGTTATCTCTTTCTTATCCTCTCTCCCACCTACCTCTATTGTTTCCTGGGCTTCTATCCCCTCTGTGCACCTGTTTCTGAGCTCTCTTCTCTCCCCCTCCAGATACGTGTATCACAGCTCCAAGTGGATGGTGGCAGGCAATGCTGATTCCCCTGTGCCCCCAAGAGTGTATATCCACCCTGATTCTCTAGCTTCTGGAGACACGTGGATGAGACAGGTGGTCAGTTTTGACAAGCTCAAGCTGACCAACAATGAATTGGATGATCAAGGACATGTGAGTCAAAGAATCTTATCTCCCCTTTCCCCCTTCTACTCTAGTGCGAACTAGTTCAAAGACTTTCCAGACAGGTCATATAAGACACCTAATGCCCTTTTCAGTCTTAAAAAGGAGCATGAAAGTTTGTTTATTCACTTAGAGAAATTTGACTTATTACAAATCCAACATCTAGCAAACATCACAAAATCATTGTGTTACAAGAACTTACAGTTCAGTCAGAGGCGGGGGTGGGTGGTAGGGAGTAAGACAGGAATACATGACGCATTAAAAAAAAACAGTAGAAGAAATAACAGCGTTCAGTAGATTAACTTATAAGGCAATAACCCAGAGGATGCAATGGAAGTGACAGCTTTGGCTGACTGGTCAAGGAATTTATGAAAGAAGATTAGGTCGGACACCTTCCCAGGTGTAACTGGAGCGCTGCATATAGTAAAATATGTACTGATTTTCACTGAAGTCTAGGGTCCATACTGGGCCCTGGGAGAGGATGCAAAAGAAACTAAAACATGGCAGTTTCAAGAGGGAAGGGGTACATACATGCTTTCATTTTCATCCCACATAAAAGAAGCTTCCAGAAACACAACCCATGCCAAAAAATAATATATAGCATTTAAAGACAGTATGGCATGCTGAACATTTCAAGTTGGAGCAAACAGCTTGTCACCTGTAAGAAGTTCTAAGAACTTTTAGTGGCGTTTGTTCAGTGGTACCAGCGTGGCCAGTCAGAGTTCATCCAGTCAGAGCACACATATTGTGCCCACTATTCCTGGTTGAGATACCTGATCTGGTCCCATCTGATGCCATCCAGTTACTCACCCTTCCTGCCCTGGGCAGGTACAAGTAGCCCCTGGATGGAGCAGATAGTTAAGGGCTTAACTACTAACCCCGAATTTGGCAGTTCAAACCCACCAGAGGCACCTCAGAAGACAAGCCTTGGGAGCTGCCTCCCAAAACTTGCAACCATAAACTTTCTGTGGAGCACAGGGCTGCTCTGACACAGACAGGGTCCCCATGAGGCAGACCTGACTTGACGGCAAATAACACACCTCCACGGGGTTCACGTTTCCTGTGCATCGCATTTCCAACCTGGGCTCTTCTCATAGTGCTGCTGTCTTCTGTCTCATTTTGAACGTGAGCTTGGAGAGCTATAAGGACCTTAAAGCCAACCTTGCTAAGAAATGTTCCCTTCTCGTTTCAGATCATTCTGCACTCTATGCACAAATACCAGCCCCGGGTTCACGTGATTCGCAAGGACTTCAGCAGCGACCTTTCTCCCACCAAGCCTGTTCCAGTTGGGGACGGGGTGAAAACGTTCAACTTTCCTGAGACTGTGTTCACCACGGTCACGGCCTACCAGAATCAGCAGGTGAGAGGCTGTCCAGGGGAGTCTAATGCTGCATTTGCTTTTAAGAGTTTATTGTTGATGTTGGTAAGAACTACTTAGTCCTTCTTGATGGCACTGACGAGTTGGAATGTGGGACCCCAGGCTTGCTGTGCACATAGGACAGTGGTGATGACAGCGCTGTCATGTGTAGGAGCAGCTGGGGTGGTCTAGATTTAGATCAGAGATACGGTCTTTGACCAAGAGCACCCAACCTCCAGCGATTTTCATGTTTCTCTGTACTTGCACCTGTGTTCATGTTCTCTACTACACCCAGCCAAACCTTTATTCATCAGGGATTCCTTATAAATACTTTGCTTCTTAGCTACAGCTTTCTGTCTTCCTCCACCATGCCGTGTCATACTCAGTAAGACACTCAGACTTCATTGAAGACCCTCCATTTTCATGTACATTTGCAGATTAAATTTATCTCCAGGTGATTAACAACCACACCTAAAATCTGATTTAATTTTATGTCTGTGATAGATACATTCATCCATTCCACAAATATTTATTGAGAATTTATTCTTAACAACTTTATGCTTAGTCTTAATATAGAAATAGAATGCATTACGACCTATTCCTCCCTTAAGGAAAAGGAATCTTAGTTAAGCAGAAGACATGGGAGTATGTAATGATAGTGTGGTGGAATAACGCCGAGACAAAGATGGGAACAGGCGGTTTCTTGGTTTGGAGAATGAGGGACGTTTTCCTGGAGAGTCTGGAAGTTCCTGCTACTAAGACCCCAGTATAAACTAACCAGGCTAACATGGGGGAAGTACATGGGTGTGGAGAGAAGGGAGGAGAGGCCAGGTCTGGAATTGTTGTGGATATTCTAAACAGTGGTGTTTAGAATAGTGCTTTGAGACAAGTGATTTAGTGAATTTACTACCAGTCTCATTCTATGCAATTCCCTAAAAGTTGTGTGTGAAATCCAGTTGGATTGTATTTCATCTTTTCTTTCTTTTTAAACATTTTTTGGTTTTTTTTCTATGTTCTTTTTGCTTTGTTTTTTGCATTTTCCTAATTTTTTTTCCACTTCAAGTTTAAAAAAAATCTCATTGGGGGCTCATACAACTCTTATCACAATCCATACATGCATCAATTGTATAAAGTACATTTGTACAATCGTTACTTTCATCATTTTCAAAACATTTGCTCTCCATGTAAGCCCCTGGCATCAGCTCCTCATTTCTCCCCTCCCTCCCTGCTCCCCTTCCCTCTGTCTCATCTTTTCATACATTGCCTGATTAATTGTGTTCTGCTGTGCATCTTCTCAGGAATAAATTAAACGGACTTTGCTCATTTGTTTTTTCTTGTCCTGCTGGAGAATGATATATGTTTACTTTGGGTCTGCTTAAAGCAAAATGAACTTACAGTTTTCTCTTCCATACTTTTGATGTTGGTGACTCTACTTTTCAACCAGCATTCTCACAGTAAAAGCAACAGAGAAAAATAACCATTTACTAAATATATATCGACTGCTTAGTATGAGCCAGGCAGGTGAAGGGAGTTAGGTAATCTTTGGCTCAAATGGGAAGGGCGTTCCTGTGTTTTATGGTGTATTGGGATAAGATTCTTTTGGCATTCTCTACCTTCAGAGGTATATAATGCACAAAAGCCTGTTAGTCCAATAACTAAATGTGCAGTACCATCAGGCTGTCTGCTTTTCCCAGCAATTCTGAGGTAGAAACCTCGATCGAGTCTACTCTGATTTCCTGAGTGAGGACCACCTTTGAGCTAAAGGAGAGTATGAACTTTGGTTTGCTTTGGGCACTATTAGAAAACTCCTAAACTCTCCGGGATCTCTTGGATAGTAAAATTGCATAAGTGCTACAGAAAACCTTATTAGTTTAAGTGCTGACTCAGCATCTAGGGGCAGTATAGATATGGCTCTCAAAGCTACCCCTTGGTATTCTCTCTGAGTCAGAAGAGTGGGAGTAAGAATCAAAGTGTTTGGACAACTGATTAGACCTTTCCAATTTTAGCATGTGTGCTGCTGAAGCAAGCACAGGATTAGACCTTGCCAAGACGAGTTAAACCACTATTTTTAACCACAGGTTTTCCAGGAAGGTAGAGACATGGGAAGAAGTATTCCAACTTTAGGATTTAGTTTGTCAAGCACACTAGCACACTGACTGCCCTGTGTGCACTTGGACCCTGAACATTCTGCTGCCTCGCTGAGTTCAATTCCAGAGGCCAGGAGAGCAAACCCTGTAATCGCAGTCAGACTAACTAGAAAGAGACACCTTATATTCACAAGGAAAGAGGAGCACACTTGAGTGTCTGAAATCCATTTTACCGCCTCTGTCCTTGACCACATGCACTGTGCCTGACTCTGAGTCCATTCTGCTCCTGGAAATGTTTTGTCTACGTCTGGGTTGGCGTGGGAGATGATGCTGGCTTGGTGGAGGCAAGGTATCATGGTTAAGGTCGTGGGATTTGGCAGCAGACACACCTGGTTTGATTTTGACTTTTTCACTGACAAGCTGTATGACTTTGAGCAAGTTTTGAATCCCTTTCTTAACGTGTGTTTCCTGATTGGAAAATGTACCTCATAGTTATGAGGAGTCGAGAGGGCATGCACACATCCAGGGACACAATAACTGGCATCCGACTGATAGCAGTTGGTCTACATTTCTCCCAGCTGGGTCTACGCAGGCATGTGGGAAAGTGGGGAGTGGAGGCTGTTTTAAGGAAAAAGGGGAAAGTTGGTCCCTGGAGGAGCTACGCTGGCTCTCAAAGGGAGTAGAATCAATAGCTAACTGTTTTCATCTCTCTGTTCTCATGTCATGTCTGTGAATTCATGATGTGCTGACATTCAGAATAGGTGAGTCATGCTCAATTTCTCCAATTTTGAGATCCAGATAACAGCTTTTGCCTATTTAACAAGCCCCCACTCCCCTGTATAAATCAACCAGCATAATTGTTTAACATTCCCTCTGGTTGTGTAGATATGACCTAATAGCATACAGTGCCTTTGAATAATGCAAAATAACCTCAGGATTTCCTCCCTGGGAATATTCAAGTTTACAGTCTTTAGGTCAAAGTTGGTACCTGACAGTATTCAGACTTGTCAGGAAGATGCCAGATTCTAAAAATGGTTCTCTTTTGTGAGCTGTCTTCACCTATTGCTGGTTAGTTAAAAAAAAATTATCCCCCTGGACATTCTAGAATTAGAATAGCTAATATTTTATGACAAAGGTATTGACCTCATCTTTTATTTTTTAAAGGGAATTTTAGGACTTATATGAGAAAGCCAGAGGGAAACAGTCAATGATAGATAGTTCATCGGCATTCTTAGGAACTTGTTTGAGGAATGCCCATGGGAAGGACAAGAGAGGGAATGGGATTGCGTTGAAATGCTACTCAGTCTCCCTGTGGAAAGTCCAGTCACTAAGGGGCTAGATTTATGGCAGCTTGCATTTTAGTCCTGATTTTTCCATTATCGACCTAGGTTCTAATCAACCAATCAACCAACCAACCTCATTGCTATCCAGTCAATTCTGACTCATAGTAACACTATCGGACAGGATTGAACTGCCCCTGCGGGTTTTTAAGACTAACTTTTTGAGAGTGGAAAAATCTCATCTTTCTCCTATTGAGTAGCTGGTAGTTTCAAACCGTCAATCTTGCATTAGCAGTCCAATGCGTAATTACTATGCCAACAGGAATCCAGGTTACTTGAGAAAATTACTGTGTTTTTCTGGGTTTCAAGGAAATGAGGGTCTTTACAAGGGTCTTTCTATCTTGGAATTCTGCTTTCTCTTTTTCCTCTGCATGTTTTCCAAGAAGATTGGGAGCAATTTATTGCCACTGAACAAAACCAATTGACAATAGGATTTTCAACTATGAAAATCATTCAAGTATTCATCTATAAACTTTTTATTTTTATTCCCACAACACTGAAGATCTATACATTGTTAACAATGCCACCCTTGAAAGGTGGGAACATGATATTTTGCTGGCAGAAAGTAAATTCTAAACTATGCTATTCATCTATGACTGCTCCTATTCCTTCCCAATATGTAAATCCATTTCATTCCCACTAAACATCATTTTTGCCACCCAGGCTGGACACCAGGTCTCCCACATCTAATCTGCCGCTAAACACGGTTGCTTTTACTCTTGGAATATTTCCTTTTTCCCTCCTGCTCCTGCTCTGGCCCTGCCCTCTCTCTCCCCACCTTGGAGCGAAGTGACAGCTTCACCTGGATTGCCAGCTTCACGTGTTGTGAGCCAGCCTACGGAGCCTCACCAAATAGAGCTCACCATCCACAGCTCCGATCGCATCACTTCTTCCTAAAACATTATCAATGAATCCTCCCATTGCTGTAGGGCACAACGCCCAGGATCCCACGTCTTTCTAGAATGGCCATCTGTCTGTGGCTCTTTCCAGCCTCATTTTTCATCACTCTTCATTACACATCCACCGGAGTCCGGCAATCCAACTGGAGAACCGTTCTGTGTGCTTTGTAGCCAGCATACTTTCATGTGCACTGATCTCTTTCCCAGCCATGTCCTTTCCCTTCGCTTGTTCTAGAATCCCATCTGTTCTTAAACTTTGATGCAACTACTGACTATACAATGTTTTATTTTGTTCTTCCTAGGATTCTGATCCTGAAATGTAACTTATTTTATGAAACAGTGATGCTAGAAGATAACAGATAGATGTGAACTCACTTCACTTGGTAGAATGAAAAGAATTGTGATATGCATGTTATTTCCTCAGTGTTGGGGGGTGGGGTTAGAATTGACCTTGGGAATCCTGAAGCCCCCAAACAACTAATTCAGATGGACTCTTCCATCCCCAGAATTCTTCATTCTCTCTGTATATCTCAGAATACAAAGCACTAACAATATGCCAGGTGAATGATTGACCAATCAAATGGATGGCCAGCCAACACATCTCTACTGTCACTATTCTGGTAGTTTTGCTTCTGTGGATATAAGTGGTAACGAAGTGTGCAGAAAGCGTTTCTGTTTCAGGAGCGTATTTTATTGCCTTTCTTTCCTTTCACCCATTTATCCTCTCCCATTCCAGACTGAACCATAGACTCGTGGGCTGCCAGCATATTGAAGTTATTATGACTGTTATTGTGTTCCCTGTGCCGACTTGGCAGGTCTACGGCAGAGAGAAAGTTATGCCATGCCCAGGACCTCATGTTGGAGAATAAGCTGGTAGAAGTGGAAATAAAGGCAACTCTACTCTATGCCTTTTCTTGGAAGAAGCAGAGGCCAATGCGTCCTCATGGGATTAGCTGAAGTTTCCACTCAAAAGTCTTTGTCATCTCTAAGGTCAAAAGACTGCTGAGCGTTCATTTAGTTTATATTTTTGAGACAGGAAGCTATACTTCAAGAGACACAGCCCTGTTCTTCCCAGGTAACCGTGTCTCATTGCTTGATGAGAATTGGCTATCTGAACCATATAGGAAGTCTGAAACCACAACCAGTTTTGTGTAAGCAAATCCCGTAGGCTTTTGGAGCCACTCATTATTCATTCTATCTGTAACTATTGAGCTGGTTTTGCTCTAATGTTCCCATCAAGCCAGTGCAGAATATTTCTTTTCATATTGCTAGCCCCTTTATTTTAAATCCCAGTGGCAACCTTTCAGAGACATGGTGAAAAATAACAACAGTAATAAAGGGAGGCCTGTTGGCTTTGCTATTGTAAAATCATACTCAGCATGTTTCAGTTTCATACTCTTCGTAGCTTGTGTGATTTGGTTCGGCACGGTGCATTGTGAGGTATAGCCTCTTTTATTAACGGCGTCTACATTACTTGGCCAAGAAGTCAGTGAAAACGATTCAAATGAACTGTGGCAAGCTAGCAACCACCCCCTTCGTGTTCCCCAATCCTTCAATAACTCAGGCTACGTAAGTTAGGAGAAAGCCATGGGAATAAAATCATTGTAGGAAAATGCTTCTACAACCTTCTGGAATTTTCCATGTCTCTTCGTTATCCCTTGACCACGTTTGAGCATGACCACTGAGAATCACTTTTGCTACACAGGATATTCCTCGTGGCCTTCTTCTGAGGTGCAAGGTATTAAGAGTTATGTCTGCAGTGCCCGCAGAGAAAGCAAATAGGACAGAGTGAGTTGCCTGGTCTAGTTTTCATGGCTTCGGGACTGCTAGCTCCAGGTTCCCCCATTGTCGTTCAGTTCCTATTTAAAGTGTATTGACAAAGGGACTGCTACAATGGGTTCAAACGAAGCAAGGATTATGAGGATGGCCCATGAGCAGGCAGCATGTCATTCTGTTGTCCAAAGGTCATTGTGAGTCAGAACTGACTGCGTGGCTCCTAACAGCAGCAACCACATAGACATGGTTCCTGTTCACAATCCAGGTGGGGGAATAGTTAATAAGTAAAACGAGAGATAAATGAATGTGTAATTTCCAACCGAGTTCAGAGCAAAGATGAACATAAACAGGATGCAGTTAAAGAGCACAAATCAAGCTGTGAAAACATTTTTTACACCGATTTTATTTCTATGACATTATGCTGATTTAAGGAAGCCTGGTCACATGGTGGGTTACATGTTGGGCGGCTACATTGAGGTCAGCAGTTTGAAACCATCAGCCGCTCTGCAGGAGGAAGATGAGGCTTTGTACTCCCATCAAGAGTTCCAGCTTCTGAAACCCACAAGGGTAGTTCTTTCTTGTCCTATAGATTCTCTATTCGTTGGCAGTGAGTTGAAGATTTTTTTGAGTGTGTTGATTTATGGAGTTCGAATTATTGAGTGATGACCTCTCTCTGGTAATGACTCTCAGACTGAGACTTAGGACAAGGAGCCAGCTATGTGATGAGCTTGTTGGGGTCACAGCAAGTATGAGGGCCCAGAGCCAGAAAGGAGATGGCCACTGCCTCGTGGTGGAAGCGGCGCAATTTGGGTGGACTCTCTGGACCACAGAGGAGAAGAGTACGGACGGATTGGCTCCTGGCGGAAGGAGGCAGGACGGCAGGTTCTGCAAGGTGCCATGGGAGTTTGGGTGGAATTCCACATGCAGTGATAGCCAGGGAGGAGAATGGCGTGCTGAGTCAATTACGTGTCAACAAAGAGCACTTTGTAGAGAAGCGAATGGACAAAGTGAAAGCAGGGAGATTAGTTTGAAGTTCATTTAGTGTGGGTGAGTCAAGAAATAATGGTGAGGAGGGAAAAAAATGGTTAATGATAGTCTGGATGGAGGAGGTGGTGTTGGAGATCGGCAGCCGTATTTGAGGGTAACTGATAAACACAATGATTGAGTAGGGTTCTGCATTAACTGTTCAGATGTAACGTATAAGTATATAATCATATGTGAGGGGACTTCAGTGAAAATTTCCCACGAACTTTTTGGTGCTCCTTGTACGTACATCAGTGGCAGCTGAGTTGATTTCAACTTGCAGTGAACCCGTCGGTGTCAGAGTAGAACTGTGCTCCGGAACGTGTCCCGTGGCTGATGTCTCAGAAGCAGATAGCCAGGCCTTTCTGCCCAGTTGCCTTGGAGGGACCTTAAGCTGTCACCGTTTGGCTGGGAGTCAAGCCCATTAACCATTGGCACGACCCTTTCTCTTCTCGATACATAGATCCCCTCACTCCTGCAGAACTAATTTTTCTAGCAGAGCCCAGGCCCCCATGTTGAGGCAGGGTAGGGGGCAAGGTACATTTCTGTATTCTATTTTGGGTTAGTGGTCCCTCCATCTGGGTTACACATTGGGCGGCTGACCACAAGGTCGGTCGTTGGAACCCTCAGCTGCTCTGTGGAAGAAAGACGATGTTTTCTGCTCCTGGGAAGAGTCATCGCATCAGAAGCCCAAAGAGGCAGCTCTACTCTGTCATAAAGGGCGGCCATGAGTCTAAAGTGCCGGGGCGACAGTGGGTTTGCTTTGGTTGGGATCCCTCCCTCAGTTTATTTGAATACATGCTTAGTGTTTGTTTCTTTTCCTTGGATTTCTTCCCCTTTTCACTCCACCCAGATGGCCTCTGGATCTCAGGTACATGTGCAGGGGGGAGTGAAAGGGTTATGAGTCTTCACCTTGGCTGGGCATGGAGCCCCAGGTCTGCCTGTGAGTCCCTGCGCTGGTCTCTGCCCCGCTATGGCCTCTGCCACGGGGCATCTGGTCAGGGCTGCTCTTTGGACCTCGATGTGAATGCTGGAGCCCACTGACTTGTGCCTCGGCTGATTTGTGCTGGTTCAGCCTCACGTCGGGTTCCTCTTTGTCCTCTGTTTGGCTCCTGGTTAGGCCGTCGCATCTTTATGGCGGGCCATCCTGCTGTCCCTCTCAAAACCTGTGAGGATGCCCGAGTCCCCTGCTTCTCCCAAAGAGCCCGGGGAGGCCTAGAGATGCTACTTCAAGTCTCCTTTTGCTTCATCAGACGGGGGGCATTTTCACGTTGGTGCGGCTCTCGTGTATAAGGAGCTCACCTGCCAGTTTCCTATGCCCTCCCCTGCTCACCCCCTGCCCTGTCATCATTTTGGTCTAAACTGGGTTGTAAGTCTAACTATTGATTCCCTCCCTCCCCCTCCCTTTTCTTATACTCCATTGGGGTGCAGGAGAGGATACTTTATATTTTTCCCATCATTTCCACTTTGTCCTCATATCCTTCTTTTCCATGGGCAACAGGACTTGTGGCCCAGCCTTCCTCTGCATCCCTTTCTGTACTACCAGGCAACTGGAAACCTGGGACTGGTAGAAACTGAAGATTATACC
>NW_022111366.1:3305265-3322821 GCF_000313985.2 Echinops telfairi
TTTTTTTAAAAGAAAGAAACTAAAGATTATTGAGATTGAAAATACATTGGTTTACTCCTCCAAAATATTGTCCCCAGTACATTTGTATTTATAGACATTGGCATTTGTAGACACAGCCAGAGTAGTCGCCACAAACATTACTTGGGATCGTAATTTGATTTCTTTAGCTAAGATTTCTCCCTTTGCCTATGTTGCGGGGAGGGCGGGGCACGGAATCCGTTCTAGCACAGGGCTGACCCATAGTGGCCAGAGAAGAACTGCCCCCAGAGTCTTAAGGCTGTAATCCTTATGCGAGCAGATCCCCAGGTGGTTTCCCCCACAGAGCTGCTGGTAGGTTCCAGCTACTGATCTTCCAGTTATCAGCAAAGCCCGCTTCACCATTGTCGCCAGAGGGCTCCTTTCTCTGCCTGTAAGGTAATCAGAATGCTTGAGGGCTTCAAACCAGTCTCTCTTGCTCACTGCTCCTTGTCCCAGGCCCTGTGCTCTGGCCAATGTGGACCCCTCGGTGCTTCATGAGTAGCCTTTTTTCTTCTTCTCCCTTTGATGCTCTGGGGTCTTTCTTATGAAATGCTTCCCTCGTCCCTCTGTCCCCTTTGTGCATTAAAAAAAATCTGTTAAAATCCCACACCTCCTCCAAGACCTTGCTCTCATGCTACCTGCAATGTAACATCTCAGATTCCTTGGAGACGGAGCATTATTATTTCTTCTAAGTTCCTGTGGCATTTGTCTTTGTTGAGAGCCTCGTTGCTCTTTGTTTTTTATTGCAACAATGAGTGTGTACATCTGCTCTGGTCTTCTAGATCGGAAGACCTAAGAGGGAAAAAAATGGACTGTGCACATTCTGTGTCTCCTGTGCTGCCAGTCCCATAGCTGGTGAGGACACTCGATCATGAATAATGGGGGGCACAACCACACTTTGCATAAAGCACTCTGGGCCTCGCATTGGATGCTTTGAAACAAGTATAGAGCTGCAGCATTATTTTCCTTACATTTGGTGGCGTCTGCCCATTATATTTTTATGTAAGACCCATTGGCTTGGGATCCAGTAAGCTGTGAGAAACAAGTTTTCAACCGTTTCTTCCAAGCCTGTGATATAGAATGTCATTATAGTTATAGTGGTCTGGGGAGGCCCCCAAAACGTGGCAGCACAATCATATATCAGCAACTCCTATCATAAATGAGTTGGACAGACTAACCCCACTTGAAAGAGAAAATAAAATATTATAACCCGGACTTGAAAAGAAAATATGGTGTGTGGTTTATTGCTGCGGATTATGGAGGAAGAAAGAACTGACTTCCAGTCAAACACAGAAAAGCAGCGACGCTCTTTAAACTCAATACAGCATTCACATGGCAGACGCTGGACGTTAGAAAGCCAAACCTTCGGGCTCCTGCTCCGGTCTATAAAATCGATGTAAAATTGCTTTTGCTACATTATTAGTGTGCCTTTCTGGAGACAAGGAATGTCTTGCGAGAAAAACAGCCTTGAAGCCAGCATGGCTCTTTCAAGCCAGAGTCTGTTTGTCAGAATCTCACATTGCATTTTAAAGACTTTCAAAGACTGTGGCTTTGGGAAATTCCACTCTGAGGAAGTGAGACGGAAGAGGGACTTGGAAAGGTTTGCCATATAGGAAACAACATTTGCTGTCCCTGAGCTAAGGTCTGTAATTATCAGAAATATGAAGATAGTCTTAAGTAATGAGATTCCCTTATTTCTAGAGTTACATTCCATCAAGCATGCCTTTCCTTTCCCGGCCTGCCTAGTACCCCCGTCTCGATTGCTTGAATGTAGTGAGTCATTAACATCTGGTTCAGACACAAAGGTTGATCAACATGCCTCCCATGACCGAGGCTGAAAGCGGAAACACTAGCACACATATGGAATTTATTGGTCAGGCTTGTTCTAGTCTAGAGGCATGAGGCTATTACATACAATTAAGGTAAAGCTTGGTGGGACTAAGATAGGATGCCACAGAGGGGCACTTGAGTGGAGGTTCAAGCAGGTGGCCGTTGAGGACTTATCCAGCCCAGATGGCACAGCTGGGTGCTCAGTTTTATGAAGCTGCCTTGTTGTGTCATTTGAGTTGCTTGTAAACTGTGGAGCCTGGGTGAGGTGTGCTGGATCTTGTCTGGGTCTAGTCATGTGTTTGTAGATGTTCCTTTAGGAAAAACCCAGGGAAAGTCTAGCTACTTCTTGGGTCTTTTACATGAGCTTTTCAGGGAACAAGTTTTAGTGGCAAGGAAGGCCCAGCCAAGGGAAATGGAGATTATTTGAATCTTTCAGGTGAGACACATTGTCTGGTGATCTGATTCTCCCTAGGGTTTCACACTGATTGAATTGACAGAATTAATTCATTCTTTTATTTAGAATTCACTTATTCAGTCAGTTATTTCTACCAGCATGGGCTTATTTATCAATTTTTTAGCTGCTTTATGAAGCTTTTCTGAAATTATTTTTTTTAATGCTGGTAGATGTATAGATAAGAAGACATTTGCCATGTCAACAATCCTCCCATGTACAGTTTGGTGGTCTTTTGCTCCTTATGCTAAGTGCTTCCCAGGTGTCCTGTATGAGAGAGCCCCATCGTTTCCCTGTTCCCCACTGCAGCCTTTATCTTGGCAAGCGATTTATCACCACTTTAAGGCAAGGAAGGAGCCCTGGTGTTGTGTGGCTTACGTGCTGGGCTGCTAACCCCACAGTCAGAGGTTCAAATCCATCAACTGCTCCAACGGAGAAAAATGAGGCTGCCCACTCCTGTAAAGATTTTCAGTCTTGAAAGCCCTAAGGAGCACTTCTACTCTGTCCTACAATGTTGTTTTGGGTTGTAATCAAGGAAAGGGCAGTTGGTTTGTTGTGTGTGTGTGTGTGGTTTTGAGACAAGGAAAGTGAAAAGAAATGAGTTTATGCAGTCACTGGCTGGGCCATCCTTGGTGTTTAAAGCGATCTATGTGGGTCAGGCATTTATGTGCCTGGCCTGAGTCTCACGTGAAATTTCAATTTAAATGTCAAACTAAAGGAAATGAAATGAAAATAACAGTGATTATTAACAGGATGGTTTTTGTTTTGCAAGGAATAACTGAAAAATAAATCAGTAATATACACATATAAAAACCAACATACAGGTGAGCGAGGAAATTAACAAACCATCTCCGGTGGCCTCTCTCCTGATGCAGGGTGACCCTGTGTGTTTCAGAGTAAAACGGAATGTTTTTGCTTGGAAGTTTTCTTGAACACTGCCTCTGAGTGGGTTAGACAGCCAAACTTTATATTCGTAGTCCTGCACAGATCCTGTGCACCAACCGGTGACCTAAATATAAATTAAGTTCATGTTTTTGGTTTGTTTTCAGATCACCAGATTAAAAATTGACCGAAACCCATTTGCCAAAGGATTCAGAGATTCCGGGAGGAACAGGTAAGGATAATTGGGAAAGACAGCCACTGATATTTTTTTCCCGCTGTCACACTATTGTCCCAAACCTCATTGGGCGCTTGCTCCTGAGTTCTGCTTGTTGAAAGCAAACCCAAACTGAGCCGCACCTGCACCCTGTGATGCTCTGTGACTCCGACAGAGAGCAGGGGTCGCTGACTGAAGGACCACAGGTCGCCTCCCAAAGCCGCACTCTTTGAACGATCACTACAGCTGCCTGCCATTTGTTCCCACTTGGTCACGAACTCCGGAGAACACGTTCTGTAGACTTAAAAGATCGTTTTTCTTCTTCTGAGTAGCATCTCTAGCACCTCAAATGACACCTCATTTATTTTTCACTATTAGGAAACAAGGGATTGTGGACAAATACAAATTTTAAGAGGATTCTTACTCTTAAAAGCAAAACTTTTATTTCAAAACTCGTCATTTCCCCCCCTAGGAAATATTTACTAAATATACTAGATGCTTCCTGCTTTCCTACAGAGTGTTTATAGAACGCATCGTGGAACCCTTTCTCGGTGACTCAAGATTGTCATTACGGTTAGGTTGTTATTGCATGGCATGGAATTTTCAGGAATTGTTGAGATTTTTGGGACTGTTAGCCCTTGTAGTAGATGGCCTTAGAGACTGTGGTGCATTACTAGCTGATAATTCTTTCTGGATCCTTCTACTGTAGTGCCCTTTCTACATTAACGTGGAAATCTGTTATCTACAAAAACTTTAGCGGAAACCAAAATTGCCAGAGAACCAATGATATCTAAAGTTTTTCAATCAGAAGCTTGCATTTTATACCAGCAGTCACTGACTCAGCAAATGTGATCTTTGTGTCTTACATTGTACATAAGCTTGTGGTAAACACTTAATCTAATGTTGTTTATAATGCTTTCAGGCATTTCTTTATCATTAAATTACTCGGATTGTCAGAAGATACACTGCTAGACAAGAGAGATGACATTCAATCACTTTTCTACAAGTGCTTTTAGATAAACTGGCTCATTTTACATTTGAAATAGAACTTCATTTCATGAAATATAGAGTAAATTTTATTAGAATTCAGATTTATGCTAAAAAAATCAGATGTGGTCATTTCATTTACAAAAACATTTATGATAGGTTCTTTTAATGTATTGGGGAGCTCTTACAAATCTTATAGCAATCCATCATTCAGTAGTATTAAGCACATTTGTACTTATGTTGCTACCAACATTTCGAAAACAATTTTTTTTCTACTTGAGTGATAGCGTTTCTTTAGAAAACTTACAGCACAGCTTGCTTTCTACAAATTTGATTTACCTCATTATGTCTTAAGGCCACATCTACTGAGTAAAGTAAAGCTGACTCTCCCAGTTTACAGATGACAAATTGGAGTACTGTGTTCTAGGCCAAGCCACGAGTCTGTGGTAGAGCCACACTAGAGCTTCGGAACTCTCCCTCCGAGCTGACTGAGGACTGTGTTAGTGGTAAGGCACGGAGAAAAGTTGGCCTTTCATAAAGAAGTCTCTAGACCTGCCTTGATGCGATTCTTTGGCACAGGAAATTCAAGATAGGCTGTTTCTGCAAGGCAGCCATGAGTAGCCAGGGCATTTAAACTTGGAGCCCCTGGATGGGTGAAGGGGGCTCTCTGGGTTAGACATTGGGCTGCTGTGGGTAGTTCAAACCTATCAGCCACTCCAGGGAGAAAGATGGGACTGTTGACTCCTATAAAGATTCATCATCTTGAAAGCCTACAAAGCACAGGTTCCCAAACTTATGTGGCTTACAGCCCCCCTTTGAGACAAATACATTTACTTAGTGCTCCCCTGACAGTGGGAACATTTGTACTGTAGCGCATAATCCAGGATACAGTTGCCTGTACCTGCTTTTGTAGGCCCCCTGGATTATTCCAGGATACGTCCTGGTGGTAAAGTTGGCTATGCATGACGTGGCTAACTGCAAGGTTAGCAGTTCGAAACCAGCAGCTGCTCTATGGGCGAAAGATGAGACTTGTTACTCCTGTAAAGATTTTCAGTCTTGGCAGCCCACAGGGGCAGTTCTACTCTGTCCTTACAAGGTCGCTCTGAGTTGACTTTGACTCATGTCAGTTTTTTCCCCTGGATTGTTCCAGACTTCCTCCCCTACCCCCCAGGGGGTGGTATCCCCACTCTCAGAAATACTGCTACAACAGTACTATGAGTCAGAATCCACTTGATGGTAGTGGGCTTGGTTAGCACTTCTGTGATTGAATAGGTGCGCATTTTTTCCCGAGTTCTAAAACTTTATTCAGATTTTCTAATGGATCCACAACCCAAAGTTAAGGCAAATTTCTGCCTGCAACGATTTGTCGGCAAGGCTCCGCACCACTGACTTCAGCTTTCAACTACGTACACATATTCGTTTCGATTTCGTTCTGTAATCCTAGTAGCATCCAATAATATTTTATTTTCTTCTTGGCACTACAGAGGTTGTTGTCTTTCTCTTTTGCACCCCCCCTCCCCATGGAGTCCTTCTTCTTCCCAGTTTCTGTTAGTTTTTCTCGCGCTGAATCTGAGCCCTCACTGAGCGCTTTCCCACCGGTAGGCACCTGTCCTTGCAACTAGCCATCCAGATGTGCTTGGGTGCCATTTGCCATCCTTATGCCAACTCTTAAAAATATGCCATTTATTGATAAGTGCTGAGAAGAAAAATCAATCAGGTTAGGAGGCTGAATGCGCATCAGAGCACTTTTATAATTTGTGCAGGGATGGTCTTCCTGATAGGATGGTGGTCCTGCAAGATGGGAAGGTCGTTGGTTCTAGTGGGGAGAAACCAGCCAGTGTGTAAGGGGTATTTGTGGAACCTTGAGGAGGCACTGGCAGCTACAGATTAGGATAAGGGCTCACTGGAGCACAGGAACTTAGGCTGAACTCCCCTGGCAGGTGAACATGATGGTGTCATGACACTAGGGTCACCTGTGTCACACACATGGGGCAATTTACTGAATAATGAAACACAGAGGTCACTGTTGTCCTGGAGTGCTTTGGGAAGCCGGATGAAAATAAGCTTGTGCGCCTAAATACAGATGCCTCATAGTTAGTCTCTTTTGAAAGCTCTGAAAACCCCAAACCGAACCCTTTGTTGTTGAGTCTATTCTGAGTCACACTGAACTTACAAGACACAGCAGAACTGGCCCGTAGTGGTTCCAAGCCTGTACATACTTACGGAAGCAGCTGGTGAGTTTGAAACCGACTGCGTGGTTATTTAAACCAGTGCACCACCAAGGCTCCTTAAAAGTTCAAAATTATATGTTAATTACACAGGACTTTTCACTCACTGCCTTTAAGATCTGTGGAAAGCAGAGATTATTATCACTATTTTGTAGATGGGAAAATTTGATGGGTGAAGACATGTGGGTGTGAAGATACACACACACACCAAAACAAAGCACTGCAAGCAAACCCTACTGCCATTGAGTTGATTCTGACTCATAGTGACCCCATGTAGGCTTTCTAAAACTGTAAATCTATATAGGAGCAGACAGCCTCATCTTTCTCCCACAGAGCAGCTGCTGGGTTTGAACCTCACACCTTGTGGTTCACAGCCTAATGCTTACCCAACAGCATCATCAAGGCTCCTTATCATCAAGGCAAATATATACAAGTTCAGTGGTTGGTATATATTTGGTGGTTCTATGCCACCAAACTGGGTTCTGAACCCAGTTTACTACTTTCCAAACATGCCTAATCTATTGCACTTCTTACCCTAACGGAGTGTTTTCACAAATTTAAAACCATTCCAGTGCATTTTAAACATCAAGTGAGTCATACGGAGGGGCATGGTTTGATGAATTGCATATAAATGTACCCAAAGCATACGGATTACATTTCCTTTAAAAACACATGGGCTTAAAAATTAAGGGAAAAGTGCTTGGCCAATGTTTTTTGGTTTTGCAGAACACAAAACATTTGTGAAGTACTTTGGAGTCGCAGAATTTGCCAAACCTCAAACCAAAACATGTTCAGGTTTGTTGATCTCAATCCATCCCCAGGGCCCAGAGTCTCCGGAAGGGAGGACTGTGAGGAAAGATGGGGAGGACACAGCTGCCCAGTGAACCCCCTTAAAATGCCTAGTGCACATCTTTGCGCCTGTCAGCCTCTTCCAGCAGTGCCGTCAGAGTGTGGTAGCGAGCTGACGGAAATGTCCTCTCACGTGTAGAGAGGAATACTTAAGGGAGCTGTGACTTTAGAGACTCCTCTCCCATATGCAGTCTTTCAGGTAAATAGATAGCCATGGAGAAGTCCTCCTGGCTTCTAGCCCCATCCCCTTCTCAGTCCTCTTACTCAGATCATGAGTATCTGACCTGGTTGCTTATTCTGGGAAAAGGGACTCTTCAGGAACTTTCAGACCTGCTTGCATTAACATTGGGTGATTAGCTTAGCAGAGAGTGCCAGCAGCTTTTGGGGGTGGGGGAATGGGTCAGTTTACTTCAGGGGCATTCTAGTGGGCTCATCCAACCCTCACCCCATGCCATTATCTCCATGTCTTCGTCAACTGTAAAGTGGGGGTCTTGGTCTTCAGTGGGTTGGCCCTTCTGGGCTCCTCGGTATTGATTCTGAGCAGAGACGGGGAGGCATTCATCCTGTCTTCCAGAGGCCCAGCAGGGGCCCTCATGCATCTATGGTTTCGGCCCTTGGGAGTCACACCATCCTTTGGGACAGCCTGACACAGCATTCACTGTGTCTGTAGGACATATATCCACACGCTTCAGTAGGAGGACTTTTCTTGACTAGCAGCGCTGCTACATCCATTTCCATGTAGTTACATCCTCCGTTAGAAGGCTTCATGGGGGATGTGCATGTATATGTGAATTTGTGTATGTGCGTGTGACCGTGTCTTTGTGTTCATGAGTTCATGTGTATATGGATGAATGCGGGCCTGTTGAGGAAGAGTAGTAGGTGGCAGGACATTTCCGAGTAGACATATTTACAGACTTTACTTTCAGACATTGTCTCTACCATGGGAAATTGATTGTGTTTCTCAGTGGCCCCAATTTACAGATTTCTCAGAAATTGTGTGGCCCAAATCTGGCTTTGGGTCATGTCAATATATGTTCATCTTTCAACAGGCCTCACTCAAGAGCACACTATCCAGAGTTGCCCCTGGGAAATTCCCCTACCAGGTGGGGACAGTAGCACGATCCCATTCCCGGAGGGATAAAGTTGAGCGCTTCCGTTTGAGCCCATGTTTTTCTCATGGTATGTGTTCCCGGACGCTGGCCCCGGCTAGACTCTAAGTTCCTTGAGGGCCGAGACTGCCTTTTGATGTTTCTGCTGTGAGGTTTCCTCCACAGTGCCGAGAGGACAACATAGATTAGTTGCATTTTTAGATATGAAACATAAATCACAATTAATTAGTGGTAGAGAAATGAAAAGCCGAAAGCTATAGAGTGAGACAGTCTTACCTCTACGAAGCATGGATAGATAAAGGAATTGTGGAGAGCTAGTTTTGGGAAATAAATAAGGAAATGAAAGAGAGTGAATCAACAACAAGGTTTAGTTTGAAAGACCAAGGGCAAATTTGATTCCTTTCTGGGATGCCTTACTTCTGTAGAATTTGATTGGGCACAAACCCTTTCAGATCACCTTAGCTGACTCTGGATAGTGGGGAAAAGTCTGTGGTTTTTGGCTTCTTGGAGAAGGAACTCAGGAGGAGGCTTTCTACTCATCTTGGAAACCCACTGCAGTGGAGCTACCCTGTCCTAGAGGGTCTCTGAGTCAGACGCTGAGAATCGCCTCACTGGCAGCGAGTTTAGCTTTGGTGTGGAGGACATGCACGCATGTTTCAGAGTCTGCGAGTTTTAGCAAAGAAGGGGTTCCCCGAAGTTGAGTTAAGGCAGAAGGAGGTTTGGCTGAGAAAGCTCATCCAATAGTGAACCAAGAGGTAAGATGGTATCTTTTGAGTGACTACCCCAATGGGAAGCCCATTCCACAAACACACAAACACACACACACAATTAAAAAAATAACAACAGGGTCATCATGAAAAACGTACCAGAGGAACTTTGAGTCTGAGCTCATTCTCAGAGTGGTCATAGGCCCTACAACCCTTTTCTGGGAATGTGGCTGGCAGCAGTTTTGTGTGGTCTCAAGACCCCTGATGTAGCATTTCCAGGGGCAGTGATCCAGAATCGGAGCCATGGACTGTGTTACACGAATCTGTGTACACCTTCTCCTCACGTGCCTACCTGGTAAGTCTCCAGTGTTATGTGGAAATGGAGGAGGATAACATCAGATGCTCAAATGGAGCAGGACTTCATGTGACTGCAGAATCTCTGAGGAGGATGACTCAGCCAAGCTGATGCATGACCTGCGCTGTCACAGCCAGCGTTACTCTTGCCTTGCATCTTGGCATTCATTATTGCTAGTTGTACGTTGCTGATGGACAACATAGTGGAAAAGTAGATTTTCTGCTATGATGACACATGGCAAATGTCCGACAATGGGTGCTTGGGTTATTGAGTGCTGCTGGAACAGAAGTACCACGATTCAATGGTGTGAACAATCAGAAGGGTATTCTTAGACCAGAGGCTGGTGGTGCCAACGCAGTCGGGGTGCCAGCTCGAAGGGAGAGCTTCCTCTGCTGACTCGTGCTGAAGGACGAAGGCGCTTTTCCCTTTCAGCATCTACGGGCCTGGAGAACCTCCAGGGGCTTCAAATGTCTTGGCCCCAATGGGTCCAGGAGGTTTTCCACACAGGGACCCTAGGGATAAAGGGTACTTTCTAACCCAGACTCATTTTTTAAAGTGGTCCTGAGCTCTCCCCTGCTCCATTTACTTTCTCCCCTTTTATCTCTTTTAAGAAAAAAGAAAAGGTGATGCAGGCCACATTGCAGGGAAATGTCCCTGACATCCAATGGGGGCTGTCACCTGAGTGAAGAGAATGCATGTCATCGTAATCTTTTTTTAATTGACTGGCTGATCACATCAGATCACACAATGGGGCGTGGCTGCATGATGATGTAACTGCAAAGCCACGGAGAATCATGGCCCAGCCAAGCTGACACTTATCTTTTGCGGAAACCACACAATTCATGGAGAGAGAGATGTGAGCAGGAGGCATATTGCTGGTTGAAACGGGATGCTGGTTATTGCTGTTAGGTGCCGTTGAGTTGGTTCCGACTGCTCACCACTGTACGTACAGCAGAATGAGACACCCCTGGTCCTGCATCATCCTCACAGTTGTTCGATGTCCAAACCCTTTGTTTCAGCCACCGTATCAAACCCCCTTGTCCAGGACCGTCCCCTTCCGCCCTGCCCTTCTACTTTACCAACCATGATCTCATTTCTCAGGGACTTGTCTCTCCTGATGGCATGTCCAAAGCACGTGAGATGAGGTCTCGCCATCTTTGCCGCTAAGGAGCACCCTGGCTGTACTTCTTCCAAGGTGGATTTGTTTCTCCTTTTATCGGTCCACGGTGCTTTCCTTCTCCTCCTCCAGCACCACCGTTCAAAGGCATTGCTTCTTCTGCGGTCTTCCTTATTCATCGCCCAGCTTCCACATGCATCCGATGCAATGGGGAACACTATGGCTTGGGTCAGGCTCACCTTAGTCTTTAAAGTAACATCTTTGCTTTTCAGTACTCGAAGGAGGTCTTCGCAGCAAATTTACCTGATGCAATGTGTTGTTTGATCACTTGACTGCTACTTCCATGAGCATTATTTGTGGATTCAAACAAAACAAAATCTTTGACAACTTCAACCTTTTCTTCCTTTATCTTGATGTTACCTATTGGCCCAGTTGGGAGCATTTGGGTTTTCTTTACATTGAATTGAAATCCACACTGAAGGTTGAAATCCTTGATCTTCATCAGCAAGTGCTTCAAGTCCTCTTGCACTTTCAGCAAGCAAGGTTATGTCATCTGCATATGACAAGGCGATAATAGATATGTGAGGAGAAGGTGTCTTTGCTGGCTGAAAGAGAATGCTTTCCAGAGGTTATACTTAATCCAATGAGAGGAGATCATATCTAATGAGAGTGAGGATGATTTGGGGGAGTAAAGCATTTTGCTGTGACTCCCTGTTAAGTAGCTGTTGTTCCAGGGATATGTTCATAGCATGAACTGCCCCCCTGTGGCAAGGCAGGAATCACTCAGGGAGAGGCCTAGAACCCCGTCTGAAAACCCACAGAAAGAGGAGTGTGTACCCCTAACGAGGGCCAGGAGGTGAGGAAGAAGAATGCCTATGCAATGTCCAGGAGAGCCCGGGTGGTGGAAACTGCCGATCCAAAGGTTGGATGCTCACGTTCATCCAGTGGGTACCTTGCAGAAAAGGGCTGGGAGATCTACTTTTGAAACGTCAGCTACTGAACACCGTACATTGAGCAGCTCTACTCTGACTCAGGTGGGGTTTCTATGAATCGGCATCTACTCAGCAGTAGCTAGTTTTTAAAATAATGTTAACAGGAAAAACAACAACAACAAAAACTGGGAGAAAGAGAAGTCCGCTATAAATCAGCCAAAGGCCAAATTTATCTTTGTGAGATCTGTCAGAAACCAGCTGCCTTTGGGAGGGGGAAGGAAGGGAGGTCCAGGGTAGAGTTCAGTTAAAATTAGTGGCAGAGCTCTCTACTGTCACTAAATGACTCATAGCTTACCTCCACCTGCATCTGCCAAGTTGAGCATATGAAAGTGCTTTTATTCCAGATAAAAATGTTACAGTGCTGCCATTTCATATAGTTCAACCTGATAACTTACTTCTAGTCGCTCAAATGATAACTATATAAGCAATTATAGTAATTATTTACATCAGCCATTATATCCCGTTTTTACCTCTTAATTGATTGGGATAATGCAATTTCCCATTTTGCTGATAGTGAAAGGGAAGATGAAGGTCATGGGCTAACAACACCTTTGGCTGCTAAAGAAAGGTGGGAGCTTTGGGTCCACTCAGTGGTGTTTCCGAAGCAAGGTCTTGTGAGCTATTTCTTAGAAGTCTGCCCTTGAAACGCCTGTGGAGCCCAGTTCTGCTCAAAAAGGGACACTGTGAGCTGTAAACTACTCTGTTGTAACTACGCCCGCCCCCCACTCAATATAGTGTGCTACTAGCTTTCAGAATTTGTAAACGTATCCAATGGCAGCATTCAGGGAATGATCTCACCCACCTCTGTCAGGCACAGCTTGCTAATCAGCAGACAGCTTGCCCTCATGCACCTCCAGCTCCTTGTCACCCTTGAAGGCTCATGGAAACTTAGAGCCAATGAACTGATCATCTGCCTTCTTCCAACCAGCATGCCTTTCCAAGTGTCTCCTGTGTTTTCAGTATTTTAATTTGTTCTCCCCTGGAGCCTTTGGATGTGTTTCCCAGCCAGTCTTATCCTGCTCTTTCCTACAATATCACTAACACCCCTCATCCCCTTCCCCCCACCCCCCCACAATTTTGCATACTTTTTTGTTACCCTTGGCAGGGGCAGTGGCTTCTGCCATTTAGCAGCTCAAGGAGTGTAATCAGTTCTGGCTTCTGCTCTCACGTTGCTGCATTTGCAGTTGAAGGTAGCTGAGCCCGTACTGGATTCTGGCAGAAGCATCCCCTGAACCCTCCTCTCCATCCAGGGCAGAGCTGTCCATCACGTTGCCCTGCTGACTCTCTTCCCGTCGGTATTGCACGTATTTCTCTGCTTTGTTATTTGTTCTCCCTCTGCTGCCACAACCTTTTTTTTTGTACCATTGTCTTCTTGGCCATATTGCTTTGCCAGGGAAAGTTGGCAATTGTGTTATTATATATGGCTCTATCCCAGGGATGGTGTCATCGAGCAGGGTGACGTCTTCTTCACGGCTAACATATTGGAGTCTGAAATATCTGCAAGACAATGAAGCCTACAGGGATGCAGGGGCCACGTTTTTGGTCCTTTGCAGTGAGAATGAGAAATGAGATTTGGTTAAATCCATCCCTGTCCACTTTTCACCCAGAGCCAGGTGACTGACAAAGATTCGGATTCCAGTGAAGTCAGACTGTTTTCTATTACAGGCTCCAACCTGAGCCCAAGCGCTGGGTTTCTTTTACTCGTGTTAGACCAATCAATGGCCCCCTGCCTTTCATGATGATTTCTCTCTTGTTTTCACATCCCTTGTCTGTAATCAATCTGAATTTATTAACAATTAGGAGGAAGTATTTCATCATCTTTATCTCAGGCATGCGCAGGTTGTATGACTTGGCTGATGTTCCACTCTCTAGCAGGAACTCAGGCAGTCTGGCTCCAGAATCCAAAGGGTCCCTAGTCAAATGGGCCCCTCATGATTTCAGAATTGCCAGAGTATATTTAGGCCATTCCAGTCCAAATGTTTGGGAACATCATGTTTTCGCCTGCTTTGTGCTGTTCTTGTGGTTTTTTTATTGAACTTGTTGAGGCAATGAAACCTTTTGTAGATTGCTATTACTTCCTTCTCAGAGTCCAAAGGGGATCTAAGATACATCAACGACTATCTTCTTATCCTGTAAATATACTTATGATTTTTAACTGTTGGGGAAATAGAGATAACACAACATCTGTCGATGCAACGTATTTCACGTGAGACCAATGAAGTGATGGCCTTTAAGCCAATTTGCAAACTTATGTGGGGAAGTCTTTGAGTTAACCTCAGACAATACATGCTCCGAGTACTATGGATGCAGAAGCCACTCCCAAAGCCATTGAGGGAGAAGGAAGTGTTGAAGGTCTGAAGACTGGCCCTCACTCCGTGGCACAAGAACAGCCTAAGGAAGCTTAGAAAGTTGATATAGAGTGATTAGGTCTGAAAGAACAGTATTTTATTAGCTTTATGGCTTTTCAAAGAGAAGAACCCAGAATGTTAGTCACTTGGAATATTTTCAGTTCTCAGAAAATGCTTTCTCTTCCATATCTGTGAGGCTTTGCACATGTTATTAACTCTACCAGGAAAGTCCTCTTACCGCTTACCTGGGTCAATTATTCTTGAGTACTCCTTAATATTAAGCTTAAACAACTCTTTTTTTAATGGGCTTTTCCTTAAGTTTCCTGGTGTATTAGTATCAAGTACCCCTTGCTCGGTGCTCTATGGCATCTTCTGTATGAATAAATAAGTAATTCATTTTTAATGAGATATTTTCTATATTCTGTGTCAATAGGCTTCTAGCTCTTGATTGTAGTCTATTGGGAGATGACCTATGGCCTTGTCAACCCCCAGCATATGTTCCCTGTGTTAGTAGGGCAATAGCCAATCATATGGGGAAAGAGTTAAAGCTGAGTAAGGAAGTCAGAACTAATGAGAAAGTAAATGAAAGAAGCATACAAAGTAAATCCCTTAAGCTAAATTAAAAGCAGATGCTATGGATTAGTATACTACCTAATAGGATGATAAGTGTACTACCTAATAGGATGATAAATGTTGCTATAATTATTCAATATAATTTGGAACTCCAAAGGGGTGACTCCACCATTTTCATTTTGTTGAATGAGCAGGCTGGAGGGACACTTGCTCACCATCTGGCCCGTCTTCCAAAAGTACTGATCTTGAGGTATCACCAACTTGGCTCTTCTCCACTCTGCCCTTCCCTTCATTCATTGATTTGGCCAGTGAATAGGGTGCAGGGTCCAAAGGGACTTGGAGATCAGTGAGGTGATTACATCTAAAGGAAAAAACAAAGGGGCTTTGGACAAGGTTTCTGCTGCCACTAGCAAAAACAGGGGGACAGTTAGCAAAGGCTGGCACTTGCCAGTTTGCTCCTCTGTGTTTGGAAACTTCAGCGGTGACATCAGGTCTCTAGTGCAAAACTACCCAAAGAGTCCCTCCTTGTGGAACACGTTAATGCGTGCAGGCAACACTTACAAAACACACAACTGTTCTCTTAGACAATGAATTCACTTTGTAAGAACCCTGAGTTACATTTTACAAAACTAGGATAAAATGATAACAAATACATAATTAATATGTGGCACACAATAAGTTTGACTAGATATCCAAGTGGCTGAAGATGTTCAAGTGTGGTTGGCAAGGACTCTTTTAAATGAGGGGAGAAATACTTGTCCTCTGGGAAGGGACTCATATTTTGCTGACAGTCATAAATTCTGTTTGATGGAATGGAATACATAAAAGGGAACCAGAAACATCCCCAAGACCTGACTCAAGAATGGCCCAATCATTTTAGAAACATTTTTTTAAAAATCTCTACCACTGGACAATACTGGATGTCTT
This sequence comes from Echinops telfairi, assembly GCF_000313985.2. Lineage (NCBI taxonomy): Eukaryota > Metazoa > Chordata > Mammalia > Afrosoricida > Tenrecidae > Echinops > Echinops telfairi. The sequence continues at coordinate 3,320,853 of NW_022111366.1, forward strand.
CAGAGTCCTGAATCGACACCAATCGGTCTTCTTAAAAAAGGGATGCTGGTGACAGCTTATGAACTTGTGGCTCAGTCATGAAGGGTAATGCGTGCCTCTCCTCATCGTGACGTTGGCATGTGCTCGGCATTCGAACCAGAGCCTGGAGAATATGGGAGGCAAAGCCCTCGAGGTGGTGAGGAAGGAGTATGATCAAGTGCTTACGATTCCCTGGCACTTCAATGGATCCACTGACCGAGCAGCTTCCTAATAAATAGAGTCATCTAAAGAAACGTAATCAAGTTTGAGGGCAAACAGAAATATAATGCATAGTAAACAAACGAGTTAGTGTGTTTTTTTTAATGAGTTCATTCGAAGAACTTTCTATGTAACTTTATAGAATTTTTTGTGATGAAGAAATGAATAGTCAAAGATGCATCATTTCATCCATTTCTACATGTGAAGGTCAGTGACATTAGATACATTCTTCAAGTTGTGCTACCATTCTTGCTATTCTGTCCCCCATTGGCCTGTCATTATCTTCAGCTCACTGCCCTCTGAGCTTCTTGTCCAACCTGTGAGCTGCAACCAAATACCTCCGGGAAGTTAGTTTCTTGGTTTGGAGACTTAGGGTCAAGGTTTCAAACAACATCCCAAGCAATTAACCTAATATTGTTTCTCAGTACCTCTGTTCTATTTCCTAGTTGGTTGCTTTGTGACTGGGGCCTGAAAATCTAGCACGCAATCTCTCAGGGAGAGCTAGGAATTGGAGGAGGACATTAGCTATGTGTCTGGTTGCCTCCATGAACAGCTGCTCCTTGGCCAAGAGAACAGTGGTACCCAGCAACCTTAGGGAGCCTTTTGTTGGGGGTGTTTTTGGACCGGGGTTGGGTTTTTTAGGGCCGGGGTTTTGTTCCTTCCCGGTTATTTTCCCGGTTTTCCCCAAAAGGGACCTTTTCCGGCCTGGCCTTTGGGGTTGGTTCATTGAACCTTTGGGCCGGGTTGCCCCTTAAGGGTTTTCTTACTTTTCCAATTGGCTTTTTTCGGAGGAAGTTTTTTTCCCCTTTTTTGGAGGGTTCCGGTTCAGAAGGGTTGGATTGGGAAGGGGATTTTAATTTCTCATTGGGTTCCGGTTTTTAAATTTGGCTCTTGAACGGTTTGCCTTTTGTTAGCTTTTAATTCCAACTTATTTTTGGCGGCTTTTTTTCCCCCTATATGTGTTTTTTTTTTTTTGGGAGTGTTTTTTTGTTCTCAGCGTTTTGTTCTCTTTTATTTTTTGTGTGTCCTGTGGTCTCATTTTTTTTGTGTCTTATCGCCTCTCTATCGCCGAGTTTAGCTTTTTCTCTGTGTTTTTGTGGGTGTGTATATTTTCACACAGGAGCATAACCCATAGTTATGCTAAAACACACAGCCCTTAGTTTTCCCTAAAACAGATACCTTCTGAATGTATAAGCAGGTGCAGGAAAGATCTAGGATACATCTCTGTGAAAATGAATGGACATGTATATAGTAAGGGGAAATAAGAGCTGCATGGTTTTAGGCATTATTTTTTTGGGTAGTCATAACCCATCCTTTGCCCAACAAAAATGATCCTTGTGGTAGACTACTGGCCTGGATGGACCATGAGCAGGCTCATATGTGGTGCGCCATGCCTTGTGTTCTTAAGAGCTAAGGGAGACCCTTTGGTATATAATGTGACAAGTGGACTCCTTGTGGGGAATGTTCTTGCACTTATATCACTTACCCACTGATAATTGTGCCAAAGGCTGCAAGTTACTTCAGAGAATTCATCCCAGTGTCAGAAAGAACATTCTAACACATGTGTCAATAAACCAAACCAAACCACTCAGTGTTTTCCTAGGGAAATACACCAGTAGAGACTGAATAACCATTCAAGATCTATCATAGGAAGTAGAAATAGATGGCCCCCAAGCTCTTCCTCCATTTTTAAATCTATAATTCTAAAGTTGAATCTTTTAACTATATTTTA
>NW_022111366.1:3323167-3325669 GCF_000313985.2 Echinops telfairi
CTACTTTAGCCTTCCAGCACTTTATTATGAAATGAGAAGGGACTGTTATTTGTCCTTGAGCTAATGTTGTGCCCTCATCATCGGTACATGTTCCTGGGAAGAATGGGAGAGGACGTGGAACAATAAAGACCCTGCCATTTGCAGTGAGCCTCCTGTGCCATTAAAGGGAATCCTAAAATAGTCTGGTGAGCAGCCAACATTCCAAAACAAAGCAGTCAGATCTAAGCCTGGCCTATCTATTTCTTATATCCACCATGGCTCAACATGGCTTTATCTGCGTATCCCCTTATTATTCTGAACTCTAATCGCCTGGGCCCATTCTCTCCACAAATAGTTTTCATGTACTGTAGTCAGCATTAATGCAGGCTGACTATGTGGAGATGTCTTCTATTCCTACTTCTAACAGATTAACAGCTAATAAACACCATGCAACACCCTCTCCTATGAACCTCTTCTTAAAATACAGACTTTGGTTTGCCAACGTTGGTGTATTTAAAGCCTCCAAGATTCCAGGGAAGACTTTAGAACGTTAGCTGGACAGGGAAGGCAAGTTCGCAGAGAAAAGTTTCCCACCCAGAGAGTCAATCAGTGTATCAGCAGCTCTTCTGATTTGAACTTCAGGGGATCCGATAGTCATTTATAAGGAAGAGATACTTGTTCTCACTTAAAATGAAATACTTCTCACTTTATTTTTGGTAGGCAGGATTGAAGATAACTCTGGAAATACAACACCTAGAGACATGGACAGGCAGTAGGTTTCATTTCAAAAGGAAATTATCACCCCTCCCACCCCCAGGAAAGGGCACCATAGTGCCTTCCAGTGAGTGTGTGCTGAGAAGACGTACGTGAAGCGCTCTTCTCCACCCTCTTTCTCCTTCCTGTCTTGTAGTCCCGACACCCTCCCTTCCTACATTGACATAAAAGCTAAGGAGTTAGTGTTAAGGAAAACTCAATAATCAGAAGCTGTGCTCAAAGCTTTAAACAAAAGCCAACCAATACCTGGTTTTAAGGACATGAAATAGAAACAAGAGTCTATCAGAAATATCTGAATAATTATGCTAAGATGGTGTATGTTAGAATTTTGTATATATATGAACGATCGATCATTAATTGAAGGGTAAAGTAGACACTGACTATGGACTCTAATTAATAGGGATTCAAATACGAATGAACCAGGAATTTATTTGTAAAATATTTGACATTTCCTGAAGTCCTACGACTATGACCCTCAAAGGCAAATTTCATTCCTGGTTTAGATAACTGTAGATACATATTTGAAGAAATATATTAGTCTTTTTGCCTGAGGTGAAATTTCTAGGACCAATCTTTTCTTTGCCTTCAGGTAGGTTTTTCTTGTGATAGCCACATGCAAACGCAGGTATGTCCTTACTGTTGCCTCCTTGTCTCTGTTGCTTTAAGAAGCCATTAAAGTCACAGCAGCTTGGCAGTTGGCTCTTTGCATAGTCGAAGGGTGGAGTTGACATTGGGACAAGCTGTGTCCCTGCACTGTAATAATGATGATGACATCTTCCTGCATCAGAGAAATAGTCCACGGCCACTCTCTGCTCAGCTGTACCTATTATGTTCAGAGTTGTGACATTTGACGCTTAACATACTTCTTTTTCATGCCGACCATACGTCCTTTGAAGACTGGCTAGACTGAAAAGCCTTCATAATTACAGTTCTGCTTGAATGTCGTCTGAATGTAATTAATTTGTTCTTCCATTTGCCATGCGGTGCCACCAGAACTTTGTGCTTTCCTGGACTCCTGCACTGTGCTGATGGTATCTCTCGGTGCCCATTCATGTGGCACTTGTTAGACAAGCTAGCTCAGCAGCTTTAAAAGTCAGGGCATTGCTTGGGGGTGACTTACAGCATCCTTCACTGGCTTCTCTCTCTACAGAACTGGACTGGAAGCCATCATGGAGACTTATGCATTTTGGAGACCCCCTGTGCGCACACTCACCTTTGAGGATTTCACTACCATGCAAAAACAGCAAGGTAAAGCCCCGGAGAAAGGAGGGAGTGGGAGCAGAGTGAATAGAGCATACCTGGGCCCTCGCCAAAGGCAGGGGCCACACGGGCTCTCCTGGAACAAGAGAACTCGGTCGATCTGGAAATAGCACTTGGGAAAACATGCCCGCTCCAAAGGTAGCATTTCACTTGGCAATAGTTTCCTTCCTAAAATCAAGGCTATATTCATATGTGTGTGATTATGATGGGTAGAAATATTAATATTACTCTCATTAAGAATCCATATGGTCCTTGATATTGAAGACATCGTCACAATAACTTCACCCCCCCCCCCCTCTGGTTTTGGTGTCCTAGTTCTGAGAAAAATGTAGCTCCAAACGGTGAGAGTAAATTGCCTCAGGTCTCCCAGGGAGTCATTGCGGACCCATCTGAACTTTACACTTGCACTCTCCCAACTTGGTGGGCTAGGTAGACTCCCCACCTTCAGTTTCTGCACTTTTTATTCACTTTCTAATCTTTCTTTTATTG
>NW_022111366.1:3326402-3334763 GCF_000313985.2 Echinops telfairi
CTTCTCAATTTCGTCAGTAGCTCTCCCAGGCACAGTAGTCATCCACTTGGGTGCCTGGGCGAATACTTTACAAAGTATTTACAGACGCTTTATGAGACTCCTTACCCAGGAGCTGTGTGCTCCAAAGTGACACTGATCAAATCACAGGCTCAGTTTTTCCGTTTCATCAAATGACTACTGGGAATAGAACATTTTGATATTTGGGGTCTTGAATTTGGGAGACTTGATAGTTTATAGTACTAGATTCCACAATTTGGTTAGGCTTTAGTACTGTGAACACCAAATTCAGGCTAGAACCTACACAAGTGTGATCTCTTAGGTTGGAAAGAAAATAGAATGATTAAGAGCCTAGTCTAAAGTCCTATAAACTTGCACTGTTCCTCAACTCCCTCAACCTCTCCACTGCTCAGTTTTCTAGTCTTTTAAATGGAAGAGTATAATCAAGTTATTGTGAGGATTAAATATGTAAAGATAATGTATGTAAAACAATAAGCACTCAGTACATGCTAGTCATCATCATCATCATCATCATCGTCATTTTCTCCCTTGTATAGCTCTGTACATGGAAAGCTAAGAGGTGGTGGGAGGGGCAGAAGGTATTGCATTTCTGATCATTAATTGTTTAAACTCTGATTAAACCATCCGTCTTCATCAGATGAAAGAAGTAACCCAGAGTTTCCATCGTTGCTTTATTGCGGGAGGAGAAATGTAAGCCTTTTATATGATGTGACTAGCTCCCCACAAAGTGGTGCTAGAAGCAGGATTAGAGACGATTCCAGCACTTCCTCTGCTTTGAGACTCTCGTGGCTGCTGTACTAGAGAGACAGCTTAGGAGCTGGGAGATATGGGCCTGAATCTTTGATGGCTACTAATTCTCTACATGACCTTGAGTAAATTCTTTCCACTCTGAGCTCCAGGTTTCTCACCTACAAAGGAAGGATAATATTTTTGTAAGGCACTCCATATACACGTGCTTTATAAACAAAAACCACATTATTACTTGATTCTACTCATTCCTGAGGCAGGTGCTTTGCTCTCGCTTTACTCTTTGACTACCCAGAATCTAGCTAAGCAGGCACCTGGGTCACGCAGTCTGGGAGGAGAGAGCGGGCACAGATATTGCTCATTCCTGAGAGCAGGGACTGATGGCGATGCTGGTGTCTGTTGTTTTCCCAAGGCCTGGTGCAGAGTCTGGCACCCAGGAGACAGCTAATCAATCTTGGGAGAAGGTGGCTAATGAGACTATGACTCAAGTAGACAGAGCCCCTGTTGCCTGACTCCATTTTGAAGTTTGGCCACTTAATGTGAATGTGCTGTATGCATATGGAGTGATCGTTGCAGATGACAACTAGCATTTCACCAGCAAGTGGGGCCACTGAGCATGCCCAGGCCCCGCGTGGCTGGGTCCTCGCTTAGATGTGCAGTGAGCAGATTTCCTGGCACTTTCACTGAAAATATATCAATACAGAGGCTGATTGTTGACACTTTGAAGTTGTTGGTTTGAGAGAAACTGAACTTTGGAAGCATGATGTCACCATCGCTTCAACGCTCCCTCTTTCTTATTGGCGGAGGGGAAAGAAGCAAGCTGGGAATTATTGGATGCATATGGTGGTGGGATGGGGCTAGACGAAAAGCCAAGACTCTATTAAATAGTTTAATTGGAATATATTTTTGAACTATACACTGAACTTGATCCAGATCCTCATTATTAAAAAATATGTGGCTTGGAACGCCAAAGCAAAGACTCCTACGCTCTCTTCCCTTAAGAACTAAGTGTTCCAGTAACTTCTGGATAGCATCACTCATGAAATGCTGTCTTTGCTAAATTGTTCTGTGTCTTAGAAGCAGCATAAAGTGGTGAACATCTAGAGGAAACGTTGGAGGCAGCCTCGTTATGCAGTAATTCCTTTTTAGTGAGGGGAGTGTTGGCAATGTAGACAAGAACCCAAGTTCCAAATCATGACTGACTTGCCCAGGTGTCCATATTACATCATTGCCTTAAACACATGAATATCTGGCATGTGAAGTCTGCAGCCAGCCCTAGGATAGTTTCATGCTGCAGCTGAGGGAAGCTCGGTCAACCTTTTTGGATCAGGTTGCCATCATTTTTATTTCTTTTTCATTAAGACCTGTCTGCTAATAAGGTTTCAAGGAAAATACTTAGGGGAATTAACCACAGTTTGAACATTACCGAAATCTTTCTATTGTAAAAGATCAACAAGTGTTTTTAATAGAGTATTGCATGTAGCATGGATTTCATTATTCTCTGTCTTTGACACAAAAGGAAAGCGAGGTGTAGCACATTATCGGTAGGTAAGTGGTAATGGGACTGAGTCCAGAATGCCGAAGCAGATGCCTTTTTTGACAGGGCAGTTTCCTTTCCACCAGATCATATTTTTATTCCTTCTTATTTAATAGAGTTTTTAGTTCCCACAAAGAATTTAGTTTATTCTTTCTATTGATGGTTTATTGTTCAACAGTATGAGCAGTAACTCTAAATAGACCCATATTTCATTGTTGATGAAGCCAAGCATATGGTCTTCCCTTCAGATGTCTTCATTTACAATCAGCAAGGGGCTTTCATAGTTTGGGAGAATCTGGAGTGCCTGCAGATAGAAATTACCCTGCAGGGCCAGCTTCTGCTTGAATGCTGCTAGTGACAGGGCGGAAACGAACTAGCCAAGTAAGTTCTTCTTGGGGAGGTTGACTTAGCCAATACAGACACACACACACACACACACACACACACACACATACACACACAATTGAAAAGATGTTAGAACCCAGGAAAATGAAAATAGGAAGGAATAAGAAGCGAGCATAATTATAGAGATATTCAATCATTTTGTTATTTGAATAGAGATTTTTGATCAAGATTCGTGCCTCAATTTCTGCATGCCTGCAAGTGAGCCCTGGTTGCACAAACAGCTAAGGGAACCTACATGGCCACTCTCCCGGAGAAAGGCCTGCTTCCATAAAGGTGACCTCCCAGAAAGCCCTCTGAGCCCATTCTACTCAAGCTCAGGGGGTCTTTGTGAGTAGAAATGGACTTGGTGGCTCGTAACAGCCTAATGTAGCTATTTGTAGACTCAAACTGAGAGCGTTAGTGACCAGTGACTGCAAGGAGTCTTGTAGCCGTTGTGCTGAAAGGGACCGTCTGGACTAGTGAAGCGACGCCATAGCTGGCCATGTGCTTTCCTTTGCCTAAATTAGGGGACTTTCCATTTATAGGAGCCCTCTCTTCTTCTTCAGTTGCTGACAGATATCACGAAGACACTTCAGTACCGCTGGGTGTTTTGTTTTTAAGGTGTTTTAATGTATGTCAGCCAGTAAAGGTTTAGGGTTATGAAGAGCTCTGTAGATGATGGATATTTTTATTGAACTGATTTATATTACTTAGTGACTGGTCAGTGAGAAGGATCAGATCCTGGACAACTTAACATTGTAAAGTCCTGGGACTCTCCAATAACCTTTGAATTGTAAGGTAATGGAATGACTCAAAGATAACCAATTTACTTGTGTCTCAGTTACCACTGAGATAAGGAGTAACGTCTCTCTGTACAACTTGCAACTGAATTGCCACATGAGACTTTTAAAATCACTCCTTTTATCGCGGTAGAAGAACAAGATTTGATTCTGAATCATGGTTAACTTTATAAGAATGAGGAGCACCAGGCAGGGGTTGGCAAGATCTCATTTGAATACCCTACAATGGTTATTGATTCCATATTCTATGTTGTTCAAGAAGCCCGTGATGGTCAGTGTGCCTAACTCTGAATCCACTCACTACTCCTGGACCTAGTGTCCTGTTCTCGGGGGAGGACATCACCATTCACTAGTTCCCTAGATGACACTTTCGGGCATCATCTGAGATGTCTCTCACCCTTACCTGCCCAGCATGTTCAGTAAAGTTCTTAAGATCACCCACATCTCTAATCTCTCTTGCCACCACTGATTAAATGAATATATTGGGTTTGATAGGTTCAGTATCACAGGAATGTCTGTTTGGCAAAAACAAAAACAACAAAAACCTCACCAAATTAAGATAACTTTCAGCTAAATTTGTAAAAGAGGGATTAGGAACCAAAAAAACCCACAAAGCAAACAGAAACAAACAAGCAACCAAACAAATAAAAACCACAACGGAAACCAGACACCCACCAAAAGGAAGAAAACAAATCTGGTGCAGGATAATTAAGGAAATACTCAAGAAGTCTCAAGGACACAACAGGATTGCAAGTTAGGAACAATTATTGATGGTTTCACTCATAGTATAGGCAGTGAATGCACAAACCTTGAAACCTTAATAAGAAGTAAGTCAAGTCAGCTCGTAATGAACGTTTCTCATGCTGTAGCAGCTAACACCACATCTTGTTGGAGGAAGGAATGACCGGACTATATATTTAACATGATGGAGTCTGTCAGAAAGAGAGAAACCTGGAAGGAGGAAGAAGTGGGTGTCACTGTACGACCTCTATGAGCTTCCACTCATTCTGGGGCGTTGGGACACCTCTCTCATGGGGTTGTGCCATTGTAATTGTTCTTTTAAATTGTTTTTGGGGCACATAATACACATATCATACAACTCAATAGTTCAATCAAGTGCCATTATTTTTATCTGTGCTTTCTTATAGGGGTTTCCTTACATCCTTTAAAACTGCATTTCCCAGTGAAATACTGCCCCCAAACAGTGTATAAATGCTTTCCTTTTATCATATCATTTGTGGGTTTGTGCTTGGATTTTAGAATCATCTTCCCTTATGGATTTTTATGCCATTGTACTTACTAGGTTTTCTCTGAACTTTTATAAACTTTTTGAGAATACCAACCACTGATTTTTCTCCCCATTGAATTCTATTTTTTTGTTATAAATTCTAATATGGAAAATAACGTTGCTGTTACTTGCACTCTAGAATTTCCACCTCATTGACTTTCTTATGGTTTTCTCAAATATCTGAGAAATTATACATTTTTTTGCAAGGAAAGCAATGGCTTATCAGGTGTTCTTTGAGCCGAGCCAGATGTACAGCAAGCAGGTACAGATAGGTGAAGTTGCTAATTATTCGATGTTGGGATATGATCATTGGAAAGCATGACCCTTTGCTTCCACCTGAACAAGCAGTCTATTGCCTATTTCCACTACTCTCATTTCCATTTCGCTCTCCTTCATCTTTATCAGGATGTTTCCTATATATCCAGAGTGGAATTGCTTGTCGAATTGGGGAGTCACATTAATCAGAACTCAGCGTTGTCATAAAATAAAGCCCAAATGGCTTACAAACAAACAAAAGGAAACTCACCGCTTCCTAAAACCGAAAGTACTCAAGGAGCTTATTTGAAACCAGGGCCCACAGAAACCGCCACGGGCAGGCCTTGCTCCATCTCTTGAGTTCTCTCTGTTTCTTGCTGACTTCGAGGTGCCTCCGTGGTGGAGTGATTAGGTGCCCTACTGCTAAAGAGGTTCCAGGTGCGAATGCACCCACTGCTCTTTGGGAGAAAGATGTGGCAGTCAAAGTTCCATAAAGATTTATAGCCTTAGAAACCCCACGAGGCAGGGCTACTCGGTCCTAGAGAGTCAACATCAATTCAATGGCAATAGGGCTGTTGATTTCATTCCAGGCTCCGTTGGGTGGTAACATGGCTACGGCAGCCCCAGTCCTTCATTTTGTTCGGGTTAAATCTGGTGGAAAAAGGACATGGGTCTCTCTCCCAAGATTTCTGGTAAATTCTCGTTGAGTCTCATTGATTCTTAACCGCATTGCCTCTGAACCAATTACCATGGTGGGGGAACATGATCTTTTGCTGTTCAGGCTGGAGCCACATGCCTTTTTTGGAGGTAAAGGTGAAGGAACGGGAGTGCACAAGTCCATGTTTCCCGGTGGAAAATCTGGGCACCGTTGCCAGGATGGCGTCAGATGAAGGCCAAATGACAGTAACAACAGATATGCATTGCAGTGTGGAAGACAGTAAAGCAAATGGCCTTAATGGAAAGTGAGGCAATCAGGGCCCACCTGGGGGATGTGGTAATTGGTCAGATAGAATCCTTCAGAAGCAGAGAGACTCCACATGGAAAGCCAGTGTGAATCATGGGAATTTGATGAACATACTAAAAATGGTTGTAAAGGGAAGGCGTTCGATCTACACATACCTTCACCTTTTATGGAGAAGAACACGCTGGGCGTTTGTCTAAGATTAAAACCACACAATTCCCATTAGGGCTATAATGTTTCACATTTGCATTCTGAGAAGTATACTATTTCGTAGCTGAGATGAACAGGGCTGTGTTCATCAAAGCTTTTGTATGGTTTCTGGGTTTATTCCCTGGGATAGGGGCACAGAGTACTGACAGTTTACAGCTTACCTGTTTGCAAGTCTCAAAAAAGGCTTCCCCTAGATCCACAATAATCATTGCTCCTCGGGGACAAATGCCATCAGGTTGCACGAGAGAAGAATCTGGCTCGTAGGACCAAGTAATTACATGGAAATTTATTCCTTACCAGCTCAGATGGAGTTTTGTCTTACTGTTTTTCAATAAATCACCCCAAGCCCCCCAAAATCACACCCCCCCACACACATACAGCAAAATGAACGCACAAGGATACTGCATGTGAAAAGCTCCATATAACAATCTGGAAGTGATCAATTTAAAGATGCAAAAGTCAGCAGTTTTGGTATGCAGGATTTTCATGGTCACATTTAACTTGTCTTTATGGTACCCACGTACATTCAAAGTCATTGTCCTTTTATGGGATCACTGCTAACCACATACTCTCTTTGGTTGTTTTTGCTATTCGCCTTGCGTACTGGAGCAAGCGAATGTTGTGTATGAATTTTAAAAGATGCTCTCTTACTTGTTCCATGGTTAAAATAGGATGCAGGCAGCTTAGGACGAGGGCTTGCTTCTGGAACATCTGAAGTTCCAGGCTGTTGTTAGTGTTGTCGGTGCCACTGAGTTGGTTCTGACTCCGTGGCTTTGTGCGGAACAGAACAGAACACTGTCCGGTCCTGCACCACCCTCACAATTGTTCTCATGTTTGAGCCGAGTGCTGCAGTCACTGTGTCCACCCATCCTGTCAAAGGCTTTCCCTTTTGTGTGTTGCTCCCCTCTGCTCAGCATGATGTACTTCCCCAGGGACTGGCCTCTCCTGACAACAAGTCTAAAATACGTGCGACGAAGTCTCGCCATCCTTGCTTTGAAGGAGATGTCTTTCTTCCAAGACAGATCTGTTTGGTCACTACGCAGTCCACGGTGCTTTCAATATTCTTCGCCAGCACCATCATTCAGATACATGGATTCTCCCACAGTCTCCCATAGTCAATGCCCAACATTGAAAACCACCCCTCAGGAATGGATTCAGGTCCCTGAGGAGAATAGGAGGGAAGTCAATCAACCTATTTGTATTTGCTCCGAGACAGCCCATTTCTGTGCTGTAGGGTCGGGGTGAATAATTCTGAGAGGAGCCAGTGTCATTTTAGCCTTTGGGAGCATGACCCAATTGGGCCCTAACTGCCATTTGTTCAGTGACACTTCGTTCACACCATGGAGGTGCCCTTGACCTGCACCATTGGACATGTACTTGTTGTGGCAAAATGCTCAGTATGTGGAAAGGCCAAGGTACTCAGCTTCATAAACTGAGGCCCACAACTGGGATTCATATCCATTACCATTTAAACAGCTCCTAATTCCTTTCTCCCTCTATTTCCTTCATTCCCTATAGAAGGGAAGAGAAAAAGGAAGAAATATTTAATGCTTTTGTACCAACTGATTCAGTAGTAGAATTCTCATTTTCCATGCAGGAGACTGGGGTTCATTTTGTGCTCAACCAGCATGTGGGCTAAGAAGGAGCAGGAAGACAGATCCGGTGATTTATTTCCAACGATCAGCCAGTGAAAACTTTTGGATCATAACTGATCAGCAACCAATGGGGCAGCGTTTTGTCTTAGTGATCACTCTGATGGCAGAGAACAGTCACAATTTACCAAGCACTGTTCTGGGAACTGCGTACTGTGTGTGATTTTATCTGTTCTCCATCCATTCCTACATAGAACAGAACAGCTTAAATGGTTAAGGAGCTCAGGACTTGGAAAAGCTAACTTGCCAAGTTTCCATAGTCAGTAAGACAACTGGGATTGGAAACTGCCTTTGCCTGGCTTTCTGTAGTCTCTATCCATGCCTGGAATTCTATCAGAGCCATAGAGCCTGTGGGAGCTGGCAGGTCAAGAGGGGATGAGAGTGGAGGGAACAGCGTGCTACACGGGGATGGGTGGGAGGGGGTGAGTTGGCATGCTTTTCTTTGTGAGGCAGCTCTGACCCCTTCTGCATCAGTGTGGCCTGGCTTCCCACTCTACCCTCAGTTTTCT
>NW_022111366.1:3334911-3352635 GCF_000313985.2 Echinops telfairi
AGATCATGAGAGTTCTAGTATCTTGGTTTACTCTCTGCATCATGCATGCTGCAGCCCTCTCGGTGGTCCCGGAGAAACCGTTCCCATCAGCAGCTGGCACTTGGAGGGTGTACGAGGATTTCTTCAAAGTGAACGGAGGCAGCATGCCCTCCTCTTGGATAGGTGCTTGCTCTCTCCCTTCAAACACTAGTTCATTTAGGGACTTCCACCCCCGGAAGCTCAGCAGGCCACCAAGTCTCATTTCCAGTGAGTGTCATTTAAAAGCCAACACGAGCTGACTACAAACTTTTAAACATATGCCTCTCATCTGCTTAGCAGAAATCCCTATAACTTGCTAATAGTTCCCTTCTCCTTTTTTTTTGGTAGTGAAACCGATCGAGGCCTTAAATCAGTACCATGCGGTCCGTCTCGGGCCATCGAGAAAGCCATTGAGAGTTGTAAACGTCATCTGCTTTAGCTCTGGCCCCGTGCTGCAGAGCTCGGGCGGTGCCTGATGCAGCTCACCCAGAGGCGGACCTTGGGAAAAGAGTGCCCTGGTGATTCATCTGAAACTGCTCAGTGAGTTAGCACAGCTGGCAGTGGAGACTGTGAGGGTGAAGAGAAACTGCTCATTGGCAGTTCCCCCACCTCTAGTAGTGTCCAGGGCACGTGCCATCCCCTCTGTGTACCCTCGAGATACCTCTGAGTGTCCCTGTAACTAGGCAGGACGGCATGTTAAACAGGTGGTCTCCGCTGGGATCACAGCAACACCAGCTCATGGAGAGCCAGGGTGAGCTTTCAAAGAGAAGAGCCCAGATACGCATCCCATAAAACGCCGTCTCTCTGCAGCTGGAGTCGAGTTTCGCCATTTGGGCCACAGCACTTATGTCACTGAAGCGTATGGCATTTCAGGTGGGCGGGGAAGAAACTGTGCAGGGGGCCTCAAAGAGGAGCCACACGCATGCGCCCGATGAAGGACTGACCTTCCTGTAAGTCTCCGTAGGCTAGAAGAGGGTTGGCAAATTTTTGAGACAGAAGAGCCAATCCTGTTCCTTACAACCATTTAAAATTTTTTTGAGAGCTAGAAAGATATTTTAACAAACACATGCAATCACCATTATCTGAATAATAGACTTTGAAGTTTTACAATTTTACTTCAGAGTCATGTATTGCCGACCCATAGACTACATCATTCAGGAGTTCCAATATTTGGAGTGTGAAATGCGCTTCCTCTAACTTCCCAAACTTCCCCTTCTAGAACTCCTTTGTTATATTAAAATAATTCCCTGGAGAGTATTTTAAATTGATTACTGATATCGTAGGAGGACAGAAACAGGGGCATACTCAGTCAAGACTCTTTGCAGAGATGAAGAAAATTAGGTCCACAGAGACCCCCATCTTGAGTTGGGTGGAAGTGAACAAGCCTAGAATCCTGGGTTGTGCTCTCCCTGTGGCCAGCTGCTGCTTACTTCCAGCAGCATTTGTAGTGTTCATCTTATCACAAATTGGGGCATGAAAATCTCTTCACCCTTAATGAAGGCATTTAAGGCTTGAAGCAGAAGACAAGGAAGAACAACTTTCCAAAATGACTGTAAAATCAGGGTTATTGTTGGTGAGCTGTCTGTAGAGTGAGTTCCAACTCCTGGTGACCCTGTGGACAACAGAACCATACATTGGCTGGTCCGGCATCTTCCCTGTCATAGCTTCAGCTGAGCCCATTGGTACAGCCACTGTGCCAATCCATCCTCCTCTCTTTCACAGACCCACTACTTTACCAGGCATTGTGTCCTTTCCTAAGGACTGATCTTCCCTGATAACATGTCCAAAGTATGTCAGACTACATCTCACTGTCCTTATGCCGAAGGACCATTCTGGTTGCATTTCTTCAAGACAGATAGCTTTGTTCTGGCAGTCCACCACACTTTCAATATTCGTGGCCAGCACCATCATTCAAGTGCATCAATTCTTCTTCAGTGTCCTCAGGCATAGTCCAATGTTTATACCCGTATAAAGTGATTGCATCGGCCCGGGCTCACTTTCGTCCTCCCTGGACGATGAAGATGACTTTTAACATGTGTCCTCAATTTTAGCTTGAAAATGCATCAGGAAACTGGTTTTGACCAATGGTTTTAGTTGGGTTTTGTAAAAGTTTAACTCTGAAACAATGAGTAAGAGCCTAAATTATGCTTCTTCAGTCAATCCCAGTTGCCATCAAGTCAACTCCATCTCATCGTGACACCACGTGGCTCAGAATTATGCTCCATCGGTTTCCAATGGCTGATTTGGGGAGGCAGATCACCAGGGCTTTCTTCCATGCTATCTCTGGGTAGACTTGAACCTCCAACATTTCCGTTAGAAGCTGAGCTATTTGTTCCACCTATAGACTTCTCCAGCCAGTGCCTATGGATGTCGGCTGAGGACATTTTCCCCTTGGTAACAATTTCTTTAGAGAACTGCACTCATGTAGCTGGCATTTTCTGGGTACTGTGTGGTTCTTATCTTTACATATCCCAGTATGGCTGGAATCCTGCTGATTTTATGTCCATTTTTCTCATTGAAAAAATTATCCCCATAAAATATCCTTTGGGTTTTTATATCAGCTCAGGAGCTAAGAGCTTCCACCTGAATGTGAATGACCACGTTTTCAGAAATTCTGACAAAGTCTCATTTCATTCTGGAAAAGTCAAAGCGGGACATTTTCACCATGGGAGATTTTCTCCTGCGAAGTAAGCAGTTGCTCATCCTAGAGTCAAAATGAAGGACCCAGCAGCCCTGGGCTTCAGTTTCCACTAACAGAATTGATAGACCTGAAAGGGATCTGGGGATTCTCTAACTCCAAGTGTGGGCTGCTGAGCAGCAGCGTCAGCAGCATGTGGGAATTTGTTAGAAATGCAAATTCTCTGGTCACCTTCCAGATCTACTGCATGCGAAATTCTGAGGGTAGAGCACATGTGTGTAAACCAGCTCTTCTAGTGATTCTAATGCATAGGCACCACTGAGGATACTTTGAAATGAGGAATTGGGGTTAAATCATTGGTTCTCAACCCTGGCTGTACATGAGAATTCTTGGGGAACTTTTAAAACCCTAGTGATCCACTGGTCCCACCCCTGAACTTCTTATTTGCTCTAAGAGGAGCCCAGGAATGTTAGCGTTTTTGGTTTGTCTCTTTTTGGTTTGTCTCTCAGGGGATTCTTACATGCAGCCAAATCTGAAAGCCACCGATCGAACACAATCCCTAATTTCTAGCAGCAGATGCTGACACCCAGGATGTGCCAGGGTCCTGGGGGGTAGTGGTGGTTAGGATGACAGAGCTGCGAGAAGTACCCAAGTGCCCCGACTTTCGGGTCAGATGTTGGTGTGCTTGGCTGCCTGCCCTCACAAGCCTCCCCAAATCCACAGATTGCATTTATAGTCTTTGTTCTAGTCCCTGAGCCTGGCTGGGTAGGGAGTTGAGCAGACAGAACTTCCAGAATTTCCATTTCACATCTTCAACTCCACTGCATGGGTTCCTCTGCTCAGCACGTGCAGCCCTCAGCCCTGCTTGTTACCCTGCTCCAGCCCCTGTTTTCCTTTGGCATTAGGTCTTGCTTTGGTATCTTACATTAAAAATAAAATAATTTGTTTGGTACACTATTTATTTTTATTTTTACTAAAAAATGAAACATGGTAAAATAAAGTAAGTAACATCCCTCGGACAAAATGTACAACGTATTTCCACCGAAAGTTGGAAATGTGACACTAGGATTTTGATGATTCTTAGAAGTCTTATTTGAAAGTGAATTTGAGGGTGGGAGTGAGCAAGATAAATGGGTAGGTTTCTTTATTTATTTAACAAGCCTGATTGAGGTTCCTAAGGAGTTCTGGTGGTGTCGTGGTTACAAGTTGGGCTGCTAACCACAAGGCCAGCAGTTCTAAACCACCAGCTGCTCTGTGGGAGAAAGGCAGGCTTTTTACGTCCATAAAGAGTTTGTCTCAGAAACTCACAGGGGAAGTTCTGTCCTGTCGTATAGGGTTGCTATGCGTCAGCATCGATTTGATGGCAGTGAGTTTGGTTTGATTTTTAATGAAATTCTTACAGAGAGAAATGTCTCACCCCGCCTCATACACCCTGGTGTTTTTTTGTAGGGGTGTTCAGGTGGAATCACTTAGCAGAAATCTGCCAGGTTAAGAGAAAGCCATGGTTCTGTTAAATCCAGTGCATTGTGAACATTTGAGGACATCTTCTGCACCCTTTATAATTGGTCCAGAGATCCTGACCTCTTTTTTTTAATAGTTTTATTGAGGTATAATTAAAATATCATACAATTCAATAGTTCAATCCTATTAAGAAGGGTTTGCCATCATCACCACAATCCACCTTGGGACCCTTTTTTCCTTATTGTACCCATTGCTGTTGACTCCACATCCCACCCCTTCGATGCCCCCTTAATTATTAGTCCAGCTACTGTCTTCATGGATCCAGCCATTCTGACTTCCCTATACAGAAAAATATACAAAACAGAGACAACACAAAAGCTAAAAAGGACCCAGCAAGAATGACCAAAGAAAACAAAGAAAAACCTCAATCAAAAAGGAATCGGAAAATATTAAAAAACAAGAAAAAATCCAAAACGAGTCAAAAGGGAGACCTGAAGAGTGTTACATTTCAACCTCACTAAACTGCTGCAATCGGCATTGCAGTGCCCTTTGTGTGATAGTCATGCGCTGTGCAGTCCTACGCTGTGGTTAGTAGGAATTCACTGGAGACTCAGTCCACAGAGGGTACTGCAAATGATTTTGGGCTTCCACTATCCATAGTATTCCACAAACTGGGTGCTTAGAATTGAGGATCTGGTATGGTTCCCTCTGGGTTTGGATTTTATTATTTACAATCCTTGGATCACACAGGCTGTTGTGTTTCTTCCATGTGAACTTAACTGACTTTTCACTTAGATGACTGCTTGTTTTGTGACCCCATGTGCTATTCTTTCAGATAGCCAGGTACCATTTGATTTCTTCCCCTCACTTTGCTATAACACCCTTATGTTCAGTGATGTCCTCATGAGGGCAAGAACCGACAAGAACTAATTGTTTTTATATTAGGGTCATGATCAAGGGAAAGCTCAAAATCCATTAATTTATCGTATGTCCCTGGTTCACTTTAGAGACGTCATAATCTTTCTCTATGGGGCATAAAGATAGACTGGTCTTAAACACCGATCTCAACGGTAACCTATTGTTGCAGAGCCCATTCTGACTCATGAGGCCCCATATGCTCCCGGAAAGAACTGTTTATGCTTTTAAGGCCCCTATACTGTTTAAAATCAGGTTGCTGGCCTGTCCTTTGCAGAGCCAATGGGTGGGTTTGAACCACTAACCTTTAGGCTAATCGTGGAGTGCATTGTTGCTACTCTTGTCTCAACGGTGTTTGTGTTTTATTTCTCAGGGGGAAGCACAGGCACATCCCCAACCACCTCCAGCACTGGGACACCGTCCCCTTCAGCCTCTTCTCATCTTTTATCTCCATCCTGTTCTCCGCCAACCTTTCATTTGGCCCCCAACACTTTCAACGTGGGCTGTCGAGAGAGCCAGCTGTGTAATCTAAACCTCTCTGATTACCCACCCTGTGCCCGAAGCAACATGGCTGCCTTGCAGAGTTACCCCGGGCTGAGTGACAGTGGTTACAATAGGCTGCAGAGTGGCACCGCTTCAGCAACTCAGCCCACGGAAACCTTCATGCCTCAGAGGACTCCATCCCTGATCTCAGGAATACCAACTCCTCCCTCGTTGCCTAGCAACAGCAAGATGGAAGCCTACGGTGGTCAGCTGGGGTCCTTCCCCACTTCCCAGTTTCAGTATGTCATGCAGGCAGGCAATGCAGCTTCCAGCGCCTCATCCCCACACATGTTCGGGGGCGGCCACATGCAGCAGAGCTCCTACAATGCCTTCTCACTTCATAACCCCTACAACCTGTATGGCTACAACTTCCCCACCTCCCCTAGGCTAGCTGCGAGCCCAGAAAAACTGAGCGCCTCTCAAAGCACTTTACTCTGTTCTTCTCCTTCCAATGGAGCCTTCGGCGAGAGGCAGTACCTGCCCACGGGGATGGAGCACAGCATGCACATGATTAGCCCTTCGCCCAATAACCAGCAGGCAACCAACGCCTGCGATGGCCGGCAGTATGGGGCGGTTCCAGGCTCCTCCTCCCAGATGTCCGTGCACATGGTTTAATGGCCAGTCAGACACCACAGAGCCCATGGCACCCAAGGCCCAGAGTCTCCTTGGGCATAGCCTCATCTTTGGGAACTCTTCGAAACCCGGGAACTGTTCTTTTTACTTTGAGGAATGCATCGTAGAGAGCCAAGAGACATGTTAAAGCCACTGAAGGATACTTGTGGTGGAATCATCTCCAACTCAGTGGCCATTCTTCTGCCACCCCAAACCTAGCTTTATAAAGCATCATCTACTCCAGAGTGGGCTTTGAAGAGACTGCATAATCATTTTTTAATAATGTTAAAGGAGATGCTAGAGTGTAGCAGCCATGACAAGTCACATACACACACACACACACACACACACACACACACCCCTTTGCATACATACATACACAACATATATTCACACACACACACGCACACTGATTCTGAACTGGGTGAACTCTTTGCAAGGGAGACCCAGAATGGGTGCTTTCACCAAGAATTTGTCTATGCACAACGGTCAGCTGTCGCTACCAGCCTTTCTCCTCCGCAGCTTCTGGAATGAAGCGTGTGAGCGGGAGCCTCTTCCCATTGATGAAGGTGGAAAGGCATCAGTACAGCAACTGGACTTGACTTCCTGAACAAGACCGCTTTTCACAGTGGCCTCTTCCTCCAGCATGCCACGGCAGTGGTGTTCCCTGAGAGTGAGAGCAGACGAGCAGGACAGAGACAGACAGACAAAGAGCAGAGAGCCCGAGAGACGTGGAGAGCAAGACTGAGAGAGAAGGTGTGAGCAATGGCGGGAGTTTCGATTCACCAAGGAGATTTGCTTTTGTTTTTGTTTGGTTTGTTTTTATTTTCCCCTACAGGTTATTATAGAAGGAATCATGGTGTTACTGAGAATGAAACCTCTTTGGGACTTTGTTGCGTGTGGCCTTCGGCACAGGGGTGCATGGCTGGGTACTGGTGAGAGGGATTGGGGCAAGGAGTTCATCTGGATTCCACTGCTCTGATCACTGTGATCCAGAAGACAGGGGTACCACAGGGAATCCCCAGTCCACAGCATGCAGCTCTGCACGGGAAGGGGAGGAGAAGGAGTGGGAAGCAGTGGGAAGCAGGGAGAGTGTTGTAGTTCCCATAGATAATACCGAGCGCAGGGGTGACAAATAGGAGCCAGGCCTGGATTCCCTGGCCACTGGGGTCCCTGTGGCAGGAGAAATCCCTTCCTATTCCAGAGAATTGTGCATGGGCCTTCTAGAGCCTTCCATCTGCCCTTAGAGCTCTGTGTTTATCTAATAGCTCAGTGCATTTTGAAGTTTTGAGGTTTTTTTTTTCTTTTTCCTTCTTCTTCCCCTTCAGATATTTTAATGGTAAGCAAACAAGTGAAGCTTGGTGCAAGCTCAACTTTTTAAGTGGTGTGGAAATGAAAATAATACCAAGTGAAATAATACAGATATTATTAAGATGTTTGGGTTTGAGGTGTTGTAGATAAATGTATTTATGTGCCTAGTAGGGAATCCAGTATTATGACTATTAAAAAAACGGGGCAATAAAAAGGGTATGTAAAATATGTATGAAGAAAAGGTGTATAAAAATCTGCCCTTCTGCACGGAACTCTGTTTCAAAGTGCCAAGCACAGAAAGCCGCTAAATAAAATCTTTGCAATTGTTCCCTGTGTGTTTGTTAAGACAGAGGAAACAGCAAACCAGACTCCAGCCACCCAGTGCGTTTGTCTCATACTCTCTGGTGTGCTCTCACGTCCCCGTCTCTGCTTCACTCGATTCTTTATTCAGACCCCTGAAGGAAACACTGTCGTTCTGTTTCCGGTTAGTAAGTAGCCCAGCTCCCCAGAGACCCACTGAATTACCCAGGTTTGTACAGACGGTTGAAGGGAAGTAGGTCTTGTCACCAAGTCTCTGACACTTGTGGGGTTTTCACTTTCACATTACCAGCAGGAAACTATGAGTCGAATAGTAATCTTCGATGACGTTATTTGTACGACAGAAGAAACTGCTTCCTGGTCCTGTCATCTTTAGGATTATAGGCATGCCCGATCTCATTGTTTCAGCACTGTGTATTTTGACTGCCTTCCAACCTAGGGCCTTCATTTTCTAGCACTCTATCAGATAGGATTCGACTGTCACCCGTAAGGTTTTTATTGAATACATTTTGGAAGTAGGTTACCAGGCCTTTCTTCCTAATCTGTCTTCATTTGGAAGCTCTGCTGAAACCTGGTCTCCATGGGTGACCCTGCTGTTACCTGTATCATTAGTGGTACAGCTTCCAGTATCTTAGCTGCTTGCCAGCCACCGCAGTACAACAAGCTAACGGACAAATGGTGGTCAGAGACTGTACCACGTCCTTTGTGGGATGACTTACCTGTTACTGTTGTTGTTAGGCGCCACTGAGTTGGTTCCAATCCATGGCAGTCTTTGCAAAACAGACTGAAACATGGCACGGTCCGGAGCCATCCTTACAATTGTCCCTCTGCTTGGGCCCATTATTGCAGCCCCTGGGTCCACCCATCTCATCGAGGCCCTTCCACTTGCCCACCGCCCCTCTACTTTACCCAGCATGATGTCCTTCTCCAGGGCCTGGTCTCTCCTGACAACGTGTCCCAAGTATGGAAGATGAAGTCTCGCCACCCTTGCCTCTTAGAAGCACTCTGGCTTTGCTTCTTCCAAGACAGATTTGTTTGTGCTTTTAGCAGTCCATGGTACTTTCAATGTTTTTCTCCAGCACCACGGTTCAAATGCATTCGTTCTTCAATTTTCCTTCTTCACTGGACACTGAATAAAGGAGTTTATATTATCTAATCCTCCATCAGCCTGGGAGATAGGTAGTACTATTGTTACCACTCTACAGATCAGAAAATAAGGTTAAAAAAAAAAGGCTAACTACATTTGACTAGGGCTCTCAGAAAGTTATAGGGCTGCTTGTGTAATTTCCCAAACAAGTGAAATTATGGCATTCCACTGAAGTCACTGCAGTTTCTAGAGCTACTTGAACAACCAGGAATGGTTATTCCAAATCAGCTCAAGGGGTGTAGAATAGAGTGTCTCTGAATTGTCGCGTTTTATTGTAAACACATATCCTTCCCCTTGGATGAACCACCGCATTATGTGGTTCACCAAATGCCCATTTAACAGTAAACGAATAAAGATTCTATAGGGCTATACCATTTGCAAACATTTCATATGTTATCTCATTTGAACCTCATGAGAAGTGAGCAGGGCATTGCTATGTGACCGGAGAACTGGGATTGTAATGGGTCCTGTGTGGCGGGGAAGCAAGAGAGCCAAGACTAGAAATATGCTCTGACCCCTGGTCCACACTGTCTCTTCTCGGGGAGTTACACTGGGAGCCCACTGACTCCCATTTGGGGTTCAAGTTAGCCATTGCCACATTCGTTCTTTGGAAATGGAGATTAGCTTGGAAGAGAAAAAATAACCTTAATTGTTGCTTTAGATTTATAACTAATTCCAAGGAGCATCGTGACAAGTTAATTACAGCAGCCATCAAATTATTGCCAAGTTCACTAGGATGGTTAATAATTCTCTGAAATGTAGGCTCTTTGGGCACAGAGGTCTCAAAATTTTTTTTAAATAGAGATGCTCATATACAGTATATCTCAAGTACATAATGGTACGGTGTAAGCAATCTCATGAAATTGCTTCTGATTGCTTCTGATTTAGCAGCATATTGGACATCATTCTTTGGTTTAACGCCCTTTGAAGTTCTGAGGTAATAGATCATAACATGCAAAACAATGTATTAACATAATAGTAAGAAGATTGCTATCAGTAATCACTTGGAGTATTAAATAGTGACAATTTTTGTTAATTGGTCAGACATTATAATGACTCAGGTCATTTACATCTGAATTATTATTACATCTGTTTATGAACCAAAGAAGGTTAAAAAAAAAGTTTCTTTGAACATTAACTGGTTAAAGCACTGTAACTCAATTCTTTTTAATGAAATGGGAACATTTGTTGTAACAAAATTCATTACACAAAAGGCTATTTACTGAAAGACTTAATATTCTATAGATTAACCTGCTCCACTCTCATTCATGCCCCGTGAAGAAAATCTGTCTTGTTCAGCTTTGCAGTCTCAGTGGTCACGATAGTTCCTGGCCCCCTTTTCATAGACTCTCAAGATATATTCATTCTCATTCTAGAAATTATCTACCAAACCGATTTTCAAGCATAGTGCAGCAGGTTGCATGACTGAGTGCACATTTCTTCTAAATGAATGGAAGCTGAAAGCTTTATTGTGATTTACACAACATTTTGTGATAGGTTAATGTAAATCCAGATAGCAGCTAGAAAGTGATCGTTATGTATAATGGAAGGATAAAGAAGAATAGCACAGTTTCTTCTTTGGAAGGGTTCACTTTTCAGGCAGTCATGAAAATATATTGCTCCAAGTGTTTCAGGGCATACATGCACACTTTTATTAGAACGAATCCTGTTTAAACACGTCTTTACAATCAGTGGATGGCTGCAGGCAAGTTTTCTTTAAAAAAATGTAATTAATTAAATTAGAAAATCATTTTATTGGAGGTTCAGACAATTCTTATCACAATCCAAACATATATTCATTGTTTCAAGCACATTTGTACATTTGTTGTCATCATCATTCTCAAAACATTTGCCTTCTACTTGAGCTCTTAATATCAGCTCCTCATTTTTCTCCCCTCCTTCCTACTTCCCCTCCCTCAAGAATCCTTCATAATTCATAAATTATTATTATTTTGTCATATGTTACACTGTCTGATGTCTCCCCTCGCCCACTTCTCTGTTGTCCATCCCCCAGGGAGGAGGTTATACGTAGATTCTTGTAATCGGTTCCCCCTTTCCACCCCACATTCCTTCCACCCTCCAGGCATCGCCACTCTCACCACTGATCCTGAAGGGGTTATCTGTCCTGGATTCCAGTTGCTATCTGTACCAATGTACATCCTCTGGTCTAGATCACTGAAGACAAACGTGTGCATAAGCAAATGTGGTGAAGAAAGCTGATGGTGCTTGGCTGTCAAAAGATATAGCAAGTTTTCTTAATCATAACTTTCCTTAGTCTCATTAGGGTGCCTATGAATAAAAGGATAGTTTTGGAGCTATGGAAATAAATAGCTTTGAGATCAAGGCTAATGTAAAATTTTTAGCAAAACAAGTGAAAACCATTCCAAATCATTGAAGCATTACAAGAACTTTATGGGAATGTTGTGTGACCTAAAACAACAGTTTTTAGAGAAATCAAATATTTTAAGGAAGATAGAACTTATGGATGGTCCCAGAGCAGGAAGACTATCCATCTCCATGAAAGACAAAACTGTGGATGAAGTCGAGAGATTTGTAGAAGACGGTAGGATCACCATTGATATGAGAGCTACTGAAGTTGGGCTCTCAGGTGGCTTGGCATCTTCAATTTGGAGTGGACATCTTGGCCTCTGCAGCTCAATGAGGGGCCAAAAGAGCTTCCCAAAGATCAGTTGGCTCACAAGCAGATCTTGACATCAGCCTTTCAAGCAAGATAGAAGCTAAGGACAGTTCTATGGAATGGATCACAGCAGGGTTGAGTCTTTGATTTACCAATACAATTCAGAGAGCAAGGTCCAACAAACACAGATTCCAAGGGGATCTGCTGAGCCAGTTCAGTTCAAGGAGCAAAAGTCACCCCAGAAGATTTGGTGACTGTTTTCTAGGAGTCTAAAGGGATCATCTTGATAGTTTTTCTCAAGAGACACAGAATGATTATGGCGGTTTATTAAGAAGAAGCTTTAAGAAACTGGAGTAGGAATGTTTCCCTGAGGATTTCCCCCCATCACAACAATGCATCTGCTTATTCTTGGAGGGTGGCAAGGACTATTCTACAAGAATTTTGGGGGGGAAACCTTACCCCATCTATCCAACTGTCCTCATTTTTCCCTTTCAGATTTTTGTTGTCCCCCAAACTCTAAAAACATTTAAAAGGAAGATCAGAGTTCCTCAAAGATGCCAAAACATCCATTTTGACATATAAGTCGAAGAAAGCAGAATTCTTTGGTAAAGACTTAGAGAGAGGGGACCACCACCTTTGAGAGTATATAGACCTAGATGGAAGACATGCTAAGAAACAATAGCTTCACATCTTCTATTTGTTTAAGCAATGTTTCTGTTTTATTGCAATACTTTTTTGACTTATGTTTCTATTAGGTAAATTATATAAATGACTAAAAAAATCAGAGGAGATCTTTAATGTAAGAAGATGAATGTAGAATTGTTTTTATTAGGGAGATAGAATTTGATTGAGCTTTAAAGAATGCTCAAAATTTTTATGGAAGTAAAAAAGTGGTGGGTTAAGAATGAAATAATATTTTAAAAGACAATAAAGTAACTGAGTTATGGAGGAAGAATGATAACATCTTAATTCAAGTAGTATAATTTAATAAAACTGGAGACAACCAGAATCTTATTGCTGCCTGTAGACTAATATCCTTTTGTACGGGATATTTTCATTAGAGAGAGTGTTGAGGCTCGGGCCCAAGGGCAGAGCTGCTCGGTTGAAGCCAAATGTTTGATTCATTATAGTTTACTATTGAGGATTTCCAAGAAGCCCACTTGTACCAATTTCCATTCAGAAACTAAAGAAGATTTGGTTTCCCGAGGAAACCCAGACAAAAGATAAATCTTCACAAAAGCTCTTCTGCTTATAATTGTCCATTGAAGGTCTGATGTCTAGAGTGTCGTGCCCAAGAACAGCCTCATGCATTTACTCTGCTCAACTCACCCATTGTGTGTAACACCTACTCCGTGCCAGGTAGTGCTCTAGGCACTGAGGACACTGCAGTGGAAATTTTGTCAAGTTATTGCCTCCAAGTACTCATCATCTGGTGAAAAACTGGCATGGAATACATGAGCACATAACAAATAGAGTTATTTCAGATCGCAACAAATATTTTGAAGAAACTTAAAATCAGAGGTTGATAGAGATGAGGGAAAGAGGTTGACGTCTCCTGTAGGAAGGGTTTTCAAAGGAGGTTGCTCTAAGTGAGCGATGTTTGCACTAGTGCAATGCAAACATGATTTAAGGACTTACTTACATCATCTTGTGCTGAGAGCAGCTATATCCTCATGAGAAGATGTGATCCACTAGGTTTGCATCAGCTGAGGCCAGACATGTTTGCCCTCAGTGTGGAATGAGCACATTGACACTTACTTGCTGAAGCCTACTGCTGACCTTCTGGGAGTGGGGTCATTTAGAGACTCCTTACAGGTCAATGAATCTCTAACATAGTCCCAGTGGAATCCCGTTTCCATGACCTCCTCTACAGAACATTAGAGTCACTCTTTCGATCTGATTTTGTTAGAAGCTTAAAAATTAATGATCAAATAATTAACAGTAATTGTATTAATAATTAGCTACAATTAAGGACCAAAAATATTAAATATGGATTGGTATTCTACCATGTTCTCAGAATCGTCTTATGTAAACTATTGATGAAGAAAAATGTTCACCTTCAAGGAGATTTTAGCCTGACTAAAGAGTCAAGGCATCTGCCTCTTCAACAACAACAAAAGTATCAAATTGGTAGCCAAGATTATGCATGCTGTAGAATTTCAGAAGGAATCCAATTTTTATTGAGTGTTTATTACATGCTGCACATGATTCTAGGTTATATCCTGTAATCCTTGCAACCAAACTACAGAATTTTGTGTGTCTTTCCTATTTTATAAACGGCGAAACCAAAACTTACAGAAAGTAAGTAGCTTGTACAAAATCACCGAGATTGCAAGGCTTCAACTCTTTCCTTTCTACAACTGGATTTTTTCAAAAATGAGATTCATGGGGACTCATAAAGATAAGGGAGCCTGGCGGTGAAATGGCTAAGTACTCCGCTGTTCACGGAAAGGCTGATGGCTGGAACTTCCTCAGCAGATTCATGTTATGGGAGAAAGGCCTGCCAATCTCCTCCCCAAAAGGTTACAGCCCAGACATCCCCACGGGGCAGTTTTGATTGGTCACACAGGGTTGCCTTTAGTCAAAAACCCACTTGCTGACACTAGGTAACGAAAGCAACATGAAAAAGAGGAGCTCATAGAGAAGCTTGGGTGTGAGCCACCAGGGAAACGAAGTCCAATCCTTAAAGAATGCCTGCAAGCTGCATTAACTGAGGAGAAAGGGGTGGGGGCAGTGAAGACAGAATGCCTAGTATTTTGGGTATGGAACAATGAATTTGACAGTGGGGTCAGGGCACAGGATGTTCACATTCAAATCAAATCTCAAAAATACCACCTTAGTCTTGCTAACGCCATGACTCGGCATCCTCTTTTCCTATGTGAGGTGTCTGGGCTCTATAACTCAGGGTTCCCTTTAGTGTCTCTGTGGGGACCTTCAACTTGGGAGTTGATGGTAGAGTCAAGCTACACCCTCACTGCACCCAGGGACAGGCCCAGCTGCCATACTCTCTGAGCCCAGTTCGGCACCCAGCCCCTGGCCCCCTCCAGTGGAACCCACAGTGCCACGTGGGATGGTGAAAGGAAACCTTGCTGCTTAAGGCCGAGAAAACATTCATCATGTTTTCCTTCTTAGCTCATTTTACTACTCACAGCGCTCATCTTTTACAGCCAGCCTCACGGCATTTCCCACTTCAGATGCTTCCCACGCACACTTTCTGCTTTTATGACCTTATTGCCCGCTTTCCAGACACAGAAAACCAAAGGGATTTTGAGTCCTTTTTAGTATTTTTACCCAGTGAAGCCAAAGTGGTCAAAGAGGACTGCCGAAGGATTGCCCAGTCAACCCTGCAGCAGTTCTCACTCCGGGAGAACTTTCTAGAGTCCAAGAAAAGAATTTTTGGAGTTTTCCCCCATCTGACCACATTGCATATTTTCCTCCAGCCATAAGAGAGCCCCATGTTACAGCCCCTCTAATGCAATCACTAACCCCTTCAGCATATGAAATGCTTATTTCTCATCCACGTCCCAATCCACCATGTCGTTCCTGGTTAGATCGCTCTTCTGCAAACAAGGATTCAGTGTGCCAGGCCTCTACAATCTCATGATGTCTCAATCTTCAAGACATGGCTTGGTATCTCTCCACTTAACTGACAGCAGCTGGAGAAGGACTGGAGGCTTGGATGTTGATGGCTGAGTCTGCAATGGGCTAGGGGACTTCTTCATTCTATGACTAGGATTCCAGTGGCCACACCTAACTACAAGGGAACCTGGGAAATATAACCAAGCTGTGCACCTAGGAGAAAAAAAGAAATGGATTTGTTAGGACTTAGGGAACCTCTGCCAGCCCCTGGACGAATCTAACATTGTTTCTAAGCTCTGCGTTTCTTATGAAGAGAACAGCAGGTAGGACAAGACTGACTTCTAGGTCCCGCTTCTCAGCTGCTTTGCAAAACAACTAGAGCGTGTGACTTTACCTCAGTGGTGATCAGTTTGTTTATAAGATATGTGTTTTTTTCTGGGAGTTCTTTTCCATTCTCCTGAAATATCTCAAGGACTCACAAAATGCAGAGTAAGATTTTTCTCAAGTCTTAATAACTGCAACAAATACAGTATATCAAGTGCTTAGGTCAAAAAATGTGTAGCATACATTGTCTTATTTAATCTTCAACAACATCCTTACAAGATTATTATTATTATTATTATTATTATTATCATCATATCTCTGTAATAGGTGAAGGAAGAACGTCAAAAGGCTAGGGGTCTTGCCCACTGGGGCAGTTTGCCTTTAGAGACTGCACTATTAATGAGTCTAATTTCCTGCAGAAAGGGTCTGTCTGGTTGCTCTGAGAGAGTGAATAAGATGTAGACAAACTGCTACAGGTTTCACGCCCGTTTTCCTGAGGCTGTTGGTGGATTGCATGCTTCATCCATTGAGCCCCTTCACCACTTGACGGTCTCCACTCTGAAAAATGGGCTTACAGATGTTTCATTAACGTTCTCTAAGTCTTACTTTAACATAGAGCTCATTGTAATGAATTTTGGCCAGAGAACGACCTCCTGAGCCATTCAAAATTAAGACCAAAGCCTTAGTAAAAGAACATGGAGGGCAGGAAGAGTTTGCTGTTCAAACTATCAGATAATTCTATTCTCCCCAATATAGCAGCTTAAGGACGCCCTCCATTATGAATCCGAACAGAGTTTCTGAAGTGGAGAAGGAAAGCTGTAAGATTGGCAAAGTTTGTTTATTTTCTATATGTCAAAGGTAGGAGTATGCTTCAGTAATGAGCGTGTGGCTGGAAGGTTGAGACAGAGGGTGAGGGACCCATATATGAAGGGTCTTCAAAAATTCATGAAAATTCACTTTATGCAAAAAACCCGCTATGGATTATTATAACATATGTAAGAACCCTCAATAAAATGATTTATAAAGTGATTTAATTTTTAAAAAGAAGAAGCATACATCTAATACTAATTTTTTAATACCCAAATAAACTTGTACTAACTTTTTATAACATATGTGAACAGTATCTAGTTTGGGGTACTAAAAAGGATAAGATGTCAGCTTGAAAAGAGCCTCTGTTAGAGCAACATGAATTCTGTTAGACTGAAGTAAGAACAAACAGTAAATTCATGGTGAAGTTTGGGTGGCAAAACGGTGAAATCATTGATGTTTTACAAAATGTCTGAGGACAATACCCTAGAGAAATCAGCAATTTAGAATTGATCAGTCATTTTAAGAAGGGATGAAATGACACCACAGATGAAGGCTGCAGCAGCAGACCGTCCATATCAGTTTAAGATGAATCAATTAATCTTGTTCATGCCCTAATTGAAAAGGACCGGTGACTGACAGCAGAAACAATAGCCAACACCACGGACATCTTAGCTGATTCGGTTTTACATAATTCTGACGGAAAGATTTAAGGTGAGGAAACTTTGTGTTCAATGGGTGCCCAAACAGCTGCTCTCTGATCAGCTGTAGACAAGAGCGGAAATCTTTAAGCTAGTGAGATCAAGGTCTGTAAGCAAAAGGCTTCAAAGAATTGTTAACAGGAATGAAACATGGCATTGCCAGTACAATCCTAAAGACAAAACATAACCGAAACAATAGCTACCAAGAGGTAGAAATGGACCATTCAAGGCGAAAGTGGAAGAGGAGAGCTCATGGCAACCTTTTTGGGGGTCATGCTCAAGGCATCTTGATGGTGACTTTCTGGAGAGTCTAGGAATGGTAAAATTGGCATATGCAAAGAGCTTTTTGAGAAAGTGAACCAAAGCCTTAACAGGGAAGCATCAAGGAAAGCGTGACCAGAGCGTCCTTCTGTACCACAGCAACGTGAGCCTGCCCATTCGTTTCATCCAAGGCAAGTGTCTGAGAAAGGAGAAATCAGTAGGTAGCCGCCTTACATTCTTGATTTGAATCCTGCTGGCAGCCTTTTCTGTATCCTAATCTTTAGCGAGAAAGACACTCGACCAAATGGATTGACACAGGGGCTCCAACAATGGGCTCCAAGAGAGCAGCAATTCTGAGGATGGCACCGGACCAGGCTGTCTCTTGTTCTGCTGGACATAAGGCTGCTGCCAGTCGGCATTGACTTGACAGCACTTGACAAAAACAGTCTTA
>NW_022111366.1:3355895-3357521 GCF_000313985.2 Echinops telfairi
CAAGATTTAGATTTCAGGGGGCTAGATGATATTGGATATGTGGAAGCTTGGCTTGATAAAAGTATCGAGCAACTCAAGGTGTACAAGTAACATGTAGCCCTATTATTATTTTCATAAGGATTCCAGTAAGGATTGTAGGAGCCCCAGCAGAACTTCAACCCCTCTTGTACACCCAGAGAGCAATAGCTTGTGTGACCACGTCATCTTTACACCAGGAAACTGATGATGTGAAGGTGTGCAGACACTTAACCCACCACAGAAAAGACAAGCACAGAGTGAAAAGGTCACTTGTGGGAAGGTGTGAGATGTGTGGGGGAAGCCAAATCACAGAAGAGTTACCCAGGCCAGAGCCAAGCCAAGCAAGATTCAATAAGGGCCGTCTTCCCTGCTCAGGCATTTCATAAGCCCATGCTCAAGAGTGCTAGCAGGATTCAGAGATCTAAAATTATGAGTTATTTAACTTGGCCCCCAGCATGACTAGTTCTTTTGTGACTTGGCTGTTCTTGGGGATGTCACACCTCCATTCCACTGGGCTCCACTGCAGAATATTTTTTTAGGTGCATTTTAGTCCCTCAATGACATAGGCTTCTCTGTTTAGAGAAATAACTAAAGAAGAACCAGTAGTAAGGGATATATTCATTCTAACTAATTATCTCAGGGAAAAGGCTGCTTTGCTAAAAGCTGTGTCACAGGAGCACAGGCTCACGTGGGACCTGCACTTCCAACAAAAGCTGTCCCTTTTCTCCCTAATTCTCTGAATTAGGCAGTAGGCCCTGGCCAGAGTTAAGATTTATGTGGACATGAAGAAGGAGGTGGGAAGATGGTAGAGTAACTTTTATTCTTAAATGAAGAGCACAGAACTTCAATTCTAGCTCTCATGAAGCCCAGCTCAAGAAACGGAGAGGAGCAGATTTATAGGCTTTTAAGCCTTAGATCTGTCGTCTGTTTCAAGGGAGCACATATTTCACAGACGGTCCGAGCACAGAGAGGAGCACTGCTGTGATGAGAGGAGACTAGGAAGCTGGCCCCAAGACAAGATGCTGAAATCTGCATCAATAAGACATAAACAGAGACTTCTGTAAGGCCTGGAAACAACGACTCTTGAGGAGGCTGGTCTTCTAACAGTTTTATAAGTCAGGAGATGACAGAATGAAATGCACTCTTATTTGACTTCCATTGACTCCCCACCATGGAAGCAGAGGTTTTATTAGCATGCTTCGCTTCAAGGGAAGCTATAGTCTTTGAACCAAATCCAATGTCCTTTCTGCTATTCCATGAGAGGCAGCATACAGGAAAATAGCCCTAGGCATATTTAAAAGCCTGAGTTTGAGCCTTTACCCACAGCATTTATTAGCTGTAAAATGAAGATCATACTTTACTCCTCAGATTGTTAAAAGATAACTTATTCAAAAGTCCTGGTTTTAGTGAGAGCCATATAGTAGGCACCTGGTAAATGTTAGCTGGGTTGGTGTTTGTTCATCTGCCTTTCTGATAGAAAATAATGTGGTAGCTAAAACAACTATGAGATACCACCGAACACCCTCAAAGATAGCCCAATTCAAGAAATCAGGAAGTAATAAGTGTTGGAGGGGATGCGGAGAGATAGGAACTCTTGTCCACTGCTGG
>NW_022111366.1:3360517-3374353 GCF_000313985.2 Echinops telfairi
CCAGGGGCTCAAGTGGAAAGTGGGTGTCGTAAGAATGATGAAGTCAACATATGTACTAAAGTGCTGGACACAGATGACATATGTACAGATTGTGATGAGTTGTATGAGCCCCTAATAAAATGATTATTTATATAAAAAAAGAAAATGATTAGGAAAAAAAAAGAAAATAATGTGGTAGCACAAACTGCTCCCCACAGGCATCAATGGAATCTCATGACTGTCTGCTCTACTCATGCGGACCTGGAGAACCTTTGACCAAGTGGGGGTTTTGCTTGAGTAAGATTGGAATTGGAGTGAGCACTTGCCTGGCAGCTGAGTACCAAGAGTATCACTTGATGTTTTACTGAGACTCTCCTGAGGATGAGCATGGTCCGTGTTTGTAGAAAGAGTCGTGGGTTCGAGTCCTAGTGCACTGTAGTCAGCCACAAGACATCCTGCAGGCTTCCCTGGGCTGGGTTTTGGTTTCCCATCTTAAAAATAGAGGTTATTTAGGAAGCATGGAGTTTCTGTTTATGGTGATAGATATTTGGCAGTGGCTGTTGACGGTTGCACAACATGATTGATATAGCTAATGTCACTAAGTTGTACTTGTGAAAAGTGTTGAATTAGCAGATGCTGGGTTATCTATATTTTTACAACAATAAATAAATGATGGAGTCTGAGAAAAAAAAAAATATATATATGCCACACAAGGTGATTTTCAAGTCTCTGCCATCTCTGATGCACGATGAAAAATAGCCAGGTCTCATGGATTTGGGTTATTTTCTGCAATTCTGTTTGAAGAAACAAGTGGAGAGAACATTCAGTAATAAGCTGATACATTTCTTTTAAAAGAGAGCTAAATGTGAACTCTCAGGGACCACAGCCCTGCTGTAGCACTTCCAAATGCTTCTCTGTTAGTTTTCCTTGAAATATTCTTTGGCACTTAGAGAAATATGAAACCCTAATGTAGGTCTATGCCTTTCCATATTATGTAGTAGAGATTCCTGGAGCAAGAGTCAGAACCCAATTCTTCTATTTATTGATATCCAAATTCTCTGAACCTCAGTTTCCTTTATATGTAAAACAAGCATTATGATAGTTGTCTCTGGTTTATGATAGATGAAGGGGATCAATTACTTGAGTTGAAATTGTATCTATACACTCTACACAGTTTACTGTCTCCTCCTGGATTGGAGTGAATTGTTGAGTGCTTGATTACTAGCGGACAGACTGAGGTTTCGAACTCCCATGGAAGTGCCTGGCAATCTGCTTCTGAAAGGCTGTACCATGCAAAGCATAGGAAGCCCAACTCGCCAGGAAATACTTGGGTCACCAAGAAGGGGAATCAACTCTCTACAGATGGCTCTGCTCTTTTAAATTGGACTATAAACATTAAGGATGGAAGTTCTGTGTTTTTATTTTATTTCATATTTAATGGCAGACAGACCAATTTTTGAGACTTGGCTTGTGAAATTAGCAAATTACATTGATCTGGTGAGTATTAAACTTATTCTTTACATAATCACTTATTTAAATTTTCAAAAGGAATTCTTCCTTGTTGTAACAAAATAAAATACTAAAGTATATTCAATAAATATTAGATATTTACCTTATATACTACTATTCTTTCATATTTATCTTTATAATATTTTTCCTAGTATAATTTCATAAGTATGATTCTATACCATGGTTATCAGATGATTTTATATCAAGTAGACACTCCTGGTTAGAGGTGGAGTCAAAGCTGCTAATTAAGTGACAGCTTGGTAGTGTCTTTTTGTGGGGGTGTGGCCTTTCCCCTTTCCTCCCTCTCCCCTTTCACTGTCCTGCTTTCTGGAGACCCTGAGAGCCAACCTGGCCAATAGGTACATGTGGGATTAATCAGGTCACAGTTTGATTGAAGGGTAAAGAGATAAATGGGTCTGCAAGGCCTACCCCCTCTCTCTTGCTCTCTGGTGATCACAGCGTACTGAAATAGGTGTGCTATTGCTGTAGCTAGTTCTCTGCCTCAACCTGTGAGCTGCACCATCTGTGGGTGAGGCTAATCCATGGATTGTGTCACTAGAGCTTGAGGCTCCTTCGAGACCTGTTTCACCATGCTACTGGTAGGTACATTGCTTGAGGCTGGTGGATCCTGTGGCTTGACGTTGCTTGAGTTCGATATCCCATGTGGCCCTGCTTTGCTAAGCTCCCAAGCTACTGAGTGTTGGTGACCCACCCTGCTGCTTGCTGCCCCAGGGAGGACTCTGCTGTCTGCTTCCTTGACCTTGCACCCAGCAGCCCACATGAGTTGAAGGACTTCCAGTATATTAACTGTTCCACAGAAGTGAGTTGAATGGAGCCGTGTGTACTGCTGTGTGGACAAATTAGCTGTTATATTACTTCTTTCTTTATAAACCTATTGTCACATACATATAATCTTACGTGTCCTGGTTTTGTTTCTCTAGGGAACCCTGCCTAACACAGACGCTTACCTCACCTCATACACAAAAACAAACTCAAGGTGGATCACAGACCTAGAAATAAAAACCCAAACTATCAGGACCATCAACGAAGGCAGGGGGACAAACCTAAGAACCTTGGCACAGGGAATACATAGGCTAACTTAATAGACACAGATGAAGCTGAAATCGACAAATGGGGTATATTAAGGATAAACCATCTACATTGAAAGACTTTACCAAGAGAGTAAAAGGAGAACCCATCGACTGGGAGAGGATTTTTAGTAAAGACAAAGAGACAAAAGGGCTTATTACTAAAATCTACAATACTCTGCAAAAAGAAGAGAACAGTTAACCCCCTGAGGAAGTGGGCAAAAGATCTGAACAGAAGTTTCACTAGGGAGGAGACCCAAATGGCCAATAAGTGTATGAGAAAATGATCATTAGCCATCAGAGAAATGCAAATTAAAACAATCATAAGATACCACCTAACATCCTTGAGGATAATGCATATTAGAAAATCAGAAAGCAACACATTTTGGAATGGATGTGGCAAGATAGGAACTCTCCTCCACTGCTGGTGGTCATGTAGATATAAACAGCTACTGTGGAAAGCCATCTGGTGATTTTTAAAGCAAATGGAAATTGAGTTACTTTATAGCCCAACAATCCCTCTACTGTGCATATACCCTGAAGAGGTAAGAAATAGACCAGGCTCAGTCGTTGGTGCTTCAGCATTTATTGTGGCACAATTCACAATTGCGAAGAATTGGAAACAACCTAAATTTCAATTGATACATGAGTGGATTAGAAAACTCTGGCACATACATACAACGGAGTACTATATATCACTGCTATAAAGCACTGATGATTGCATGAAGCACATTATCTCATGAGAATAGTTGGAGGATTTTATGCTAAACAAAGGTAGCCAATCACAAAAGCACAAGTACAAAATGAATTTACTGTGGTATCATCAACACAGTAGGTATAGAAGAAAACCACTTATTTCACACATTACAGGCTGAGGTATAGGCAATTGGGCAAGGGACAGACCAAACCCAAGGATGTACATGTCATTCTAACAAAGTAGCAGAAAGGGGGACGGAGTTGGGAGGAAAAAAAGAAGGAGATGATAGCACTGGGGGAGTAGGGCACTAATTCACTCGGGGGTGGGTAGGTTATTGTTTATGTCCCCACAGAAATGAGAGTGTGCATGCAGACCCACCACAGTGCGTCAAACATTGAGGGCAACATAACCACGTGGAGCAACTCATGAACAGAGAGTTCTACTGGGTTGGCCCCAATCAGAGGCAAACTGACATCCTCACCCCACCCCCTGCCACACACCCTTTCAACTAGAAGTATGTGCTAGAGGACAACACTAAACCTACAGGTGGGGGAGAGGGGCTGGGCTGCCCCACCCATACCGAGGCAAACCAAGAAGCAACAACAGAGTGCAAGGGACTAGGCCCATACCAGCACACCAAACCATGAAGATGATGGCCCTGTACAGAGCTGCTAAGGCACAGAGAGGACTTTAGGGCCGACTGCAGTTGGATACATGATGTCTCCTTGCTGGAAGATACCTTGATCGCGGACAATACTGGGGATGCATGGTGGTGAGTGAGTCCGGTCTGATCACCCCCACAGTGGGGTGAACCAAGAAGGGAACCTAACAGATCAGCAAAACTGGAGCAAAGCAAAACCACAACATTCCTGAGGAGTCCCAAAAATAGACTTTAGGCTAGGAGGGGCAGTTCCCAGAACCCCCCAGGACTGGTGGAGCGATAGTCCTAAAGGTCAGCGGATAGACCTGGAAAGAATTATGTATGCCTTTTCATTTTCTTTCATTCTTTTTATTCAATCTTTTTCTTTCTTTTTGTTTGGTCTATGTCATCGTTGGTTTGCCTACTTATATAAGATTGGCGTGGGAAGCAAGTCCAAAAAGAAAGCAATGGGACCCATGGTTCCAGAGGGACTTGAGGAGAGGAGGAGGCGGGGGAAAGGAAGAGTGAGTAGGGGAACATTTAAGGAATTAAAAGCAGCAACGAGGAGGATGTAGAAATCCCAGTGGTGTTGGAGCTACAGCAATCTAGCTGAGAGGAATAACTAAGAGGCACAAGAAGGGCTAGCAAGATGGTGGGACAGGAGGAAGGTAAATGGAAACAGAGGAATGATCTAGGAAGCAAAGCTCTGGATAGATGTATAAACATAGGTGTGTACATATATATATATACACTAATTCATAAAAATATAGGTATTGACCTATGTACATATATGGCAATACACTGAGGAAATGGACAGACTTTGGGCCTATGCTCAAGCCCTTCTTCAATGCAAGAACACTTTGTTCTAACCACCTGACATTCTGTGCTACTCACCCTCCCAGCGCAATTGCTGAAGACAAAATGGGTACATAAGCAAATGTGGTGAAGAAAGCTAATGGTGCCCGGCTACCAAAAGACATAGTGTCTGGGGTCTTAAAGGCTTGAAGTTAAACAATTGGCCATCCAGCAGAGAACCAACAAACCCACATGGAAGAAGCACATCAGCCTGTGTGATCATGAAGTGTCATCAGGACCAGGTAACAGGCATCAGAAAACCCATAGCAAACAAACAAAAAACCAAACCGATATTGTTGAGAACGAGGGCACTCAGAGCAGAGACCCAAGTCCCATCTGTAGACAATAGGACATCCCCTCACAGAAGGGTCACAAGGAAGGGATGAGTCAACCAGGGCACAATATAGCATCATTGAAACTCACAATATTCCTCTGGTTCTTTGAGTCTTCCTCAACCCCCACTGTCATGACCCCAGTCTGCCTCTCAGTTCTGGTTAGACTGAAGCATGTACAGTGGTACAGATAAGAGCTCAGGATACACAAAATCCAGGTCATATAAACCCCTCAAGAACAAAAATTGGAGTAGCGACATTAGGAAGGTAGGGGGAAGGTTGGGGAGGAGGGAAGGAAGCGGAACCAATCACAATGATCAACCCTTAACCTCCCAACCCCCCAGGAGGATTAACAACAGAAACCTGGGTGAAGGGAGACAGCATTCTGTGTAAGATATGAAGTCAATAATTTATGGTTTATCAAGGAGTCAT
Organism: Echinops telfairi; assembly: GCF_000313985.2. Classification (NCBI taxonomy): domain Eukaryota; kingdom Metazoa; phylum Chordata; class Mammalia; order Afrosoricida; family Tenrecidae; genus Echinops; species Echinops telfairi. The sequence goes on from NW_022111366.1 coordinate 3,366,050, forward strand.
GACGGTGGTAGGGTAGGGGGAAGGAAAAAAGAGGAGCTGATACCAAGTGTTTAAATAGAAAGTGAATGTTTAGAAAATGATGATGTCAACATATGCACAAATATATGTGATACAATTGATGTATGGAAAGAGCCCCCAATATAATTATTTTTTTAAAAAAACCAAACAAACCAAAAAAGATAATAGAATTTTCCACAACTTTTTTGAGTCCTACTTATATATCATCAGACTTACATATATTAACATTGGATCTTGTTTATTTACTCTCATATTTTTGCTTTATTTGTTTTAACTAAAAAGTGACACCATTGTACATATTATCCTATAGGTATCATTAAAAAAATCACTCACTCCATAGGTGGCCGCATACTACTCCATATAGTATGGATGTATTAAGTATTTTTCATCCTGTTCTCTATAGAATTACATTTAGAATTCTTATTTTGTTATTATTTTGCTTTATTTTTCTAATATAAGTAATGATTCATAGGATTTTTGAAATATATATACATTTAACTGTAAGCATTTCATTTTAACTAACCCCAGTGTTAGCTGTTTATGGATTAAGTATGCTGGGATATTATGCTGTATCCCAAAGATAGACTTGACTCTTAGTGATTTATCAAGGCTTCTTCAGCTCTCTCATAATCCTCAAATGAACAAGGCTTACTCAACAGCTGCCACCAGCCCTGATTTCCCCAAATGGATCATCTTGTAGGTCTCAGCAGATATGACCACAAGCGCATCGGTTACAAGCTCCAATAACCTCCTTCTCTCTTCCGCAGATGCACTGGGCAGGGGTGGGGGTCCCCCTGCACATACCCAAACATAGACACTTTTAGCAACAGCTTTCCTGGCATCTGTTCTACCAAGTTCTTCATCTCGGGACCATTAGTAATTGACACCATAAATGAAATCTCCGGTGAGTGCCTAGAATCTTGGGCTGGGCCCGGAATTTACCCTCGAGATTCCGGGGGATGTGACCAGAACAGTTTTGAGATCAGTCAATATCTGTGGTTAAAAAAAAAAAAGGGGGGGGGTGACTCTAGCACATAGCTGAGTGGACACACAGGTTTCCCAGCCGGGAGGTGCTCCATAAATCAGATCAAGTGTCCTGACCTATCTTTGGGATTGCTTGTGGTCATGGTTGTAGCATGCGGTGGTTACAAGTGCTTTCTGTGACTAGGATAGTGGGATGTCAGACTGCAGGCTTTGGGTCAGTGGTTGAATGCATGTTGCTCGAAATCTTCCAACATTAAAAAATAAATGACCAACATCTAAAAGTTGGCAAATTTTACATGAAAGTTTGCATTTTTGATATATCTTGGAGGGAAAAAATCAGAGGACTATTTCCTAATATTGAGGCCAAAGTTTCACGTGGGAGCTTAGCAGAGCTGTCCTTTTCAGAAGGGTCTTAGGCTCTTTAGCCTGAGAGAATCTTCCTCTGGCCCTCTCCACGGGCATGTAGGTTTGCAGCCTTGTGCTTCCGGCTTGGATGTAATGACATTTACAAGACAGATTCTGTTGCTGCCTGTTGGGAAGTAAAGGAAGTAACCATTCACATGGTATGAAATTATTGACCATCTTCAGGGCTCTCAATCTTCAGCTATCTCTTCTTTCATTTAACAGAATGCAAAAATGTCAGCATTGAGAGTCACCGATGATAACCGATAGCCAATATTTATCCTAGCAAATTTATTACTACATATTTTACAAAGAAAGTGCAAAGAATTTAAACTGAGATCCCCATTGGTTAAAAAAAGAACAAAGAATCAAGACTCAGGGAGGTTAAATAAATTGCTCAAGGTCATAGAAATAGTAGAAGGTAGTCATTATTTAGACATAGGTGCTAGATGTCAAAGTTGTGCTTGGCTCTAAGAGACCTCACTTCATTCATCTCTCTCCACAGTGAAGGGAAACAGCGTTCATCAGCGTAGGCTGCGGGAGGGACTTGGATTTTATCAATTACGGCAGCACTGACAAAGTCTTCAAGCTACTTTGTGGCCAAGATGATGAGAAATGGACTGGATAATAGCGGGCTCTGAGATTCTTGAACGCAAATACTGGGAGTGGATGGACTGCTTTGGACTCTTAAGAAGCCTCCTATGAACACACCACAGGGTTCTCTACTTGCCATCTTTAACAGCTTAGACAGCAATCTGGATATATATAGCTGCGTAACACCCAAACTTGTCGTCTATATAAAATCAATATACTAAAACAATATGCTAAATCACAGAATCTAAGTTCAAAATATATAGAAACATTTCTAATGGGTCAGTGATGAAAAGTAAAACCAGCAAATTTAACAGACATATCAACTTAAGAGTACTTTTAACTTTCAAAAGCTATGTTTTGGGAAGTACAGAAAAGGGGAGAATTACATTGAAATGAATACTTGTGAAAAATATATTTTTTCCTCCTTTCTTTTTGAAGATGGTAATTGGAATTTCAATGTAAGTCAAAGTATGTTGTAACTCCTAAACTAGTGGATTCATTTTAAGATGGAAGTAACTAGACTACGTGATCTAAGAGATACAGTTAGAATATTTTTGTAGTAGCCATAGCAGTAGGAGTGGTAGTAGGATTAGCAAGAGGGTAGAAATATTGTCAGTGTTAATACTAGTGATCAAAAACCAATGGTGGTTAATATTTCCCTAAGAAGCCAAACTTCCTGCCATCAGGGTTAGAACTGCCCCTGTGAGTTTCTGAGACTGTAACTCTTTATGGGAGTAGAAAGCCCCATCTTTCTTCCATGGAGCATCTACTGGTTTAGGATCACTGAATTTACAGCGTGTTTAATCTGTGTCCTCAGTGTTTTTGTCTGAATGTACTAGCCTTATATGTTCATAGCAGTATTAGGGAATCTGCTGAAACAAATATAAAGTTTCAGCAACTTTATACAAATTTATTTCTTACTTATGCTACATTCCATTGTGGGTCAGGTGAGAGCTGGAAGTGAGGGGGTGTTTTGCCCTTCAAAGCGATGCTTATATGCTGCCTTGCAGCTCCATCTTCCTAGGGAATCCTTAAAGTTCTCTGCATTCAACAAATGGCTGGGGTGGGGGGAGGAGTATATCCCCTGCAGGATGTACATTTTGGATGGTGTTGATCTGGAAGTGACCCGTACAAGATGTTTTACAAAGCGTGTGGGAAATTCATTATCTCTACATCCCATTTCTCCATGAGCTTTTTGGAGCCCCCTCATATTTCATATTGCTTCTGCTTATTTCTCATTCCCTTGAAGGTCATCACATGGGCCTCTTAACTGCAAGGGAGACTGGATAATAGAGTCCAGCAGTGTGTCTAATAGACTAACAGTCTGGGCTATTTCTTTTCTTCTTCTACACAAACCCATGAAGTAGATATCATCAGTCCCATTTTAAATATTGGAAATTAAAGTAGCTTGTATCTATAGGAGGCCTGGTGGCTTAGAGATTACATCTTGTGCTGTGATTATCAAGGTATCCAGTTTCAAACCACCAGGTGCTCCATGGGAGAAAGACGGGGCTCTCTGTTCCTGTACAGAGTTACAGTCTGGGAGATTCAGCAGAGGCAGTTCTACCCTGTTCTGTAGGGTCACCCGTGAGTCAGTATTGACTCAGTGGCAGTGGGAGTGAGCGAGTGTATCTCTATGCTACACTTAAAGAGGAACAATGGCAAGTTGCATGCTTTAAAGAAATGGGACCAACCTCTTCATGAAAAGTGTGTCAGACTGGCAAAGCTGTTTATGTGCTATTTGGAAAGAAGCACTGAATGGAAGCTAGGATGAATAGCTTCAAATCCTTGTAGCGTCGGTTTTAACTTCCTGTGTAGAAATTATTTCCTATAGGTTGGAGCCTCCTGTCTTTGTTGAGCCTCTATGGAGGCTGAGGGAATATGTCTCCAAGTTATTTATTGTTGAGGGGCTCCTAAACTGATTAGCAACTTCCATTCTATGATTTTGTGGAAACACAAAGATGTTATAACTGGTTTAAACTTTCGCTGGGAACCTCCACTTTCACACTTGGTATAGTGGGTGGAAAGAGACTTTTACAAATTTATCACGCAAACGCAGTAAAATTTCTTTAATTTAGACTGAGCAGGGTGTGTATGTGTGAAGTTTTGGGGGCGGCAGTAAAAAGGAAGCAGAATACAAGAAAGCTGGTCTGAATTAGGCATTAAGAAAGAATAAAATAATATTTAAAAAGTACACTTGGTTGTTTTCTATTATTTTCAATCTTAAGTCTTACTTCCTTTTAGATCTGTGTTCATTTAGCAAATCTAGCTCATTGTGCCTGCTGCTCACGGTCTTTAAGAAAAAGAAACAATGCTTTTAACTGGAGTCAATGGTTTGTACTTTATACTAACACTCCCCTGTATTCTTGCTTTCTTCCCACACTAGTTTCATCTGCCTTTTAAAATATGTACTAAAAATGCAAACTAAAGTCTAGACTGTGCCATAAGCATTAATCATTTTGAATTAGGAGCCTTTGAGCAAATAAGAAATATACATTACAAATTACTTTTGTTCGTTAAGGCAAGTCTTTGAAGAATTTCTATAAGACTTCACTTAGGCGAAAACGACAAAGACACCAATGTCGTTCTAAAGCCTCCTTTTATTTGGGTTCATACCTAATTAGGACGAGAATTAGTTTCTCCTTTCCCTTCTCTTCTGCTATCTGCTTACTCTTGGGTAATTAAGTTTGACTGTATTTTTGGTGATCCACCCTTTCCCCTCCCACCAGTGTTGGCGATGGTTATGTATTGGAGGCTCTAGGGCCCCCACCAAAACAGCTGGGGGAGGGCACTGAACTGCCAGGTCAATGATTTTCTGAAATGACGAACACGTTCTTTGATTCACTGGAGGGCCTCAGTGGCGCAGACTGAGCCCTTCAGAAAGGAGGCCATGAGTTCCAACTCTGCTTTTTGTCAGCTATGGAAATTTGGGCAACATTCCTCACTCCTTTCTGAATCAATCTCAGTTTTCACATTTCCGAAATGGAAATGATAAGATTGCCTGTCCCTATTTTCATCTACTTCTCAAAGCAAAGTGTCAACACAGTGACTGTACCTGCAAGTTCTCTGTAATTAAGAAAGTGCTTCCCTGTGAAATGAGCCAGTCAGGGTGCAGTACAGCACCGATGAAACACACAACCTCCCTCTAGTTCTTTGGTGCTTCCTTCCCCCCACTATCGTGACCTCAATTCTACCTTACAAATCAGATTAGATCAGAACATGCACACTGCTACAGATAAGAGCCCGCAACACAGGGAATCCAGGATAGATAAACCCCTAAGGGCCAACAATGAGAGTAGAGATACCAGGAGGACTAGGGGAGGGTGTGGGGAGAAAGGGGAAAATAGATCAGAAGGATCAATCTATAACCCCTTCTCAGGGGGATGAAGAATGGAAAAGTGGGGAGGGGCAATGGAGGATGATATAAGATATGAAAATAATCATCTATAATTTATCAAGGGTTCATGAGGGAGGGTGGGTAGGGGAGGGAGGGGGAAGAAATGGGGAGCTGATATCAGAGGCTCAAGTGGGAAGAGAAGGCTTTAAAAATGATGATGGCGGCATATGTGCAAATGTGCTTGACACACTGGATGAATGTATGGATTGTAATAAGAGATGTAAGAGCCCCTAATAAAAGTATTTAATAAAATAAAAAAGAAAGTGTTTCTGTGATGTTTCTTTCTTTCCTCTACCTCCTCTTTCATTACTTTTCTCTTAACAGTTAATTTATGGACCATTATAGCCAAAATATGTTTAACTTTTTGCACAACTTCCCAATTCTCCCACACGTTTTTCCAAAGATTATTCTTTCCCCTGTAGGTCTCAGTGACTGAATGAAACTCCTCCAGGGCTTCAAACCAGTTCATTCCAGTTCACTTGCTGCAGTGTAATTGTATTTCCATCTCAGATGTACTAAATCAGAACCTTCAATTTAGCAAGATCCCTAGGGGATTCTGATGCATAGGTCTATATGCACCTATAAGAATCACCTGGTGATCTTGTTAAAATATAGATTCTGATTCAGGGTGTGTACCTGAAGTTTTAAGGCAAATCTCAACAGATGGCGTGTTAGTCCAGGTTGACTAGAGAAACAAATTCATAGATACTCATATATGTGGAAGAGAGAGCTTTATATAAAAGAGTAATTGTGTGTTAGTCTGGGTAGACTAGAGAAACAAATCCGCAGAAACTCATATGTATATGAGTTTTATATAAAAGGTAAGTGTACATTAAGAAAGCATCCCAACCCAGACTAGTCCAATCCCATAAATCAGACATTAGCTCATATATCCGACACCGATCTACAAAGTCCTCCTCAAACTCGCAAAACACACGCAATAACACTGAATGCAGGAGGGAAGCCAAAACAGTGAGCCGTGTAAGCATCTCAGTGCTGGCAGGGGTCTCCATACGGCTTCTCCAGCACCCAGGGCTGTATCAGGGTAGGGCCATGCAGGGATGTCTTGCAGGAAGTGAGCCTTGTAAGCTGAGGCAAAGAACTAGCTAAGGCAGCCACACACTGGTCTGACCATCGAGAACAAGAGACCAGAGAACAAGAAACATGAAGCTCACCTAGCCATTTATCTCTCTGCCCTTCAATTAATCCCATGGGTTTATCGGCCAGATTGGCACCATGAACCTTAACTATCACAAATTGTACATTAAGAAGACACCCAGCCCAGTCAAGATCAAGTCTAGAAGTCTGATTTTAGCCCATATGTCCAATACCAGTCTGTAAATTCCTGTGCAGACTCAGGCAACACTTGCAATAATGCTGAGTGCAGGAAGATCATAGCCCAGCGGGTGGAAAGTCTTGTGAATCTGGTGACAGTAGAAGCATCTTAGTGCTGGCACGGGTCTCCATGTGGCTCCTCCAGCTCCATGTGGGTGCCATCAGCATAGCTCCATGAGGCTTGTCAACAGAAATGTCTCACAGGGAGAGGAAGCGGAGAATGTTTGTGTAACACCTTCAGGGAGGAAGACAGGAGTTCCCAGAATCCTCAGGAGAAGGCCATGCCCACACAGAGCATGATTGGCTGTGACCTAATGGACAGGCTAGACTCTACTCTTCGCAAATTGACAGGAGATTATATAACTGCCACAGGTGGTCAAACTGTAAGGAACCAGTTTGAAATGTTGGTCTCCTGTCCTGCACTCCTGGAGTTGAGTGGGCCAGATAGAAGCATTCTGGGGAAATGTTTTGATTACGCAGAGAGACGGAACAAAAGCAGTTCTACAGAGAAGCCTCTGTGTTAAGGTTAAGTTTCATCTGCCAATTCTAACAGTGAAGCACCATGCTGCTCTTTGCAGGGTGGGAGCTACAGATGACAGAGAGGTAGAGACAGAGATAGAGAACAGGGACAGAGATGGTTCACGACCAACCTTCTTCTCCTTCCAGGGAAGATGCTGGGCGATTGCATTCTTTGCAGGTAAGAGCCGAGGGTAGATCTGACTTTGCTACCAAACCAATGTATGATGGCCATGAGAATGTGTCTCACAGACCTTCAGCTAAAAGGAGAGGGCTGTCTAAAGGTCCGTTGGTGCTGAGAACATGTCTCCACTGCCTGCTCTGGCCAATGAAGGTGCACTGCTAAGGCAGGACCAAACCTGGTAGCCAGACTGGGGTAATAGCTGACTCTGGCTGGCTCAAGTAGTCTTCTTCAAGGGGTTTGTGGAAACTTCCTTATAAGGCACTTTAGCCAAGATGCTTCCAGCAGCCTTCTCTCGCTTCCTTCACTCAGGGTCAGGCTTGTTTCCTTTGGGTCTCATAGCTCTCAGCATTTCCCCCAGCTTCCTTCCCATTTGTTTGTTTTTCACCTAGGTTTCTCCTACCAAAATATTTACACATTTAATCCTAGCTTGACTTCTGCTACTTAGAGGTGCCTGAATATATATGGCAGCTCATTTAAATTTCTGTTTCAATTTTCATAACTTTCAAATTGGTAGAGTTAGGGGGCAAGGAGAGGCAGTAGAAGATAAGGGGGGATTGAGATCGATCAGCACAGAAGCATCGCTGTAACTTGAATATGGCAAGCAGCACGGCTATGTTCCAAGTGAGGATCAGAGAAATTACGTAAAGGACCCAGGATTACTTACTACAGATTGAATAGCGTGCCCTCGCCCCCCAATCAATATCCACTGGGAACCTCAGATTGTGACCTTAGTTAGAAATAGAATCGTTGCAGTTATTGTTAAGGAAAGATCAAGGTGAAACTACACTGGATTAGCACAGACCTTAAATGCTATGAGAGTATTTTCATAAGTGACAGAAAAGGACACACCAAGTCACCAAAGGAAGAAGAGCTT
>NW_022111366.1:3375723-3381352 GCF_000313985.2 Echinops telfairi
AGACTGTAAAAATGCAGGGAGTGAAATGTAGTGCCCTGAGGCTCCCAATGTCACAGGAATGATCTCTAGTTATCTTTAGGAGAAGTCACTATATATTTCAAACCAAAACAGAGACTTCTGAGCCAAAGGGATCCAATAATGTTTATGAGAAAACATAGGTCAGAGGGCAGGATGTGCCTGTAGCAGTTCCTTACCAGCTCCAGTGACTCCATGTGTTTCTGGTGCTGAGTACTGAAGCATCTTCTAAAGACATCCGGGGGCCTGTGCTCCGAGCCTTAGCTCATGGAAAAGCACAAGCCCTGCTGCCTTCCCCATCGAACTATATAAAGCCATGCCTCCTAAATTAGTTCCAGCTCAGTTTTCAGGGCAGGCTGCTCTCTTGGGGCAGTGCTGCTGTCTTCAAGGATGGGGCAAACCCTAATCTTGGCTCAACAGAAACCCACGCGGGCTTTGCTTCATCAGATGGGTGCCTCTATAGATCTTCAGACCTTCGCAGTCTCATTAAGGGTGCCTCGATGTGGTCTGATTATGATTCTTTAAAACCAAAACCGAAGTTGTTGCTGTTGTTTATAGAACTGCTCCATTTCTTGGCTGTAATCCTGACAGAAGCAGATCACCAGATCTTTCTTCCTTGGGCAGTTGACTTGGTTCAAACCATCCGTCTTTCAGTTAATAGTTGAATACAAAATTATTTCTACCGACCAGAGACCATTATGACACTTCAAGGCAAGCGAAAGACAAGCATGATTCCTGCTGTGGGTGGGGCATCTTTGGTGGGTTCAAATATCCATATGTCTGGAAGAACTCATGAGCCTCTTTGTAACGCAGCACTTGGTCTAAATGCACATGTACTCAGGAAGCATACGTTTCCTTTTAAACAAGGCAGAGAAATCCATCAGCATTGTCTGCATTTCTGCTTGGGTATGACCTTCCACTTTGAGCTTTTGACATGGTTAATAAGAGCTACTCAGTCATTTCATGGCATAAAAGCTGGTGACAGTCTGAAGGAAAATGGTCATGAATCTTACAGTTATTGAATTGTGGGGACCTCAGTTGTCCACCTCTGTGCCTGTGGGCAATAGAGTACCAGCCTCCTCTCTCACCACTTTCCCATTCGTTCTTTCTGGAAATACTATACTGTTTTCTACTTGTTCATATTTGTAGAGATCACTGTACTCCCCCCAAATGGGTTATGTTAACCATTTCAGGAGGTAGTTATGACTGAGGACTGCTGGTCTGTCGGTTCTGAAGGAAGAAGTTCAAATTGCGCTTGAAGCCATTGGTAAGGAACTCCCACTCTGTAAAGATGCTGCTCAGAAAGCCAATTACTTGCTTCATTCTTTCAGCTCTTATTTTCCTCTTTATTGGTTTGCAATTATTTGTATGCATGTTGTCTTTCTAAGTAGCTGGTGAGAACCTTTAAAAAAGAAAGTTATTCCTGGTTTTCAAAACGACTAGGTACTCCAATCTTAGAAGATTTTAACTAACGGTTAAAGAATGAACCCAAAATGAATAAATGAATCACCTCACAGTGAAACATCCTTCTGTAGAACCAACTTGTTTTCTAACTTCACTTTCTGTCTCTCCGTGCGTCTGTTTTTGTTTTTAATTTTTTTGGTGTGGGTTATTGAAAGTGTACAGAACAAATTAGTTTTCCATTCAATAATTTATATGTTTTGTTTTTTGACATTGAAATCCCCTCGGTATAGCTACAATCTTCTCATTTTCTCCCTGGTTTCGCTCTTTCCATTTGCCCATCTTTCCAACTCCTTCCTGCCTTGTGAACATTTGGGTCAAGGGATAGGGGGAATGCAGCCCTTTTGATCTCATATGGTTGATTGTCCTGGAAGCATTTTTTTGTCTTTGTTTTTCCCCCCACTTTATAGACTGAAAGGTGATCTCTGGGAGCAGATTCAGTTCTGGATTTGAAGAGTGTTTAAGCCTTGGGTGTTTTGCTCTACATTTTTCTCCTATTTTGTCCAAGACCTATTGCAATCTCTGTCAGAGAAATTAGAGTCTTGGTGGTGTAGTGGTTACACATTGGGCTGTGATCCTCTAGGGTCTGCAGTTTGAAACCACCAGGTACTCCAGAGGAGAAAGATGAGGCTTTCTATTTCTGAAGAGAGTTAGTCTTAGAAACCCACCGGGGCAGTTCCACTCTGTCCTGCGGGGTTGCCATGAGCCAGAATTGACTCCATGGCAGTGAGTTTGGTTTTATCAGAGAAGTTAGGTAGCTTAGTTCTTTGGGGTTCAGGGTAGTGAAGACCATGGTTCTGATGGGCCATTCATCCTTCTGACTAATTGTTTCCTTTAGTCTTTGGTTTTTTTTACTCTGCTACCTATGGGAAAAGATCAATAGTTGTATCTTTGATGGCTGCTTGAAAACTTTTAAGACTCTAGGAACTACTAAAGTAGGATGTAGAACATTGTGTTGATGGTCTATCTTATGCCAATTGATCTAGATGTCTCCTGAGACTATATTCCTAACCTTCAAGCCCAGTCACTACATCCCTCAAGATGTTTGGTATGGGTATGAAGTCTACATACCTTTGCTCCTTGTATGTGCTAACACATAGCTGCATGTATTTTCAGCACCTACAAATACGTATGTGAAAATACCCTCTGCCAACCCTACATATGCTCATAGCTGCATCCCTATACGTCATCCCACATGGGCTCAGCTTGCGCATCCACCCATTTATCCACTTGAGTTGCTGTTATTTCTGTCATTCTTCCCTTCACTTTCCCGCCTTGCTAAACATCAAAGAATGTTTCTTTCCATGCATATACCTTTTTGTGACATTTTATAATAATGGTCTTATGAAACATTTGTATTTTTGTAACTGACATATCACTTAGCATAACGTCCTTCATGTTTACCTATAGTATAAGCGTTTCATAGATTCATCATGCTTCTTTAATGTTGCATAGTGTTCCATTGTGTGTATGTGCCATAGTTTGTCTATTTATTCATTGATGGACTTATGTTTCCCCCCCATTTTTTGTTGTGAATAATCCTGTAATGAATGTGAGCATGCATCTGTATGTTCAGGTAATGACTCATTACTCTAGGATATATATCTAGTATGGTATTTCTACTTCTAACTTTTTCAAAGCAGCACCATACCCCTTCCCCGCGTGGCTGTACAAGTTCACAGTTCCATAGCAGCACCAGGCAGTGTTCTGTGCTGCTGAACGCAGGGTTGCTCGGAATTGAAATAGACTCTGTGGCCAACAACCCCAAACATGGCTAACGTTGAGCATCTCTTCATGGGTTTGCCGGCACCGCGAATTTCTTCTTTAGTCAAGTCTGCGCGTGTCCTCTGCCCACTTTAAAAATTGGACTGTTTATTTTTGTTTGTGTGTTATTCAGGTGTTTTCTATAAATTTTAAAGATTAATCCCTTGTTAGAGATATCATGGCTAAAATTTCTCCCAGTTTATAGGTTCTCTTGATGCACATTAGTGTTTAATTTTTAGGAGAGCTCAGTAGTCTCGTTTAATGTCTGCTGTTTTTTTAAAGTCATAGTCATCTTTGATAGACCACTTATGCCTTGAAATAGGGCTTTTGTGTTTCCTCCTATTTTTTCTATGATGATGTTTATAGTTTTATGTTGTTTAGGTTTTTGATCCATCTTGGGTTAGTTTTTTGGTATATGATATTATATATGGATTTTGTTCCATTTTTTTCAAATAGTTATCCACTTTTACCATCACTATTTGTTAAAAGACTATCTTTTCCCCATTGAATGGATCTTGTCCCTTTATCAAGGATCAGCTGTCCAGAGGTAGATGTTTTACTTCTGCATCCTCAGTTCTATTCCACTGGCCAAGTGTCTGTTCCTGTAACAGTACCAGACTGTTTTGTCTACTGTGACTGTAGAGCAGGTTTTGAGATCAAGAAATGTTAGGCCTGCTACTCTGTTCTTGTTCTTAAATAGTGCTTTGCTTTTCCAGGGTCTCTTCCTGGCAGTGTAATGGTTACATGTTGGACTACTCACCCCAAGGTCAGCAGTTTGAGGCCGTTAGCGTGCTATGGAAGAAAGAGGAGGCTTTCTACTCCCATGGAGTTATAGCCTTGGAAACCCACAGGGGCAGTTCTATTCTGTCATATAGGGTTGCTCTGAATTGGAATCCACTTGATAGCAGTGATTTTTTTCTTCCTTTTTCAACAAAGTTGGTAATTAATTTTACCATCTCTTTAAAAAATGTTGATGGAATCTGGTTTGGGATTGTGTTATAGTTATCTATTGCTTTGAGTAGTATTGGCATTTTCAAACTGTTAAGTCTTTCTATCCAATAGCATGTAATGACCATTTATTCTCTTGTTTTCTTGCAGTCCTGTAGTTTTCTTTGTGTAAGTCTTTTTTTTAATCCTTTTTGGTATGTCACTCATTTCATTTAACGTCCCTCAGTATTTGATCATTTGGTGGCTATTGTAACTAGTATTGCTTTCTTGATTTCCTTTTCAGAGTTCTCTTTGTTAGTGTAGAGGAATATTCATCTTCTATCTTGCCACTTTGCCAAATCCATCTATTAGTTCCAGTAGCTTTCTTATAGCATCTCTGGAATTTTCTATGTAGAGGATCATATCATCTGCAATTAGGGATAATTTTAATGTTTCCTTACCAATCTGGGTGCCTTTTATTTCTCTTTCTTACTTTTTACTCTGGCTAAGACTTCCAGAACATCAAATAAGAGTGGTGATAAAGGGCATCCTTTTTCTGTTTGTTATTCTCAAGGGAATAGCTTCCAGTCTTTTTCATTAAGAATAATGTTGGCTGTTGCCTTTGTGCCCATAATTTTGTGGAATCTCCTGCCTTAATTGCTATTTGCTGAGGACTTTATCAGGAAAAGGTGTTGAATTTTATCAAGTGTGCTTTCTCCATCGATTGATATGATCATATGGTTCTTTTCCTTTGTTTTATCTGTATGATGTATTATGTTGTTTGATAGTCTAATGTTGAACTATTTTTACATACTGTGTGTTCATGAAACACACTGGCCATGGTACATTATTATTTTGATATGGTGTTAGATAGGATTTGGGTGAATATTGTTGTCTCTGTAATCATGAGGGATATTAGTTTAAAATTTTTTAGTGATGTTTTTGCCTGGCTTTCAGGATAACGATGAAGCTTTCTACTTCTGTAAAGATTTTCGATTTTAGAAACCCATAAGGACAGTTTTATTCTGTCCTACAGGGTTTCTATGAGTTGGAATCAACTTAATGGCAATGAGTTTGGTTTTTCAATTTTTGTCTGGCTATGGTGTCAGATTTCTGTTTACTTCATAGAGATGAATATGGGAGGATTCCATCCTTTTCTATGTTGTAGAAATGTTTGAGTAGCATTGGTGTCAGCTATTCTCTGAATATTTGGTAGAATCATTCAGTGAAGCTGCATGAGCCAGCTTCTAGAAAATTTAAAATTTCTTCCAGTTTATCAAGTTTGCTGAAGTATAGTTCTCCCTAATATTCTGTTATTATTCTTTTTATTTCTGCTGGTTCTGTTATCATGTCACCCATTGCATTTCTTATTTATGTTATTCCATCTTCTCTTTCTTATTCTTTGTTAACTCATTCAGTAGTTTATCAATTTTTTAAAATCTTTTCTCCATTGACTTTATTT
>NW_022111366.1:3382131-3384705 GCF_000313985.2 Echinops telfairi
AAGACCCCAGACGCTATATCTTTTGATAGCCTGGCACCATCAGCTTTCTTCACCTCATTTGCTTATGCACATATTTGTCTTCAGTGATCATATCAGAAATGTGGGTAGTTTATCAATTTTATTAAACTTTTCAGACAAACAACTTCTAGCTTTGTGTACTCTGTTGTTTACTGTTTTATGTTTCATTTATTTCTGTTCTAATCTTTATTATTTATTAACTTCTGGCGGATGCAAGTTTATATTCCAGGATTTTTCCTTCTAACCTTCTGCGGGTCCTGTTGCTACAATACAGGAAGGATTACTAACAATTTTCACAGTTTTGACCCCATTTCATGGTTGAGAGTTTCTTATCTCATGAAGCCCTCACTCCCAGGCACCCCGGTCAGTTTGGTCACCCTATCAGAACATATCATGTTGAGTCCTAAGTCACCACTGAGGAAGCAGATCATGACTTGAGGAGTTGAATAGGAATTGCAACCAGAATAGAACAATGTTTTCCTACACAAATGTATTTACACAATGGTCTGCTAACTGCAAGGTTAGCAAATCGAACTCACCAGGTGCTCAATTTATCCTCTCCACCAGGAGAAAGAGAAGGCATTCTGCCCCTGTAAAGGTTTACAGTCTTGACAACTCAGAGGTACAGTTCTACAAGGTTGCTATGAATTTGAATCCACTTGATGGCAGTAGGTAGGTGTCACTAATGCAGGAGCTCAAGCCTTGACTAAAAATGAACTTTAACTCATGTTTACCTGGGACTAAAACTTTTTAAAAAGTTTTAATATGGAAATGACATACACATTGTTTTATTTAATCTGGATATAATACTGACCCACCCTTACCCCCAAATCTCAGATGAAGACTGCATTCTTCTATTGATGTGTTCAAATGGAAAGACAAATCTAACCTTTTTGGTAAAATATTGAGGGTATTAAAATGTCTTAAGAAAATCTTGCCCTCCCCCCACCCCATAGGTAACAGAAAGTGCTAAATCAATTCAACTATAAATTATACTTTGAATGGGGGAATGTTGAAGAATTGCCTTAACTGATGGCAGATATCAAAAGTGCCAGGTCTAATATAGCATCTATCTCCTAATCAAGGAGGAGGACCGTGTTAGGCTGGGTTGTCTAGAAACACTAAACAAATCCAGTGATGCTAATTTATGGATAAGAAAAGACTTTATTTTAAGACGTAATTATATATTGAGAAGGCATCCCAATCCAGTTTAACTCAAGTCCATAAGTCTGTTGCTAGTGTATAAATCCCTCTTCAGGCTCACGTTGCTGCAGGTTAGAGATACAGAAAGACCAAAGGCTCGTGGGTGCAGAGTCAGGTAAGTTCAAGGTCAGTGGAAACATGGCAGGTTACTGGCAGTTCTCAGAGTTGGTTACTCACAGAGGTTATATATTGAGGTAGGCAGAGTTCCAGCAGTCAGGAAGATGGAAGGGTAGAAAATGAGATCATTTCCCAGAGTCCCTCACTCTTATACAAAAGCTTTGTGATATCAAGGAGGTGTCATCAGGCTGCAGCTTGATTGACAGGTTTGACTCCACCCCTATCTAGTAGTGTCTAGTTGACATAATCTCTAACTACTACAAGGATCTTCAAACTCCAGAGAACAGAATAATTACCATTACAAAGGAAATGCATTTTCAGAAGGAAAGAAGGCAATAGATGATCACTTAGACCTGTCAATCTATAATGTTGCTCTCTAGATTTCCAGGCCCCATAAAGCAGAGCAGCAGGGGGAGCAGAGTGATGAAACCCCTGGGGAATACCAAAAATAGGACTTGGGAGACAGTGTGGCACCTCATCAGACTTGACTGGAAAGCACTTGTAAAGGCCAATAAACAGACCTTGAACAATTTATAGGCTTTTCCATTTTTGTTAGTGGCTTTCTTTTTGTTATTTTTATTTTGTTCTTGTGTTCTGCTGTGGTTGTTATTGTTTTGTTGGTTTTGACTTCCTTTGTTGTTTTATTTGGCTTTGCCTGGTTTTTTAACTTATTAATGTACCTCCATGTCTATCTAGATAAGATAGGTGGGATAAATAACTCAGAGCTGAAAAGAACGGGACAAATGGTTTTGGGGAGATAAAAGAGAAGGGGAGGTAGGAGAAAGGAAGGGGGTGGGGACCAACCCAGGGACAAGGGAACAACAAGTAAACTAAAATCAATGGAAGGAAGGTCGTAGGATGCCTAGTGGGGCTCAACCAAGGGCAATGTAGCAGGGAGGAATTACTAAATCCAAATGAAGGATGAACATGATGGTGGGACAAGAGGGAAGTAAAAAGGAAATAAAGGAAAGAACCAGGAAGCAAAGGACATTTTTAGAGGCCTAAATACAGGCATGTATGTGTATACACACACACACACATACACACACATATAAAATGAGAGGGGAATAGAACTATGTCCTCATATCTATATGTTAAGAATTAAGGTTGCAGATGGACATTGGGCCTCAACTCAAGTACTCCCTTAACACAAGAACACTTTGTTCTAACAATCCAGCACTCTGTGATGTTCACTTTTCCAACATGATTGCTGAAGACAAAAATGGTGCATAAGCA
>NW_022111366.1:3385765-3387314 GCF_000313985.2 Echinops telfairi
GATATTATGCCCCCTTAGGATCCAACAGATTCTAAAAATCTAGAATTCAATCCTGGATCTATCACTTGCTAGTGATGTGGCTTTCAAAAGGAAAACTAAGTTGTCCCTCTGTCTTCTCATCTAAATTTAGATATAATAGTAGTACCCTCCAAAAGTTGTTGGAATGTTCAAATATATAGATACACATCATACTCTTAGAAAAGTACATGTCACTTAGTAAATGCTTAATATGTGGGAACAGATCATGATAGTGTTGAGATTATTGGCAGACAAGAGCTCAGAATCATCAATAGTGATTCTATATACAACTCAGAACATGACAGGGGTTGTAGAAGACAAAAGATAACTTGATGGTTAATCTTCAAACAAATTAAGAAATGTGCATTCCAGAAACTGCATGGACTTCCAATAAAATTCTAGAGGAAATGTGTATATGACGTTATTATGAGTACTTAAGAAAATAAGCATTGCTGGCCACTCTGAAAGGGATCAAAGTAGAAGGCCCTGAATAGAGTTGGAAGAATGTAGATGAAAATTCAAAAGAAAATTTCAAGAAGACCAAGTATACTGATGGAGACTTTGGTTTAAGATTATAGCCCTTGGCCTTTCTTCATGACTGTAACTGAACTCACTCCATAACTTAATTGTCAACTAAACAACACACAGGTCTATAGGTTGTACAACAACACTAGGGAGGTACATGGTTCTTAGAACAATAGCTCTTACAAAACCAAATGCTCTGGATAAACCTGAGAAGGTGAGAATAGGTAGGAATGAAGGGCTAATGAAAACGGAAGGTGACTTGGCCAAGATGGTGACCAGGTAGGTAGCTCATGCCCGGAAGCTCTGTGGAGACTGGTGAGTGGGGAGATTTGGGGGCTGAGTAGGTGTGCCAAGTCTGTCTATCTATTCCCAAGACAACTCAGAACACTTCTCTGAGCCAGATGCTGACTTCGACCCCATGACTTGCACTCCCTGCAGATACCTGTGGTCTCTTTTGTGATGCTCAGGGCACCTGCTCTACCTCGAGTGGCACCACAGGCCAGCCAGGTGCACGGTGGAGGCTTCTGCCTGGCCTCAAAGCCCCATGCAGATTCTCCAGCCAGGATACCCCCCAGGGGTGCCCACTGTCTTGGTGCTGCTCACAAACCTGCTAGCCAGCCCCTCCCCACTCCTCCCAAGAGGCTCGCTTCCCGGTGCCACAGTCCAACATTAGCCCATATATCTGACACTGATCTACAAAGTCCTCCTCCATCTCACAAAACACATACTATGATGCCGACTGCCGGAGGAAAACCAAATCAGTGAGGGTGTAAACATCTCAGTGCTGGCAGGGGTCTCCACACAGCTGCTCCAGAACCAGGGCTGCATCGGAGTAGGTCCATGTGGCTTTTCCTCAAGGATGTCTTGCAGGAAGTGAGCCTTGCCAGCTGAAGCAGGTAACTAGCTAAGGCAGCTGCAACCATGTCCGACCATCAGAAAGGGACCCAAGAACTAGAAAGGCGAGGTTCACTGAGTCATTTATCTCCCTCTGCCCTTCAATTAACCC
>NW_022111366.1:3389874-3413910 GCF_000313985.2 Echinops telfairi
AGAGTTGTATGAGCCCCCAATAAAATGATTTAAAAAAAGAAAATGTAAAGCACAGGAAGGAAGTAGGGGGGGCACTGTTGCATTGTGGGTACTGCAATTAATTTCATAAAACAAAATGTGCATGAACTATTGAATGAAAAATGAATATGTTTTGTAAACCTTTACTCAAATCACAGGAAAAAGCTTAAAAGAAAAGAAAAAGATCATTAGAAGTTAGTGTAGGTTTTTCCACATTATATAATGCTTCAGTTCAAACATAATTTTAGTTGGCATTATTGGTTGTCTTATGATTTTTATTTCAGGAAGCCATTCCTAATTTCTTTATGACTATGGTGGTTAAGCTTATTGTGCCAACCTGGCCAACAGGAACATGTGGGATTAATCAGGTCACAGCTTGATTGGAGGGCCAAGAGAGAAATGCCTTTGCAAGGCCCGCCCCCTCCATTTTGCTCTCTGGTGGTTGGAGCATGCTGGAGTATGTGTGCTGTTGCTGTAGCTAGTTCTCTGCCTGAACCTATGAGCTACAGTACCTGTGGGCCAAGCCACCCCATGGATCATGTCTCAAGTGTTGCCAAAGCTTCAGGCTTCTTTGAAACCTACTTCGCCACACTGCTGGTGTGTACATTGCTTGAGCTTGAGACTGGTGAATGCTGCCTTGCATTGCTTGAGTTTGATATCACATCCAGGCCTGATTTGGTAAGCTCCCAAGCTACTGAATGTTGGTGACCAACCCTGCTGTTTGCTGCCTGTTGGCAGACTTTGCTTGTCTTGCCCCAGGGAGGCTCTGTTGTCTGCTTCCTTGACCTTAGACCTGGCAGCACATGTGAGTTGAAGCACTTCTAGTATATTAACTGTTCCATGGAAGTAAGTTGAACTGAACCGTCTGTACTATTGTGTGGACTAATTAGCTGTTATATTCCCTCTCCCTGTACAAACCTATCTTCTTATATATATAATCATTAGTATCTTGGTTTCATTTCTCTAGCGAACCTTGCCTAACACAATGACCATGGTGAGTTAAACCTCAGGTGAAATATATCTTTAGGTAAACATATTCAGAAGATAAATTTATTTTTCCCCATCACCACCTATCCTAACTCTGTGCCAGCTTTCCTTGTCTCAGCGATGATATCATGATCTACTCACACAATCGAGTAATCTTGATATCTCCTTTTTCTTTCCTGCTGCATTGCATTCATAGAACAAAACAAAGCAAAACAACAAAAAACCTCACAAGAGTTGCCATTGAAGTGATTATAACACAAGGCACCCATGTATGTCAACATCGAACTTTGCTCCACAAAGTTATCAAAAGTAGACGATCAGACTTTTCCCCCAAGATACTTCTGATAGACTCGAACCTCCAACTTTTCACAAGCAAGCACTTTTGACAACCTGTTGTTATTGTTAAGTGCCGTCAAGTCAGTTCCAACTTACAGCAACCTTATGCACAAAACCAAACGCTTCCTGATCCTGTGCCGTCCTCACAATTGTTATGTTTGAGCCAATTGTTGCAGCCATGGTGGGATCCATATCCTCGGGGGCCTTCCTCCTTTTTGTCACCCCTCTCCTTTACTAACCATGATGTTCTTCTCCAGTGACTTGTCTTTCCTGATGAGACGGCCAAAATACATGAGGTGAACTCTGACCATCCCTGTCTCTAAGGAGCATTCTGGGTGTGCGTATTCTACGACAGATCTGTTCTGTTCTCAGTCCATGATACTTTCACTGTTGCACCAGCCTCAGGAACTGTCAGTGTATTGAGTGGTTGCTGTTAGGTGCCATTGAGTTGATTCCAACTCTTAGCAGCTCTACATGCAACAGAACTTTTTGAAACCTACTCGCATTTTATGAAAGAGGTAAATGTGTAACCAATTATACAATCATACTCAGGTGCTTGACTAATGCACATGCTTTTGTTTTATGTTATAATTTTAGAGTTACCTCCTGTATATTTGTGTTTCTGGTGAGGAGGTGGGAAGATGGTACATTATAAAATATCTTCTTCTCTTAGGACAAACTTTCAGGGGGCATTTAGGGGACAAGTTAAAAAAATCGTTCTCAAGTAAATTCTGGCTCCTGGCAACCCCATGAGTGTCAGTGTAGAGTTACTCTGCTGGGTTTTCGGCGGCTGTGATCTTCTGGATCACCAGACATTTCTTCTGCAGCTCCTTTGGGTAGAGCACCAACATGAATCACCAAACTTTTGGTTAGTAGTCAAATGCTTCGTTGTCATTTTCATGCAGGATCCAGTAACTAATAAAATGCCCTACAACTATTGCCATAGTAACCACCTTTTGATTTTCCCTAGACCAACCCTAAGAAGCATTATTTAATTTGATTCTCCTCTTCACTCTGACCCAGTACCCTACTCAGCCAGATCCATAAATGATATTGACTCAATTGGCCACCAGTGAAATGTACTGTATTTAAACACAAAAAGACATGGAACAGACAACAGTTAATTCAATCCATATTTAATAGTGATCTGTCACATCAGCATAGGCAGTGTTATGGATGTATGAGCCTGGTGTTGGTAGCTTGTGTGAATCAAATTCACAGATGCTAAAGATTCGTTTACCTTGTTTCTAGGTTATTTCCCCCACAAAACCTACAAAAGAGTGGTTGGCAAGGAGCCAGATGCATTGATGGAAGTTGCACACCCACTCACTCCTGTCCAAGCCTGGGTCTCTGGCAGAGGTTCTAATGTGCACCAAAAAGACTAGGAGGTGATGAGGAGGAGGGGAAAGGAGGGTCTGCATTACCCATGACCTACGTAATCATTTCCTGAAGATTGAGCCTAACTAGTTTTGCAGAATCCCCTTTCTATCCAAGAGTGTGTGACAAATTCAGAGGAGATGGTAAAGCACCAGGAGCTGAGACAAGACCTTGTTAAAATGTGTGAACATTAGTGCAACTTTCATTTAAAAATACTTTATGGGGGTGCTGAGGATGGACTTTGAATGCTTGTCAATGGGAGAGCTATGGCTGTAGAATTTTTTATAGCCCATTCAGTGACAAGAACTGGTACAATATATTTGTGAGTAGGCAAAGTTTTTTTTGAAACTCTATCTTTACCTTTTCCACCCTATGCCTTAATTCTATGGTCTTTCTTTTCAGAGAACTAGTTTGGCAAAGTAGGACACACACAAAATCAGGACTTCAAAGGAAAGAAAATTCCTGGTTTATAGGGTATGGGCAAATAAATTCCATTGGTGTAAATGCAGTATTTCAAATAATCAATAATGTTCTCTCACAAGGCAAATATGTGAAGGAAGATGCAGGATCAACACCCACAAGCTGATATGAGTTGGATGTAGCATAGTTTTGGTCCAACCTTAGGGTTTTAGGAGGCAAACAGCTTAAGCTCCAATGCTAGGTCTGCCCGTCCAAGGCTGTGTGGCCTTGGATAAGTTACGTAACCTCTTTGAGCTTCAAATTCCTTGTTCTTTTTGTTTGTTTGTTTATGTTGTTTTTACACAGGAATGGTGTAAGTGAAAGGGACCCTGATTTGGTAGTTAAGGGCCCAGATATCAGCTGCAACCAAAAGTTCTGCAGTTTGAACTCATCACTGATCTGGGGTGTGGTGGGGTGTGTGTGTGGAGTGGATATGCCAATCTGTTTCCACAAAGATTACAGCCTAGCCTCATGGGCTAGTTTTACTCTGTCCTATGGGGTAGGGGTGTTGCTATGAATGGGAAATGACTTTATGGCAATAGGTGTTTTTGTTCATGTAGCTAAAACACATATTAGTTAAAAACACAGGTTAAAAGAAAACGGTGCCCTGTGCATAATAGGTCCTCATTACATTTTAAAAGATGGTGATTTTGTTGATGATAATTTGTTTCTGCTTAAAGTCCATAATCTTTAGAAGTGATTGATGAATAGCGGAAAGACTACTTTAAAGTTCAACAAACTTAAATGTTTAGGTCCCAGGGCGACTAGGCGTCAAACGTTCTTCTCAGGAAGGAATGAAAGGCAGAGGGAAACAGTACTTTCACTATATAGACAGTTTGGATGTTATAGCATTTATTCGTGCATTCAATATGTAGTGATTTGAATTTGAATAAGGAAGCGCAAGGAAGAATCAATGCATTTGCGCATGAAGTGCTGGCGAAGAACCTTGAAAGCCCCACAGACTGCCAAAAGCACAGACAAATCTGTTTTGGAAGAAACATAGCCAGAGAGCTCCTTCACGGCAAAGATGGTGACACTTTGTCTCACATACTTTGGGCACGTTATCAGGAGCGACTACTTCCTGGAGAAGGACATGCTTGGCAAAGTAGAAAGGCTGTGACACAGAGGAAGACCTTCAGCAAGATGGATTGACACAGTGTCTGTGTCAATAGCTTCAAACAAACAAACATTGTGACGATGGCACACCACCAGGAGGTGTTCGTTCATTGTGACACGGGGTTGCAATGAGTCAGAACTGACTCAATGGCATCTAACAACAAACAACAACAACAACAACAACAACATGGAGCAGAACATTTGAGAAGGAACACTTGCACAGAAGCAGAAATAAGCATTGACCTCTAAGAACTGAAAATGATGTACAACTCATTTGATGTGATGACCCTCTAATACAGACCCAGACAAAATGCCCGGGGAAATGCTTTTGAGAAGTGTGTTCTTGGTTAATGGTATACAACAAAGAGGATGCAGTGGGTTTGGTGGAAGCCTCAGAGTGAATATTTACCGATGAATTGAGTTGATTTGCTCTAACAGATACTGCATAGACAAATAAGCAACAAACAAAGCAAAATAATAGTGATACAACTCAAAAAGCTCAATTCGCTGCCAGTGAGTTGATTGTGATTCGTAGCAACCCTGTAAGACAGAGCAGAACTTCCTTTGTGGGTTTCTGACAAAGCAAATCTTTATGGGAGTAGAAGCCTCATCTTTCTCCTGATCATAATGGTCAGAGAATAGACTAGAAAACTACTAGTGGTAGAAAAAATATCAGTAGTGCTGAGTGAAATGCAATGATTTGCACAAAATCACACTTATCCTCGTATGGTTTACACCGCTTACAAAAAGATTGTCATGTTGTGTGGGAGATTTATGAAAAGAATCAGGTGATAATCAGAAATGACTGCGTAATATGATGAGAAAAGGTTTACATTTCAGAATGTTACTAGGATCTGGGCATCCAGATGCTCTAGCTCATTGTGTGTGAGCCTCTGAAGACAGAACTGGGGTTAAAAAGAGACCTTGTGTGTGGTGTAGTGCTAGAAACCCTCTCTGGAGTGTCTTGGTCTGATTATCAGCCAGTTCCTTCATTAAATCCATACTTGTGGCAGCTCCTTTTGGATTGGGATTAAAGCAATATGTTGTGTGGACACTTTTGGCTCATTCACAACCTGGGAACAGTGTCATTTTCCAAGACTCAGGTCTTGTTATCTTTTTACTCTTCCCTAGCGTCTTGACCCAAACTTGGGCAGGTGGTCACAACAGTGGAAACTCTTTGGACCTGGCTCAGGAAGTGCTTTCCATGACAAGTGTGTAAGGAGTGATGGAAACCAAGCCTAATCAAGGGTACCAAATGTGGCTACACGTATATATTGATGGGGGCCACTTTCAGACAAGTCAACATATGGAAATCTAAGCTGACTTAAAGATAGACGGGGATCTAATTATTTTTGTCATGTGTAAGGTGTGCTTCTAAGAGATACTGAAATGTGTTTCAACCGGTGAATAACAAGTCTGTGTAAATAGAGTAGTGGATGGGGGAAAAGGTGAGTGTATTTTCTTTACTATAAATGTGTTCTTCCTCATCCAGTTATTCAAGAACTATTTACTGGGCAATTGCTCTGAGCCAGGAGCCTTTTCAGGTAAAAAGATAACAGATATCATAGCCCAAGGCTATATTAAAATGTTTTAAAATTGATTGCCTGAAATGGGCCAGAGAATTATCCTGTAACATAGACAAAGCAAATAATATAATCATTGCCAATCTCATCATAGTCCTGGACACTGTGGGTCTAAGGATTCAAATGATCTTCTCAAGGGTGCATAGCTGCGAAGCAGTGTAGTGAACATGCAGCAGGTACAAGCACAGTCTGGTATCCTCTACAGCACTTGGGATGAAATCCTGTGTCTGCTGTGTGACTTGCTTTAGTTTTCTTAATGCCAAGTGGACAAAGGAATAGTTTTGCCCTCGGAAGGTTAGTGTCCCTAACTCAAATAATGTAAGCTAAATACTCAGAACAGCGTTGGACAGCTGGTAAGTGCTTAATAAGTGCTGCCCATTATCATCACGGAGACCTGGTAGTATAGTGGTTATACATTGGCTGCTAACCTCAAGGTAAGTAGTTTGAAATTACCAGCCAGCTTCCTGGGAGAAAGACGAAGCTTTCTCTTCCCCTAAAGCGTTACCGTCTCAGAAGCTCACTGGGGCAGTTCTGACCCTGTCCCCCAGAGTGGCTCTAAGTCAGATTTGACTCTCTGGCAGGGATTTATTATCATCTCCTTCAGTCTTGTGGTACCAAAGCCTCTATCTTGCTGCCTGTGTCCATAACCCCTCTTTGATTCCAGTTTTAAAAGAGTCAGGATTTTTATGCCTTCAACTCAAGAACACTTGTATTTCAAACTCTCCAATTCAACTGCAAATTCTGACGAGACTAATCAAAACCTTTATGACCAAAGCCTTAAGACTGGTGGCCATGAACCAATACTGTCTCACAAGTTTTTCACTTTGCATAGAAAAGAGTAGTTATATTTTCCAAGTCCATCCATCCTTCCATGAAAATGGAACCACCTGGGAGTCCAGTAAGCCTAGTATTTCTTCATTGGAAGCCACGCATTATTTATTTATTTTGTCGTTCAGTATGTCAGAGAGTGGAGGCCTGCCTCCAAGAATTGGTACATACTTTGATATCCACACCGACAAGGTTCCCTTGAGAATTAAAAAAAAGTTTAGTTTGAGTTTACTGAAGTAAGAGAATGTCTGTGAGTGTCGTTTCACACACCAGCTCCTCAGCCAGCTGCTGTTCAGTCAACACACATTTCCTGAGCACTTGCCTTATGCCGAGCCCTGAGATAAGTACTGTAGATTCAAAGATAAGTAAGAAGTAGTTCCTGACACCACAGCCCAAAGGAACCTGGAGAGTCAGCTGTCTGGTGAATGGTTACCGACATGTTCATATGAGTTATCTTGTTGGAAGCAATCTGATTGTGAGGAGCATTTAGGAATTGCATGCTGAGCTCACTTCCTTTGGTGCTTCAAGCACGTTGAAGGTGCCAAGAAACTGAACAATCTCATAGAAGTAATGACCGCCATGATGGGACGGAAAGAATTGGATCCATTCTATCTTAAAATTCACAGCTTGCATGGGAAGATGTGCTAATCTAGTGGGGAGCCCACATGAGGTTGAGCAAAAAGTCCTGCAGTTGGGATTTCAGGCCAGAGATGTGTATTCTCTTGGCAACATAGCAACTTCCTGCTTCTGCGTAAGCAGGCTTATGGAAATGGCTCTGATGGATGCTTGGCTATCCCAAAGCTCTTGCAAAACAAACTTTCGATACATTCAGTGTGAAAGAAAATCAGAAACAGATGGATCACATTTCACACGGAATGCCCAGGGCTGCACAATTAATCAGAAAAGAGAAGTTTGAAAAGGGGAGGAGGGAAACCATGCTGGAGGATTGTCCAAGACAGAACTCTTGAAGGGAGGTTGGGGGTTTTCTGCCAGACCCCTGACTCAGTCCGGACCTTTCTTTGCTACCACACTACAACAGGACCTGAACTGAAATTATGGTTGCACACTGCCGCAGCCCTCTCTCACATACGGACCGTGAGAAATGTGGTCAGGTGCTCCTTCGTTGCATAGTTCTTTTTCCCAGTATGTGCTCCATGGACCACCGGTTCTGTAAGCTTCTATCCGCTGGCTCATGCCATCCTCTCTTTTAAAAGGCCCTTAATTTCTGAAATAAATCTGTCAGATTCCTCAAGGTCAGCTCCTCAGCGACATCTTCCTGGACCCTTCTTCAGCCAGGTCTCCCACACAGCCTGACTACTGCATTCCCTTTGTGTGGCTCCAGACAGTTGCCACCAAAGTGAAAACATTGCTGTTGGAACCATAGAATGAGAAAAGGCCACCTCTGAGAATTAAGTTTGCACCGTCCTGTACAGTTCTAGAGGGCACTGCTAACACTGTGTCCAGGGGAAGGGCACACTTTACAGCACAACCCAACGCACCTGGTGCTGAGTGGGTGTGCAGAAAGGCAGTCCTGCGGCACTTGTTTGTGGCCCTACCTCACACATAGTCTTGCTACCCAGGACACAGAGGGACAATAGCACACATTGACACTAATAGTTTCAATGGGAGAGAAGAAAACAAGGTAGGGTTTCATGGGCGAAACCAAAGTGTGAAAGATTCTATGCATTAGTCCAAATTCAACCTAGACGATCTTTCCTAAAGCCAGTTGTTTGAGGTTTTACACAAAAAATAAGATCCTGTGGTGACATTAATTTGAGATTTATCCAAAATGTGTTACATGACATGGTATGCGATTCTCCATTGGGAGCCTTCGAAGCAGCAGTGGCATTTGTGTGTAATGTTTTCCAAACTCATTTGACCCATGGAAGCTGTTCGCAGAGCAACTCCATTGTGGCTTCCTGAGAAACCCACTCAACAAGGAAAAGAGAGGCTCCCTGCCTTTTCAAAAACACACAAATGACATCATATCTCCCATCAATCTGATGACCTCACAATACTGAACTGGTTGCTATTGTGTTGACTCGACTCAAGGAGAGCTTCATATGTAGCAGAGCAGAACTATGCTGCATAGGATGTTTCAGACGCAGATCACCCGCTCCTTCTTGGGATACACTTTTGAGTGGCTAGAACTGCCAACCTTTCAGCTTCAGCCCAGTTGTTAACTATTTGCGCATCCCAGGGCTATAAGAATCACTCTTTGGCAATTATCCTTGATATGACATCCACAAATGGGATACAGGATTTTGTGAAACTCCTGAAATGACATGTAAAATTGTATTCACGTATGTAGTCTAGAGAGAGGGCTCCTTAGATCTTGAGAGGCATTCAAGTTTCAAGAATAAAGCAAATTCTTCTAACAACATTTCGATACTACGGAGGACAAATTATTTTTGTCTTGAGTAAATGAGGGAGCAAAAGCAGGCTCCGAAACAAAAGGGTTCCTCTAAATATTCGCATCTCATGATCTCTGTTAAGGTGCGGGATGTTCCTAATTTGGTGCAGCATCCCTTTCTCAGCAGTGTATGGAATTTCCTGTAATGAAAATTCTGGTTTCTAAGGCTTTCACCCGCGGTGGTTCCACCCACTGGTTGATTATGAAGGTATGGATGGCAAATCCATCGGAGGGACCCCAGATGCCTTCAGGCACCACAGAAATGGGTCTCATTGTACAGGAAAAGGATCCAAGAAAAAATGAGCGAGTTCAAAAGATCAAGATGCATTTCATTGATCTTGGACTTGTAAGGACTGCACCATCAATCACAGTCGTTAAAAAATTCCTATTAATGGCCAGAGTGCTGGGTTTCCCATATGGTTTGTCTTTGAAACATTTGGTCTTGGGCATCTCCGTGGAATCAACAGGAGCATCTGACAGTGTCAGATTCGGACTTGTGCATGCTGCATAAGAGCACAAAGGGGGAACCTGTGCTTCAGTGCCCACTTCTGGATGATGCAGACTTGGCGCTCAGCTAAGGAACCAGAAGGCTGAGAACCCTTTGCCCGGGGGAGAAAGCAGAACACTGTGACAGATTCAGCCAGGGCGAAGAAGGGGTCCTAAGATCTTTCTGGAACAGGATGGAAGAGGGATGCTTTTTTTTTTTTCTTTCTTTCTTTTTCTCCAATAAATCGTTTGATTGGGTGCTCATACAACTCTTATCACAAGCTTTACATCAATTGAATCAGGCATATTTGTATATATGTTGCCCTCATTCCCTTCTAGACATTTACTTTCTATTGAGCTCTTGGTATCTGCTCCCTTCCCCCCCTTCCCCACCTCCTCTTAACCCCCTGATAGATTGTACATTGTTATTATTTTCATCTATCACACTGACTGCTGTCTCCCTTCCCCCATGTTTTCTGTTGTTCTTCCCCCTGTAGAGGGGTGTATGGTTATGTGTCGATCATTGTGATTGGTCCCCCTTTCTCCATTCCTTTCCCTCTCATCCCCCTACTCTTCTGGTATCATATTCCAACTCCTGTTCCTGGATCCTGTGTGTCGTGAGCTCCCATCCCTTTCTATACCTGTGTACATGTTCCAGTCTAGTCTGAACTGAGAATTCTGCTGTGTCCCATCGATCCCAGATGTGTTGGTGGGACCAGAAACAAGGGTAGAGACGGAGTGGAAAGTTAAAGTGATGTGTGTTTAAAAAGAAGCAGTGTAAATTTGCAGAGAACTTAGATAAGGGGCTCAAAGGGAAAAGGCTTACACAGTGCAGTGCACATCAATTTCATGTAGGGTGGAGAAGTCCAGAGCTGTGATGATCAATATGGAAACCACTAGTGAACTGTGTCAATTGAGGATAAGGATAATCCATATTTGACATGTGCTGTAAGTATAAAATACATATCAGATTCACAGCATTTATGTAAAAATATTTAAGTTACATTTTAATATATTAGTATAGTTATTTTGTATATTGGTGTAAAGTAAAATACATTGCTGAAGTTTATTTCTTCTTTTCACATGTTTAAGGCAGCTACTGAAATATTGATAATTCTATATGAAGATCATGCTTTGATTCTATTGCACAGAACCATTCCAGAACATGCCTAACACCTGACTTTTTAAGGACACAGACATCTGAGATTCCTTCGTAAGGAATCCTCAGATTTTCAAGCATTGAGTGGTGAGCAATACTGCCACCCCCCTTCTCAGAATCACTGTACACACCTTGAACTCAGAAAAGACTGCTATCTGGTAAGGAACATGCTGAAGTAGAATACACTCTGGGCTGGAAATAAGGAGATGTGGGCTGTCATCCCTGGCTCTATCATTTACAACATCCCTGTTGTTGCCATTGAGTTAATTCCAACTCACAGTGATCTTACACAATAGAGTAAAACTTATCCATAGAATACCTTAGGCTATAATCTTTCTGGAAAAGAACACTGATGGTGTAATGGGTTATGGGTTGTGCTTCTCTCTACAAGGTCAGCAGTTCAAAGCCACCAGGCACTTCACTGGAGAAAGATGGGTCTTTCTAGTCCTGTAAGGAATCATAGTCTTGGAAACCCACAGGGCAATCCTGCTTGGTCTTAAAAGGCTGCTATGAGTCAGAATTGAGAATATAGCCATGTCTTTCCTCCTGCAGTGTTCCTGGGTGGTTTCAAACAAGTGACTCTATGGGATTAGCAGACGGACACTTAAGCGTTGTACCACCAGGGCTCCTTAGCCCTCAGCAAAAATGCCGAACGGTTCTGAACTTTAGACTTTTCCTGTTTCTACCATGGAATTACAAATGCCAGCACTTTAAAATTTGCATATAGCCATGAAGATCGTCTGGGACAATTCTACTTGTGTTTTTAAAAGTAATAATGTTCTGTATGCAAATGTGGTCCTTGTAAGAGGCTCCAGGCAACTCCGGCTCTTCCTCTCGCCCGGGAAGGAACAGGAAAGACACACTTCACATGCTGTGGCGTAGGTGCGATCTCTCATCCTCTGTGCACCACTGTGATGCACTTCTGCAAAAGTCTGTACCCACATAGCCTCCACCTTCAAGCCAGCCTTCCCACGGGGGAAGGCAAATGCTTAAATAAACAAAGCAAAGCCAAACCAACCATTAACCAACTGCACCAACAACTCATCGTGTCACTCATTTTCTGCTTAAAGTCTTACGAAAAGTTTTTTTGCATGTAAGTACGTGGAGTTTATCTGCTTCTGACTCAGGGAGGTAGGGAGAGGTTGGGATAGTCTCTGATCAGTCTCCTGGTTGATGTACCAGGATTGGACCCCAACCTCCCAAACTCACTGCCATTGAGTCAATTCTGATTTATGGGCAAAATAAACAAAAGATCTTAGTTGATGAAAGATCTGGAAGACCATATGGTGCACAGAGGAGGGAACGGACACTATGATACCTGGAGTACTTATAGTCATTCAGAGGAATCCCGGGGCATCTAAAGCAATTGTGAGGCAGACCCAATAGTAGCCTCATCTTTATGAGTATGACAAGGCTGGGAGAAGAGGAGCAAGACTAGGTTCCAAGGGCCCCTCAAGGGTCCCCAGAGGAAGCCTGAATTATAAACACTCATCATTTTTCATTAGGCCCAAGAAGGTTATTTATTTTGTTTTCCCCAGACTGTTTCGTTTGGCAAATCTTGAGTGAAGTGGCATCCTCTTTTTACCAGGGTCCTTGAAGTAGCTTATTTATTTTTGCAATTGGCCATTTTCCAAGTCAGGGGCACAGACACTCACACAGAGACCCGGTGCCACCGGTGAGCACATCACTGTGCTAGAACACAGAGCCTGGACCAGTCCAGCAGCAGGCAGGCTCTGAGTGGAGCAAGTGCTTGCCCACCTACATCACTAGTTTGCAGCAGTTCTGCTAAAGAACATCCTGAAGCCCTCTTCCTTTCGCAGTGAGAATCCCTAAGCCAAGTATAGCTCTACTGTGGATACTTCCTGCATCTGTGACAATGGTCCTTATGAATGCTACCTCCTTCTCCCTACAATGGTGCTGCCATGCTACCAAGCCTGTTCCAGGAGCTAAGTGTACACCTTCTAAGCAAAAGGAGCATATGCCCTCAGTTTACCAGAAAGTCCTAGTTTGCACCTATAAACTTTGTGGAAAATTTTTCATTATCTTTCCACTTTACTTTTCCACACTATTTCCCCTGAAAAGCAAAGCAAAACATTAACAGAAACAAACCCATTGCAGACTTTTTGAGTCAATTCCTACTCATAAAGTCATATAGAATGGAGTAGAATTGTTCTGTACAGTTTTCTAGGTTATAAGTCTTCATGGAGCAGACTACCACATTTTTATCCTTTCCATCAGCAGGTAGGTTTGAACCTCTGATCCTTTGGTTAGTAACTGAGCACTTAGCTACCGAGTCACCAGAACTCCTCACTAAGTCAGTCCAATAGTGCTCCTTTTTCTTTCAAAAGCATCCACTTTGAAGGACAAGTGACCATGCCACCCTATTTCCAAATGGAGTCCCTGCATGGTTCAAATGATTCACATACTCTGCTTTTAACTGAAAGGTGGGAGGTTTGAATCCACCCAGAGGCCCCTGGGAAGAGAAAGGCTTGGTGAACTACTTCCAAGAATCAGCCATTGAAACCCCAATGCAGCACAGTTCTGTTCTGACAAACATGGGTTTAGCAGGAGTTGGAGTTGACTCAATAGCAACTCTTAAAAAAATTTCTTTCAAACTATGTTTTTTGAAGAGTCTTCTTTTGGCTAGTAGCACCAGAAGTTGGCTAGAGGAACCGGAAGCACGGGGAATCCAGGGCAGATGATCCATTCAGGACCAGTGGTGTGAGTGGCGATACTGGGAGGGTAGAGGGAGGGTAGGTTGGAAAGGGAGAACCGATGACAAGGATCTACATGTGACCTCCTCCCTGGGGGATGGGCAACAGAAAAGTGAGTGAAGGGAGACTTCGGATAGGCCAAGATATGACAAAATAATAATCAAAAAATTTCAAGGGTTCAGGAGGGAGGAGAGAGTGGGGAGGGAGGGGAAATAAAAGAGGAGCTGATGCCAGGGGCTTAAGTGGAGAACAAATGTTTGAGAATGATGAGGGCAATGAATGTACAAATGTGCCTTACACAATTGATGTATGTATGGATTGTGATAAGAGTTGTATGAGCCCCTAATAAAACTATTAAAAAATAAAATAAAATAATAAGAAAAAAAGAGAAATGATTCCTTAGGCAATACATTTGGGAAACACTATACTTGTGTATCTTGTTTTAGAGAGTCAATTTATATGAGCAAATTAGAGGTTCTAGAAGTCCCTCAGAGAAGATATTTGGTTAACTTTGTTTAAACCAATACTCCCAATGT
Organism: Echinops telfairi; assembly: GCF_000313985.2. Taxonomy (NCBI): domain Eukaryota; kingdom Metazoa; phylum Chordata; class Mammalia; order Afrosoricida; family Tenrecidae; genus Echinops; species Echinops telfairi. The sequence continues at coordinate 3,403,887 of NW_022111366.1, forward strand.
TTATTAACCCACATCTTCTGATTTTTAGCACATATCTATTAACAGATTATTGCAAACGAGTTTGTACAACGCCCCCCTGAAATGTTAGAGGCCCAAGGTGCTGCTGATTCCAGGGGTCCTATTGTAAAGTGATCCTCTGGGTGTGTGATAGGTAGGTTTATTGTACCCACTTGGGCAATAGGAACATGTGGGATTAATCAGGTCGCAGTTTGATTGGAGGGCAAAGAGATAAATGGCTCTGCAAGGCCTGCCCCTTTCTCTCTTGCTCTCTGGTGATGGGAGTCTGCTGGAGGGTGCATTCTGTTGCTATAGCTAGTTCTCTGCCTCAACCTGTGAGCTACACTACTTGTGGGCCAGACCAATCCGTGGATCATTTTGCTAGATCTTGAGGCTCCTTTGAGACCTGTTTCACCACACTGCTGGTGTGTACATCACTTGGGCTTGAGGCTGGTGGATTCCATCACCTTGCATTGCTTGAGTTCAATATTCCTCCAGGCCTGCTTCACTAAGCTCACAAGCTGCTGACTATTGGTGACCCACCCTGTGGGCAGACTGCTTGCCTTGCTCAAGGGAGGACCTTGCTGTCTGCTTCCTTGACCTTGGACCCAGCACTCATGTGAGTTGAACGACTTCCAGTATATTAATTGCTCCACGGAAGTGAGTTGAACTGAACCCTCTGTGTTGCTCTGTGGACTAATTAGGTGTTATATGCCTTATCACTGTGTGTATATATATATAATCATAAGGGTTCTGGTTTTGTTTCTCTAGAGAACCCTGCCTAACACAGGGTGGAGAATGGCCTTTGCAAATTAGCCATTGCAGTGCAGGGATTTAGTTGATACAACTCTTACAGTCTTTGTAACGCCCACTCAAAGACGGGGCTTTGTTTCTGGGTGCCATCAAGTTGGTTTCAACCCTAGAGATCCTATGCACGACAGAAAAAAACACTGCCCCGCCCTGTGCCATCCTCACAATTATTTCTGTGCCTGAGCGCATTGTTGCAGCCAATGTGTTAATCCATCTCATTGAGGGCCTTTCTCTTGTATGCTGCCCCCCACTTTCACAAGCATGACGTCCTTCTGCAGGAATTGGTCTCTCCTAACAACATACCCAAGTATGTACACTGAAGCACTGCCGTCCTTACTTCTAAGGAAGACTCTGGCTGTACGTCTTTCAAGGCAGTCCGTTCTTTTAGCAGTCCATGGTACTTTCAATATTCTTCACCAGCACAATGTGAGGCATCGATTCTTCTACAGTTGTCCTTATTCAATGCCCAACTTTCACATACATTGAGGCAATTGAAAATACCATGGCTTGGGTCAGGCACACCTTAATCCTCAAAGTAATATTCTTGCTTTTCAATATTCCAGTCTTGTGCAGCACATGTACTTAATGCAATATGTCTTTTGATCTCTTGACTGCTGCTTCCATGAGCATTGATTGTGGACCCGAGCAAGAAAAAAATATCTTTGACACCTTCAACCTGTTCTCCATTTATCTAATGCAATGTACTGGTCTAGTTATGAGGATTTTGGTCTTCTTTACATTGAGTCATAATCTACGTTTAAGGCTGTAATCCTTGATTTCATCAGGAAGTGCTTCTAATCCTCTTCGCTTTCAGCAGCAAGGTGGTGTCATTTGCATACCACAGGTTGTTAATAAGCTTTCCTTCAATCCTGATGCCACACTCTTCTTCATATAATCCAGTTTCTCTGATGATTTACTCAGCACACAGATCCAGTTGTATGATGGGAGGACAGAATCCTCACTCACACCTTTCCTGATTTCAACTCCTGCAGTATTCCCTTGTTCCATTCACTCAACTGCCTCTTGACCCATGCACAAGTTCCATATGAGCACAATCAAGTGTCCTGGAATTCCTGTTCTTCCGAAGGCTATCTATAGTATATTATCCACACAGTAGAATGCCTTGACATAGTCAATAAAACACAGGCAAGTATCTTTGAGTCAAGATCCATCTGACATCAGCAATCCCTTGTTCCCCATTCTCTTTGGAATATGGCCTGACCCTCTGCCAGCTCCCAGTCAATGTACTACTGTAACTATTGTTGAATGATCTTTAGTAAATTTTTGCTATGCAAATATGAGTTCCTTGTGACCATCCAAAAGGTTGGATCACTTTTTAATAATGTAAATAAATTACAGGGCATCACTGTGATGGTGTGACCATGTAAATAAGGTGAAGGGATTTGTCAGTTTTGTTAAGAAAATCAGAAGTAGAAAGAGTGCTCTCACTACCCTCAAGAAAGAAGTAGGAGTGGAGTATGTCCTTTGGACCTGAGATTCCTGCACTGGACCTCCTCCCACCAGGAGACATAGAACTGTGATGCCAGTGATATTAGGAGCTGTTGAGCAACAGTGGCAGAGAAATATTTGTTCTGGATGGAGAGACACCAATAGTTACACCTTCATTGGCCACTCACAAGCTTTTAAGACCTCAGCTGCTACTCACTGAAGTCAGATGTTGTGCCAATTGACCTTTATGTCCCCAGGAACTATGGTTCTGAATATATATATGTAATGTTCGTAGTGCTCGTGATTTCTTTTTCTCTGTACTTTTTGTGTTGAGTTATTTTGGTTTGTGGATTTTCTTTTCATTTTCTTCATTGCTGTTGATTTTGCCTTTACTATGAAACCCTGGTGGCATAGTGGGTTACACACCGGCCTGCTAATTACAAGGAAAGCTACTCAAACCTACCAGATTCTCTGAGGGAGAAAAATGAGGCTTTCTGTTCCAATAACGATTTTCAGTTTTGGAAACCCACAGGGACATTTCTACTCTGTTCTATACAGTTGCTATGAGTTCAAATTGACTCAATGGCAGTCAGTTATTGGGGGGTGGAGTGGTGGTCTGTGACTTTCACTTTTTAATTTTAATGAGAAAGTTTTAAATTTTTCTTTGGGATTTACCCTGAAATTTATTTTTATCTTCCTATGTTTAAGACACTGTATATTGTTCTTTCTTGATATTGCCTTAACTTCCTCTACATATGGGAGTTCTGTAACTATACAACTTATTCCCCATTTTTGTAAATATTTATTTGCAGATTGATGTCTCTTATGATGCATTTTAAGCCCTGTAGCTTTTTAAAATTTTTGAAAATTCATATCAGGGTTGGTTTCTGGATGATATCCTGTGTCTTATTCTCAGAATGTTTTCTGATGTTGTTGATTCACTGAAGGAAGGTTTTTGCAAATTCCCTTAATGTTGGTTTCTCTGGAAATGTGCTAATTTCATCATTGTCTTGGTTATATTGGAGGAACAATTTTGTTGGATATGCAATTCTTGGTTGGAAATGACATTTTTTCCTTTGAAGTTTATATAACCTCTATCCCATTGCCTTCTTGTTTGCATGGTATCTTCTGAGAAATCAGTAAACATAAATTTATCTTATTGGTCTTCTGGGGCTATGTCAACCACAAGTTTAGTGATTCCAACCCACTTGCTACTCTTTTTCTGGCCTTTGCTCCCCTAAAGCTTTACAGCCTTGGAAACCCTATATAGAACAAATATGAATCCAAACTGACTTGATGGCAAGAGAGAGAGTGATCGATTGGTTCTCCACAGCATCTCTTAAAAAAGGTACAACCTCAAGAGAAGTCATTAGGATATGCCCTACTTAAGAGGTTGGACTCCGCCTATACTTCCCACAAGTGCATCATGTTGAAATAAAATCTAACTAACTATCATATAATTTGGTGATTTTTTTTTTTAGTTTATATTATTTGGGGTTTCTTGAACTTTGATGGCTATCTTCTCATCTTTCATGATATTCGGGGAATTTTCTGCCAACAAATCTTTGAAAATGGTCTTTGAGTATTCACTTTTTCTCTCTTCCTGTTCTGGAATTCTGATCATGTGTAGATTCTTCCTCTTGATGGTGTCTCACTAACTCTGAGAGCTTCGTTTTTGTCCATTCTCCTTTCTGACAACTCTTCCAGCAGATTGGTATTAAGGCATGTGCTCTCCGTTGCACTGATTTTTACTTACACCAATTCAATTCACCTCTATTGTTCTTTTATTATGTTATCTATTTCTGAACTTGTCTAGATTTCTCCTTTTATATTATTTCTAATTGTCTGTTTAGTTGCCATTTTGTGTTTGAATTGCTTTCCTGAATTCTTTTGGAGTTTTGTATGACTATTGCTCGATTTTTCCTGTTTTCCTTGATTTCGTTCTTGATTTCTTTGACAGTTGTGCATATAAACCTTTGAATTCTTCCTCAGGCAGGTTTCCTGGTTCTTTATTTTGATCACTTGCTGGAGCCATCTTGTTCTGCTTCTTTGGATGATTTGTTTCCAGGGCATTAAGGCATTATATTGATTAATTATGCATCAATTAATTTGTTGCATCTTAATATTCGGCTATGTTTTATTTCGATGCATCTGGCTTCACTGAAGCACTTACTACCTGTCTCCAGGTGGGATGAGTAGTGGCTGGGGGTATGAACGTGAGTCTTTGCTGGCCATGCAGGGAAACTAAGGGTGGCTGATCTAGTTATTTATCCTTTCATTCGAGGCTCAAGGTTCCAGGATTGTCTTCTACATCTGTTTCCCTTAATTTCTCAGGTCTTTTCTATAGAAGGACAGTGTGATGTGTTTGATTAAACTTTTATGTTGGGCAGACATAAGTCTCAATTTATCTTATTCTGACCTCAAGTAAATGTAAATGCTGTCTTCATAGCATCACCTGAAGATCACCCCCAACCTTTACTTTTCAAAGAGGCACACTTTTTCCCCCTTTTATTAAGGCCATGTAGAACTTATTATGATTTTTTTGAGAGCCAAGTTATTTGCTTATTCCTTGAATTTTTAATATTCTCCAATGACATCATGGCCCTAGACCTTCACAACTCTGCTACTGCAACAAACCACTTTAAGGGGTTTCCTCTAGCTGCCATTTTTTCCCCCAGAGGGGCCTACCCACTCCCTTAGTTGTTGTTGTCATCAGCCTGAATCAGATTGATTCAGTTCAGCACAAAGGGCCTCTACCAATTTGACATATGTAGGCTCATCACGCTTGGATGCAAGCACACAAAGATGGGCTTGCTGCCTGTTACTGGTTCAGACATCAAATTAACATCATGCAGCATTGCCAAGGTACAAATGGTGCAAACATCTACCTGTTGTATATCCACAAAGCAAGTGATATTTCCACTGGATTCAACTGGCCAGTCTAAACCAAAGTGGATTGAAACGGACTTAAATTTATCTGGTTTGGAAACCTTTAAAATCCATTTAATTTCAGCCCAAGTAGTAATTAAATGCATATAGTTGTTTGACCAGGGTAGCTAGGCCAGGGAACTAGATGAAATTAAATATATTTATAAGTGTTCCAAAATTTAATTGATTTCAGTTTCTATAATAAATTCATCCAGAACGCAGACCTTATTTTTCAACTACTCAGCTACATGTAATGTTCTTCCCAGAAATTTCTGCAGGAGTGAGTCATAACAATAATAGGGTCCTTTCTTCTAATTTAGTCCTCAAATTCAGAAGGGGAACTTGCAATCAATATAGATTGATGGGGCAAGGGGTGTCCAGTTCTTTAAAGTTACTTCTGGATGATGTGTGATTTAGTGTCCAGTTTGGGTGAGAAGAAAGATCAAAGGCTGAATCAATGTATTAGATCATTCCACGGGTTAGAACCGTTTATGGATTTCCAGAAGTCCATCCTTGGATTACAGTACCATCCACTGTTTATACCTGGAAATGTGCAGTTTGTTCCACCTCATTCTACTGTTGAAGTTCATAGGAAAATAATTTCATGAGAGGAATACGTGGTACAATAACTAAGCATTGTTTGGACTTTCAGAGGAGCATTAATGGTGCTATTAGTTAGGCAACGCACTGCTAACCACAAGGTCAGCAGTTCATACCTACCAGCCACTCCACTGGAGAAACACGAGTCTGTCTGCTTAATCCGTACAGGCTTGGAAACCCTGTTTAGGGTCACTATGAGTCAGAATTGACTTGATGACAGTAGGTCATTTAATCTTAACCTTTAATAAAAAGGGAAGAAAAGCCAAAGCTAGAAATACTTTAGCATAGACCTCTAAAATGAGAACTAAAGATGCGACAGGAAAAAAAAAGGAAACAAACAAACAAACATGTTTAAGGTTAAGAAAAAACAAATGTCTAATCCCCTAGCTTTCAACATCTTTAGTCGCTAACATTTGCATATGTCTCCTCTATGGTACCCATTGCATAATGGGCAAGATACTCAGATTTGTCATAATGATAACAGATTGTCATATTGCATTATGCAGTTCTGCTACACATGACTTACTTAAAGTGTTAAACGAGAGAGGCTATCACTTTGAAAACTAAGGGTTGCCAGGCCAAACCATGGTATTTTTAATCACTTCATATGTATGGGAAAGTTGGACAATGAATTAGGATAACCACAGAAAAATTGATGTATTTCAATTATGGTATTGGAGAAGACTATTGAAAGTCTAGTGGACTGCCAGAAGAACAAACAAGTCTTTCTTGAAAGAAATGCGGTTAGAATGTTCCTTAGAAGTGAGGATGGTGACACTCTGTCTCACTGGCTTGGCATCAGGAAAGCCTAGTTTCTGGAAAAGGGCATCATGTTTGGTCTGGAAGCTCCATTGAAATGTGTCATCATGACAGGAGCATGCAAACTTCAACTGATGGTTGTGGCTGTGGTTGAAGTGCGTTAACTGAGACTCCAACTGGCCATTCTGCATGGAAGGTGTTGATCCTGCTATGGAGCCACCACTGCCCTCCTCTTCCAGGGGCCATAGTCCTGCTAAGTGGCCCAGCTTCTAATTTCCAATGCCCCGATACTGTGTCTTCTTCAGAGTGCATCTCTTCAATACTGTATCTTCCTTGATGTCTTTACATGGAAGCAATCTCTCTCTTTTTATTTCCCACATACATTTGTGCTGAACAGATTCTAATTTGCTTTGCAGCCTTCTGTGGATATGTCTTGTCTTCCTTGTTCTGTAAGATCCTTCAAGCCTGGGATCTTGTCTACTTCTTTAGTTTTTATCTGCATTTAGTATTAAGGCCTGACACAGAATGGGGTTTGGTGTTTGTTGATTGCTCCCGTTAGCTTGTTAATGAATTGGGTTGCCACCTGCAAAGTCTGCAGTTTGAAACCACTAGCTGTTATGAAGGAGAAAGGTGGGGCTTTCTACTCCTGTCAACAGTCTTGGGAACTTACAGAGGAAGTTTCACCCTGTCCTGTGGGGTCACTATGAGTCTACATGGACACAATTGATGTCAGTGCGTTTCTTTTAATGCATCCTATGATGGGTCAGTCTTTGTAGATTTTTCTCACTCATTTTTGTAAACATTTATCTTTTCAGCCTGCGTAATTTTTTGGAGCAATAAGTCCCCAAATCATAAAAAGGACATATTTATTTATTTGCTCAAGTTTTGACTCTTTCCTGTGGGAAACGATTTTCCCTTAAGGAAAGAGTCCATGGTCTCTGGATACGTACACACCCATGAGACTCAGTCGACTTCTAACATGGTCCTTGAGTCCTTCTGAACAGTCGTGTGCAAGCCCCTGTCCTCAGGGTGTTCATGCGTTTTACTCACTCTTCTCCAGCTCCGTGCTGTCTTTCATTCTGTGGCCAGAACCTTGCATCAGGAATGGCACTGGAATGGAGGCCAGTAGGGAAGCAGAAGAAAGGGCAGTTGAGATTCATGTCCTCAAGGAACTAGCAGTATTGTGGGAATATTTAGTGTTTATGAGATGGTAGAAGCAAGAAGTGAACTCTAAGGAGGTTAGAGCATAAACTGCACATAGAAATCCACTGGCATGTGAAGGTGGAGGTGCAATATGTGTGTTTTTCTACCTGATCATATAGTGTGATTGGAATACTTTAGATAAAAATAGATAGTGACAGCAATGACATTATCTCAGGTCACTGTCTGGGTCTGCTAGAGGACTGCCAACCTTCATAATCATTAACATTATGGCAGGGTCAATGATAGAAATACAGCCACTCTTTCAGGTGACTAGAGTAGATACCATGAGAAACCAACTACCATGATTACATCAATATATAGATTAAACATGATTAATAGTCTGCACTGGAAGATGCAATAAGCTTTAGAAGGTTGATGTCTGTTGGTCACATTTGAATGACTGAGGTCCACTCTCATTCGTGCTCCTGCTGTATTAATCGTTAAATATTTCAAATGTTACCCTAAGGTTTCATCCATAAGTTCCATACTTAAGAAAATACTGTTCTAATTGGAGAAGTAAGGCAATAAGAGGCAAAACTTTTAAATATTTATAGAATTGGATAAAAACATAAGCAATTTCTATCTCAACTTATTTAAACTTTTCTGCCCAGCACATATTCACCACTGAATGTGTTTTATATCTACTCATTTTCTTACTGTTCAATGCTTTACCAGTAGCATCTAGAAATTACTCCTTCTGTTGACTATATGAAGACATAAATATGGTGAATGATCAAAGCAGTAAATTTGTGCTGGAGCGTTAGAGAAAGTTTCCTAGAGCAAGAGACATGGGACCCGAATATGGAAAAAAAGAAGGAGTAGGTTTTTGTGGTAGTTACCTAATCTGGTGTAAATTTGAGGATTTAGAGTGTAGGAGTGGAGTCTAGCCTGTAAATCAGGATATAGCCAATGAGGCCTCTGTGTGGGCATGACCTTCTACTGAGGATTCTGGGAAATCCAGTATTTCCTTCTTGGAGGTGGGAGACATTCTCTCTGCTTACTCCCTGTGAGAGAGCCTGTGAGAGAGAAGACACATGGAGAGAGGCTGATGGAGCCAGACCTCTGGAGCTGGAGAAGTCACGTGGAGACCCCTCCCAGTGCTGAGATGCTTACAATGCCACTGGATCCACAAGACTTCACACCCACTAGCTTGTGATCTTCCTGCATTTGGCATCATTGCATGTGTTTTGTGAGTCTGCAGAGGACTTTATAGACTGGTTTCAGACATATGGGCTAATATTGGACTTATGGACTTGATCTGGACTGGGCTGGGATGTTTTCTCAATATTCAATTGCTTTTGTAAATAAAGCTCTTTCTTATACACATGAGTTTCTATGGATTTGTTTCTCTAGTCTACCCGGACTAACACAGTTTTGGAGAGAAATTTAGGCAGGGGAATGACATGGAAACAATGTAAGGTTGAGATATTACAATTCAATGCAATTAGCGTTTGTGAGGAAATGACATTCCCTGGAACCCAGTGGGTTCTCTGGGAAACCTAAGTTTCATCTCAGGCTATAATGCACAGTAGTCTGTAAGCATGCCCTGGGTTCTTTTATTTGACAACCCTCTAATGTCCTGAGAAAGTCACTCTTGTGCTCTCAGTTTCTCTGCCATCCTGAGTGTGGTGTTGCTCCGACATCACCATGTCGTCTCATAAGACTTTCAGGATCAAGAGATTCCTGGCCAAGAAACAGGAGCAGAATCGGCCCATTCCCCAATGGATTTGAATGAAAACCGGTAATAAGATCAGGTACAACTCCAAGAGGAGACATTGGAGAAGAACCAAGCTGGGTCTGTAAGGAGCCCCCTGAGGGATGGCATGCACGGCCACACTTGCCCAGGCTCAAATCGTGTTGAGTTGCATTAAGACTTTTGCCACCATCTGATCAATTGAACTTGTATTGGCAAATAATCTGGTTTATTCCTTGGTTTTTATGCTTCTGCATCAAGTTTAACAATAAATAACCTAAGGCTGTTGTTTTGAACTGCAAAAACAGAGAAAGTCACACTGGTAATGGCCAACTCTGAAACCTCCTCTCTCTTTGCTCCCTACATAGAGAAGTGAGGAGGAGGACCACTGATCATCCTCAGTGATAGGAAGCAAATGCAGGTTGCAATCATTTCCGTGAGAAGATGCGTAGAAGAGGAGTGTCATCCCTTTGAAAGGTGAAAAGGGGCAGTGCTGGCTGAGATTTAGGAAAAATGTTCCATGAGAGTAATTTTTTAGATTGAGGTTCTCTTTTCTTACAGTGAACCCGCCCCCCCCCCCCGTCC
>NW_022111366.1:3414641-3416583 GCF_000313985.2 Echinops telfairi
GGTTGGGGGAGGCCCAGCCTTTGCCCCTGGGGTTCCTTAAGTGATGGCCCTTAGCATTATCCAGCCCACGCGGCAGGAAAGAAAGTGTTGGACTCAATTATCTCCCAGTTCCAGGAAGAACTGTGTACTAAAGTGGTGGCGGTGGGAGCAGCCTGGAAACCATCCCAAGAGCTCATGTGGGGCGACAGCAATAGAGTATGCCAACAGAGCAGAAACGCATGGAAGTATTTTGCTGGATACACTCAAAGTAGCTGAGAAAAGTGGGAACTGGAAGTAGTTTCAGTGTCAAGGTCTAGTATGTTGCCAAGTGAACCTAAACTGAGCTCATGAAAGATGGGGGATAGCACATTTTTCTTTCTTTTTTTTAACCAACCCAGTGTGGTAAAAGGTGGTTTTCAAGGAGCTTCACCCTTTGAGGCACGGATTCTCTCCTCTGAGTTAAAAAAAGTCAGCACTATGTTCTCTTGAGTACAGAGAGATACACACCTGGGAGGATTTTAAAATGTTATTTATCTGTTGTGTCTGTTAGGCTCTTGGAGACCCTGGTTGTCAAGGAAACAAGGGTAGATGGTTTTATTTGCTCACCCCTATTGGTTACTCCTGGTGCTCTATTGGTAAATGTTTAAACATCCAAGTAGAGACAAGGGGAGATCTGGTTTGTAGAATCTGCCAACTCCCATCGTGTAAGTATGCCCACTGTAGCCAATTTCTGTCCGCCAAGGGTTTAACAACCAGCTGGCAAAATTCATGAAATAATAATAATAATAAAAAGGCAATTGCAAGCCAGTATGACTTGGCTTCAGCACACCACTGGATCCTCCTTGTTCTTGTTACACTTCTCTGTAGGAGGTGCAATGAGCCCTGGTGGCAGAGCACCTAAGTACTTGGCTACTAATCACAAGGTTAGCAGTTTGAACTCACCAGCTACTCTGGGGGAAAAAGATGTGGCTGTCTGCTCCCATAGAAGTTACAGCTTTGAAAATCATGTGATAACCTGAACAGCCTCTACAAATCTTTGTCAAATGGTTGTCCAGTCTAGTTGTCCATTTATGCTTAACAATCTCTCTCATGCTGGCTATCTTAGTACGTTTTGAGAATACTTGCACATATGGAAGTTCCATATGTTGGAAGACTATTTCTTCTATGAATCAGAGGCCATTTCCTTGTTCCATGCCCCTTAAGTCCCTGGCTCTGGTTTTCAAGATGACACAGAAAATTAAATTGCTCTTCACCAAGAAAGCTTTTAATATTTCATAGACAAGTTACATTGTTGTTGCTAGGTGTCAACCTGTCAGTCCTGACTCATAGTGACCGTAAGTACCACAGAAGAAAACACTGTCCAATCCTCATCATGCTCACAATTGTTATGTTTGAGCCCTTTGTTGGAGCCATTTCATCAGTCCATCTTACTGATGGTCTTCCTCGTTTTTACTGAGCCTTTGTAAAAGGATACAAATCATGTTATCCTTTCACAGGGGCGAGTCTCTCCTGATAACATGCTTTATGTACATGGGATGATGTGTCATCATTCTACCTTTGTGTCAACTTGCTTGGGCCAGGATTCTCAGTGATGTGAGGTCTAGTTATCCCTCAGCATGTGACCTCCCATAATGTAATCAACTCCATGATGGGATCAGCTGTGGGAAGTCAAGCGGTTGTCAGACTAGAGTGGAGGGCAACTTTCTTACTCAGGTAACAGCCTTGATGCCATTGACAGTTTGCCTCTTCATAGGTTTGGCCTACGTCCTATAGAAACAGATGTGGGAAGCTTGTGTGCTTTTTGCTGGATCTGGATCCTATATTTGGTTTGTCAACCTCTGGTTCTTTGGGCTTGAGTCAACAGCCTACTATATTGCCTGACAATTTCAATTCCAGGAGCTAGTCGCAGTCTGCCAGCTGATCGACCATCTGACTTACCAATCGTGGACTTATTCACCCCTCC
>NW_022111366.1:3417789-3435109 GCF_000313985.2 Echinops telfairi
GCTCTTTAAAAAGCCAGGGGAGAAACTTTTGTCATGGGACAGTGAAGAAATACTTGCACTAGAACAAATTCAGGTTGGGTCAACTGATGAAGTATCAAGTTTGATAAGTTTGATGCAGCATAATCAAGACTACAATGATCTCTATCTGATAGTAAAGCCGTTTGAGACCCTTGCCTGTAGATAGAGGGGATCTGCCAGAGCCTTAATCTGACTAGATACTCTGCAGGTAGGTTTTGGGTTCTCACTGTCCTCCATAGCTTTCTACAAAGTGGGTGTACATCATTTAAGATCTGGTACTTTTCCCTTCGTCATATTTGGATTTTGTTATTGCTGTCTTTAGATCACACAAGCTAGTGTGCTTCTTCCAAATTGACTTAGTTGACTCCTCACTTAGATGGCTGCTTGCTTGAATACAAGCCTTTAAGACCCCAGACACTATTCAGATTGATAGCCGGGTACCATCTGCTTTCTTCACCACACTTTGCTGTAACACCCTTATCTACAGTGATCATTTCATGAAGGTGAATATCGAGCAAGGCCATGCTATCAGAACTAACTGGTTCTGGATTGGGGCTAGATTTAAGTGGTAGCCAAGAATCCATCTGCTTGTCAATGGGAGATGTACAACTCAGATTTACTTTGGTCATCGTATTATGACAAAATCAACGTGCCCTAAGACCAATGACACCAACACGACCAACAAACCAATCAGCAAACAAACAAAACAAAACAAAAGCAACCCAACTAAAGGTAGGAAAACAAAAGCCCATAGAAGCAAAAAAGTAAAACATTGTCAATCATCCTCCTGGGGTATAAGGAAATTGCACTGATAATAGCCTCAATATTTCCAATGATACAGCACTCTGGGCATTGTTGGTGTAAGGGTCTATGTGAGTACAGTTTCACTGTGAGCCTCAACCCATGAGTTGTTGCCCTACTCACTTCAATCTCCCATTCGATTGAGCTATGCTTCCTCTAAGTATGGGGATTGCTGCTAGGGGAAAACTTCCTGGATCAATTCTTCCATGTACAGATCCCTGCCCAACAGATCAAAACCTGTCATAACACTTTGAGGGGGACATTGAGGTAATAAATATATGGTGGTTCTGGGTCTGTTTCCATTGGACACCCACCAAGCCGGAGGTTCCTCTCAAGGTCCACCGCCACTTCCACAGCCCCCAGGGTGGCCACTCTCTGCTTCCTCTTCCATTCAAGGACCCTATCCTCAGTCCAAGGGTACAGGCAACTTCGCAGCAGGGCTCAGTTCATTCAGCCAGGCCCCTACGTTAAGTTCTTCTGGTGTAGCCCCTGGGCTGTGCCATGCTGCCTGCAAGGTCAGTATCCAAGGTCATCATGATGTTTAGTCCATGCATGTTTGACCGAGGGTTGGGTAGAAAGATATTTGTCATGTCTACCAGACCATAAAATGTGGTCCACTGTCCCCTAGGTTCCCTACAATCATTGGTTAGCATCCCTTCCCTATGCGAGATTACTTCTCCCCAATCACCCACCATACTCACCAACAGATCTATCAGTGTTGCCTCCAAAATGTAGATACTCCCCCCTCTGCCCTTAGCTTGATTTTCCAGCAAGGTTCTCCTTCCATGCCTGTGGAGGGCCCCATTGATTTGTCCCAGCCCTGTCTTGATGTGTTACAGCCCTCAAGTGGATGGTCTTCCCCCATTTCCCCCCTCTTGAAGGAATGACCCCCGACAATGTGAGGTCTCCTGAGACATGCGCATAAGGGAAGTGATGTGTGGTTTTGGGCCAGTAGGTAGTCTTCTCCCTTTTGTTTAGAAATTGTTCCTAAGATTTGTTTAACTGGTGTTTTCTCTTTATAGTAGTAGACTCATGCAATACTTGTTCTTTTATGATTGACTTACTTCACTCAACATAATGGTTTCCAGGCTTTTCCATGGCACACAGTTTTATGCTCTCATCACTGTTTTTTAGGCATGGGTGGTCTTTCACTTTATGTATGTACCATAGTTTCTTTGTCCATTCTTCCAAAGTTGGGCTAAAATGCCATCTTTTCTATGTTTATCATGATGCTGTTTATTAACCCAATTTTGATAATTTCTATATAAATAAAGCTGCAACATTTGAATTTCATCAGTAAATGTTTCAAGTTTTCTTCACTCTTGGCTAGCAAGGTTGTGCCATCTGCATATCACAGGTTATTAATTTATTTTAATAATTTTTTAAAATTGTAAGTTAACTAGGGATTTATATTTCAGATCACCAACTTTGTATTCAATAGTTTAAACTATGAAACAGACTGCCCAGTAGGTTACTTTGCACCCACTCCTGGATTTCTGTTCTTGCTCTTGCTAAACCCACCAGTACTCTAGGCCACTTTATTAATCTTCCCCGTTTACCAAGCCCTGCATTGGCTGTCTCTGAAGTCTATTCCTTTTGGTATGAAAGTCTTTATCTCCACCCACACCCATAAAAGTGATTTCATAAATATTTGTCTTTTTGTGATTGGCTAATTTTACAGAAGATAATGTTCTCCAGGTTCATCCATGCCATGAGGTATTTTGTGGGTTTTGTCATTTTGTCTAAATCATTTTATTGGGGGCTCTTACAGCTCTTATAACATTCCATACATCAATTGTATCAAGCATATGTGTACGTATGTTGTCATCATCATTTCAAAAACATTTTTGTCATTGTTTTTAAGTGACGTGTAGTATTCCATTGTGTGTATATACCATTTTCTACTGGTGTGCATTTAGGTTGTTTCTATCCGTTTGCTACTGTGAACAGTGCTACAATGAAACAGATAGCCAGGCTTTTCTTCCTAGTCTGTCTTAACCTAGAAACTCTACTAAAAACTGTCTACTATGGGTAACCCTGCTGATATTTGAAACACTGGTAGCATAGCTTCCAGCATCATACTATGATCACATTTGTAAAGTTATGTGAATATACAAAGGGTCTTCACAAATCATGGAATTTGGACATAACAAATAATGGAAAATGTCCATGAACTTTGAAAGTCCCCTTGTTATTGTGGTTAGTTGCTGTCAAGTCAATTCCAACGCTTGGTCACCATAAGGGGGCAGAGTGGAACAGCTCCAAAGAGTGTGTAGGCTATGACCTTTCAGAATCAGATCACCAGGCCTTGTTTCCAAGATAACTCTGGGGGTTTTGATTGCCAACCTTTTTGTTAGCAGTCCAGTGTTAACCATGTACATATGAATATATGAACATAAATATGCACACATATGAAATATGTACATATATATGTATATGATGGGCCTCAAGAAACTCAATGGAAAATGAAATTAAAAGACTGTGGGTTCCTCCCCCAACAAACGTTTTGAAGCCCCCTTGTACATACATGTACATGCATGTGGGGCTTGAAAATATTTGTGGGAAATTTCTATTTGACAGAGTTCTGCTGCAATTCATATGATGCTCAGTGGCTACTTCCTCAGAAGTCGATAGCCTATCCTTTCTTCACAGTCTGTCTTCTTCTTGAAGCTCTGCTTTGGGTGACCCTGCTTTTATTTGAAATATCAGTGACAGAGCTTCCAGCATCACAGCAACACACAAGCCACCACAGTGTGATGAACTGCCAGACAAGGGGTGGAAATATATGTATACCATACTAGGGGTTACTACACCCCCCAACCCCCCGCAAAAAGCGACATTTTTCCAAAGCAATGTATTTAATTTTTTTTAACCAAACAACGTTATAACTTTCAAAGTATTCTCCATTACACAAGATATTTATGAATTCTATGATTCCATTTTTGGAAACTTTTCAAACACATCTGTTTGGATGGCTGACAGCACCTCCCTCTTTTTTTTTTTCTTCACCTCTTCTACATCATCAAATTGCTCTCTTTTCATGTCCCTCTGCACTTGTGGAAACAAAAATAAGTCACACGGAGTGAGCTCAGGTGTGGAAGGAGTGTAGGGCAAGAGAGTCATGCTGTTTTTTGCCAAAAACTGGCACACTGAGATGGCTGTGTGAACAGGTGCATTGTCATGGTGGCAAAACCAGTCCCTGACTGCCACAAATTAGGTGTTTTTTTTGTGACATACTGTTATACAATCTCTTCAGATTGTCTAAATAGAAAGCTTGATCAACAGTCTGACTAGGTGGAATGAATTCCAAATGCACTATGAATGGACACTTTTGTCTGTTGGGGAAGTTGATGGATTTCCACAATGAGGTTTGTCATCATCGATATTTCACCTTTTTTTTAAAAACAAGAAAACCACTTATACGCTTGAGTTTTTCCCATAGCACTGTCCTTTTAAGCTGTGTTCAACATCACAAAAGTTTCTGTGACATTTTTCCCAAGCAGAAAACAAAATTTCACAGCCACATGCTGTTATCTTAAATTGGCCATCACAAAAAATGAGGTGTAAGTGCAACTTCTTTTATGAAAAAATTCGCTGTGACCAGAAAGAACCTTCCCAGTGGATGCTACTGGTGCACTAGTTCAGAGTAAGCTTCTGGAGGCTCAGCTGGTAGGAAAAATGCCTACTATAAAAGATCCAGTTTGCTCAGTGCAATTCCATTTTTTTTAGGGGGGCCTACCACCTCATATGTATATACATAAGAAAAAGTAAAAGCATTTGAAGTGGGAGACAAGACGGAGCCCAGGTAAACAGCCTATACTGGGAGCTCCGGGGAGATCAGTGAGCCCGGTGTCCAGCAGGACGTGTAGGAGGATTCTGGTAAGTGAAAAGACCCCCATGATAACCCGAAGAGCTTCCTCTGTCTGGGAGGTGGCCCTCCCCCACATCTGTCTTGCTCCAAGGACCTGGAGATCTGTGACTTGATCCCAGGGATTTCCTGGCCCATGCTGGCTGTGTTGCTTCTGTGCGGCACTGTGTGTCACTACCCACTGAGTGCCCCCTCCCCATCCCCAGTTTGGTCGCTATAGCAGGAGCTGGACATCAGCCTTGCTGAGTTCCCCAAAGCTGTGTCTGGATCACCACACAGCAGGTGTCTGCCCATAGCACCCCCCAGGGAGAGGTGCTCCCTACTCACATAATTCCTCCTCTCCATGGGTGGTGATCCAGCTGCCAAACTCTTGTTCCTTCCACCACCCACCCAGGGCCTCAAGGCCTGACCTGCAGTAAGTTTGGTCACCTGAGGCTGTAGGGCTCTCCACACCAGTTCCTGGGACCCCTCCACCCCTGAAGCTGCCATGTCTGCCACATCCATGGGGCACCGTGCTTGTAACTTCCCCAGAGGTGTGGCTCATCACTGCTCCACCCCTCTAGCCCTACCTTCCACACAATGGCCATAGTACCTCAGACCCGAACATAGCCACTACCCATCCATTGGTCCTCCACAGCCATATTGTTGCACCCAGAGCTATCCAGCAGTCATATTTAGTTCCCTACAACTGCAGCTAGATCCCCACACAATGACAGCCTGCCCATGGCACTCTCCACCATGAGCTGCTCCCACCTTCCAAGGCTCTCTTCTCCCCACATGGCAGCAGGTACCTCTGTGGCCTTAGCGGCTGTGGTCAAACTCTGCCGTTAGTTCACCTACAGTAATTTTAATCACTTTCAGCTGTGGCAGCTCTCCCCAACATTGCCTGACCCCCTCACCCCAATCCTGCCCCAGTGGCAGCTCCTCACCTCCGGCCACCCAAACGAGCAGCTGCCTGTCCCACTTCCCCTGGTGTGTCCCATCCATAGCAGGGACAGCAGACCCTACCAGTGCCCAGTATCTCCACCCTGTGGAGGCTTTCCCTTGGCACCTGCACCAGCAGCAGTGGGATTGTTCCTGCCTTTGCTCAGCACTCCCTCTATGGCAGCAAATTCTCCCCATACCTTTGTCTTCTATTAGGTGCCTCAAAAAAGAAAGTTGCAAATCCTGCCTTGACAGCCCAGATCAACTTGGCCCATGGGCATACATACAGTTACCAACCTCACTCCAGTCTTTGAGGCCCCTTATTGCCATTGACCAGAGTCGCTTTGGCACCCTGTCTGCATAACAGTCCGATTCATCCCCATAGCAGACCACAGATAGCCACCAAAAACACCCTTACTAGTCACACATAGAAAGAGCACAGGGCCCCTTGGCCTCCCAGAAACATGGCGCCCAGTTCTATGAAACTGTCATGTAAACAACAGCATACTGTATCACTCCAAACAAGAAAAAAGAAAGACAAATCACAACAACAGAGTTAACAATGCTCATAGAAGAATCAGACATGGATCTACCATAAACAGAAATTTTCAGAAGGTTGCTTGGAATTAGACAGGAGATGAGGGAAGCTATGCAGAATAAGGATGCAATGTTAGAGGAGATAAAATCCCCGATAGAGAGGATGAAGTCCATGTACCAAAGGGAAATACAGGAGCTAAAGGATGAATTAACAGAAGCTACACACAAGATCACGGATCACATGACTAGACTAGAGGAGGCTGAGTATCATATAAGTGATCTTGCAGACAATCAGGCAGATCTCAGCAAATAAGATAATCAAACAAGATAATAAAAGAGGTGGAAGAAAACCTGAAATCAATGACCGAGGCTATGAAGTGGAACAATATTCGAATAATGGGTCTACCGGAACAAGATACAAAGAAGTGGTCAGCAAAATTATCAAAGGAATTTCTGGAAGCAAATTTTCCCACCTTAGTGAATGAGAATCAAGCACTCATACAGGAAGCAGAGAGGACACCAATTAGATTAAACCCCAGGAAGAACTCACAAGTGTGTTAGTCTGGGTATACAAGAGAAACAAATTCATGGACACATATGGGTATAAGAAAGAGCTTTATATACAAGAACAATTGAATATTGAGAAAACATCTCAGCCTAGTCCAGATCAAATATATAAGTTCAATATTAGCCCATATGTCTGAAACCAATCTATAAAGTCCTCTTCAGACTCACGAAACACATGAAATGATGCTGAATGCAGGAAGATCACAAGTCACTGGGTGAGAAGTCTTGTGGATCCAGTGGCATTTTAAGCATTTCAGCACTGGCAGGGGTCTCCACGTGGCTCCTTCAGCTCCCAGGGCTCTGGCTGAATCAGGGTAGCTCTATGTGGCTTCTTGTGGAGAATGTGTTGCAGAGAGTCTGTATCCTGCCTTCAGTGAGCTATTTATCTCCTTAGTGGCTCCAAAAGAAGTCATCAAGCTGTGACCTGATTGACAGACTAAACTTCACTCTACCCCTTAACTCTTCACTCAGTACTTAAATTGACAACAGATTATATAACTATCATATCAAGGGAACAAATAGCTAAACCACCCAACTTTGAGGAAAGTGATACAATTTTAAGAGCAGCAAGAGAAAGAAAGACAGTCACATACAATGGTTCTCAGGCATGAATATACTCAACCCTCTCAACAGAAACCATGAATAGGATGAGAGAATAGAGTAACATCTTCCAAAAACTGAAAGAAAAAGACACCTACCCCCAAATCCTCTACCTTGCCAAATTATCTATTAAGATAGAAGGAAAGATAAAGGTCTCCCAAGGCAAGGAAAAACTCAGAGTATGCTGTAAGCCACCCAACCCTGTGGAAGATCCTTGTTGACTAACTATGGTCAGAGGACCAACATTCATCAAGAACAAGCTGGAGACCACTATATACCCCAACTCCATACAGAAGCCAATGTGCTGATAGCGATTACCAAGATAACATGTCCTCAGAGGGGACAGAAGACAAGAATGAAGCCCCCCACCCCGACACACAAACACAGCATGTTTATATGAAGGGATATAGGAAAACACCCAACACAAAGGGCACGAGATGACAGCAATATATCTACAGATCGTGATAATAACTCTAAATATCAATGGTCTCAATTCCTACACTAAAATAAAAAGGCTAGCAGACTGGCTTGGAAAACAAAAACCATCAATCTGTTACCTGCAAGAGACACATCTTAAACTCACAGACAAAAATAGACTAAGAATAAGAGGCTGATGGAAAATACACCAGGCAAATGGCAACTTAAAAAAAGCAGGAGTTGCAATCCTAATCTCTGACAAAATTGACCTCAAGGTTCAAACTATAAAAAGAGACAAGGAGCAGCACTATATAATGCTCAGAGGATCAGTAAACCATGAATCTTTGAACATAATAAATAGGTATGCCCCTAACATGAGACCCATGAAACTCATCAAACAAACTATTCAAAAGAGGAAAACAGAAATCACAGATTCAATAATCATAGAAGGTGTCTTTAATACACCGCTATCAGAGACAGATAGGTCACTGGGAAGGAAGCTCAGCAAGGAAGCTACAGAAGTAAACACTACAATTAGGCAACTGGATCTGAGAGAGTGAGTGAGAGAGAGAACATTTCCCATGCGAGCACACACACACACATAAATTACATTCTTTTTAAGTAAGAATGGGTCATTTTCAAAAATAGACCACATACTGGGACACAAGTTGAGCCTGAGTAATTTCAAACACATAGAGATTCCTCAGACGTCCTTCTCGGATCACCACGTCATAAAGCTGGAGATTAATAAAAAGATGACCAGAAAAACAAGGGCAAACAGTTGGAGGATGAATAACAATCTTCTGTAACATGAATGGGTACTGGCCCAGATTAGAGAGAAGTTTAGGAAGTTTCTAGACACTAATGAGAATGAGAATACTACGTATCAAAACTTATGGGATATGGTGAAAGCAGTTATCAGATGTAGCTTAATAGCAATGAGTGCATATATGAAAAAGAAAGATATTGGCCAACAGAATACAAAAGTATATAAAACATGCCATCCACCACGATCAGGTAGGATTTATTCCAGAGATGCAGGGAGGGTTTAACATCCAAAAATCCATCAATGTTGTATATCATATTAATAAGAAAAAGTATAAGAATCACACAATAATTTCAATAGATGCAGAAAAAGCATTTGATAACATCCAGCACCAATTCTTAATTAAGGCACTCAAATAGATAAGAATCAAAGGAAAATCCCTCAAGTTAATATAAGCTATCTATGAAAAGCCAACAGCCAACAGCATAGTCAGTGGAGAAATGACGAAATCAATCCCACTGACAAAGGGGACCAGATAAGGACGTCCCTTGTCCCCACTTCTTTCCAAACTCATACTGGAGGTCCTAGCTGACAACATAAGACAGTGGAAGGACATTAAAAGTATCCAATGGGAGAGGAGGAGGTTAAATTATTGCTATTTGTAGGTGACATGATTCTGTACTTTGAAAATCCCCAAAACTCCACAACAGGAGTACTGACAGCGATAGAGGAGCATGGAAGAGTGGCAGGATACAAGATCAAGAAACAGAAGTCCATTGGTTTTCTATATATATCAGACAAAACCATGGAAGAGGAGATCAAGAAGGCAGTATCCTTCACAATAGCTAAGAACAAATTGAAATGTCTAGGGATATATTTAGCCAAAAAACTCACAAAAGACCTATACAAGGAAAACTACAAGACCCTGCCATATGAAACCAAAAGCGACCTTCACAAATGGAAGAATGTCCCATGCTTATGGATTGGAAGATAGTAAAGATGTCAATCTTACCCAAGGCACTTTATAAGTTTAATGTTATCCTGATTCACATACCAACGACCTTCTTCAAAGAATTGGAAAAACTGACCACCAATTTCATATGGAGAGGGAAGCCCCAAATTAAGAGAGAACTCCTCAAGAAGAAGGATAGTCTCAGGGCTCGCTTTACCTGACTTTAACACCTACTACACAGCCACAGTGGACAAAACAGCATGGTATTGGCATAATGACAGATACTCAGACCAATGGAAAAGAACAGAAATAAAACCATTAGCATATAGACAACTGATCTTTGACAAGGGCCCCGAAAGTATCAAGTGGGAGGCATATGCCCTTTTTAACAAGTGGTGCTGGAAACAATGGATATCCACATGTAGAAAAATGAAAGACGTTTACCTCACCCCTCATAGAAAAGTAAAACAAGATTTTTCCCTCACGCCATTCACAAGAACTAACTCAAGGTGGAAGAGGTAGTTAGTTTATTGTGCCAACCTGGTCGATAAACACATGGGATTAATTGAAGGACGGAGAGATAAATGGCTCGGTGAGCCTCACCTTTCTTGTCTCTTGCTCTTTGATCATCGGACCAGTGTGCAGCTGCCTTGCTTGTTCTGTGCCTCAATTTGCAAGCTACACTACCTGTGAGACATCTAACCCGTGGACTGTGTCGCTGTAATTTGAGGTTCCTTCAAGACCTGCTTTGCCACACAATTGGAATTTACATCTCTTGAACTGGGGGACAGTTGGATCCTGTCATCTGGCTGACTGTTGGTGACCTGCCTTGCTGTTTGCTGCCTGTGCCTGAATAACCTGAATTCCTCTACAGAGGACTACCCAGTGGCCCTCAAGACTTGAAGAACTGCCAGTGTCTCACAACTGTCTCACAGGAGTGAGTTGCACTGAGCCATTTGTACTGCTTTATAATTTAATTAACTGTTTATTTCTTGTGTTATCTATCTATCTATCTCTATAAATATATATAAAATTATTAGCATTCAGGTTTTGTTTCTCTAGAGAACCCTGTCTAACACAGTGGATCACAGAGCTAGAAGTAAATCCCCAAACCAACAGGGTGATCAATGAAGGAATTGGGACAAACCTAATCACTCTGGCCCGGGGAATACGTAGGCTAATTACAATAGAGAAAGGTATACACATAGGTGAACCTGAAATTGACAAGTGGGATTTACTAAAGATAAAACACCTGTGTGCATAGAAAGACTTCACCAAGAGGGTAACAAGGCAACCCACAGACTGGAAGAGGCTTTTCAGTAATGACACAAAAGAGAAAGGGCTTATTGCTGTAATCTTCAATACCTCCGTGGCATGCAAAGAGTAAAACAGTTAACCCCCTGAAGAAGTGGGCAAAAGAACTGAAAAGAAGTTTCACTAGGGAGGAGCCCCATATGGCCAATAAACATGTGAGAAAATGATTCCAATAATTAGCCATCAAAGAGATGTAAATTAAAACAACCTTGAGATACCATCTAACACCCTTGAGTTAAGCCCAAATTAGAAAATCAGAGAGCAACAAATGTTGGAGGATGCAGCAAGATAGGAACTCTCCTCCACTACTGGTGGTCTTGTAGATTTGTGAAACCTCTGTGGAAAGCAATCTGGTGATATTTAAAGCAAATGGAAATTGATCTACCTTATGACCCAGCTATCCCACTACTAGGCATATACCCAGCAAAGGAAACAAATAAACCACGACCAGTTATCTGCACTGCAATGTTTATTGCAGCACAATTCACAATTCCAAAAAGTTGGAAACAACCTAAAGTTCCTTTGATAGAGTGGATTAGTAAACTCTGGCACATATACACAATAGAGTACTACACATCACTAAAAAAGCACTGATGATCACATGAAACACATCATTATATGGGAAGAGTTAGAGGAAATTATTCTAAGCAAGGTCAGCCAATCACAAAAGGACAAGTACAACATGAGTCCCCTAAGTATAATCAGCACAGTAGCTATAGAAGAGAAGCCACTTCTCTCACAATATATGGGTTGAGGTACAGACTGTCCGGTGGAGGTTAGACCAAACCCAAAGAAGTACATGTTAATCCAACACAAAGAAGGGGAAAGGGCAGAACGAGGAGGGAGAAAAGGTGGGGTGTGACAGTGAAAGGATGGCAAGGGGAGGGCAGGGCACTAACCCACCCAGGGGGAGAATATTGGTTTAGTCTCCACCAAATTAGGAGTGTGCATACAGACCCTACCATGGCACAGCAAACCATGATGGCAGTGTAACCATGTGAAGGAATACATGAAAAAAGAGTGGGTTACAGGGCCAGCCCCAGTCAGAGCCAAACTGACCCTCTTCTTAGAAGTATGTTCCACAGGGAACAACACTATACCTCTAGGTTGGGGAGAGGAACCAACATGCCATGCCCACACAGAAGCAAACCAAGAAGGAAAAAGAAAGGAACAGTCAGTCTATACCCCATATTGGCACACCAAGCCTGGAGGACAACGTCCTTGCACGAAGATGCTAAAGCACAGAGAGGACTGTAGGGCTGACAACAGCTCATGACATGCTGTCCCCTCACTGGAGCATACTGCTCCAGATTGTCCAGAAGACAATACTGGGGGCACACCGCAGGGAGGTAGGGCGGTCTGAATCCCTGCAGTGGGGCAAACCAAGAAGGGAACATAACAGATTAGAAACCGAAGCAAAGCTAAGCCACAAAGCCCCCCAAAAGCCCCCCAAATAGACTTCAGGCTAGGAGGGGAAGCTCATGGAATTTCCTCCAGGACCAGTGGGGAGGTAGTCATCAGGGTCAGTGGACAGACCTGGAAATATATGTTTTTTTCTTTCTTCAATCTTTTGTTTTCTTTTTGTTTGGTCTATATCATTGTTGTTTTGCCTACTTACACAAGATAGGCATGGGAAGCAAGTTTGAGGAGAAAGCAACAGGATCGATGGTCCTGGAGGGACTTGGGGGGAGTAGATGGTGGAGGAAGGAGGCGGTGAGCAAATAATGCCATAGACAGGGGAACAACTAGGGAATTAATATCAACAACAAGGAGGATATAGAGATGCTGGGGTTGGTGGAGCAACAACAATCTAGCTAGGAAGAAGTACTAAGAGGAAGAAAAGTAGGGGAACATGATGGTGGGATAGGAAGAAGGTAAAAGGAAACAGAGGAAGGATCTGGGAAGCAAAGCTATGGGTAGAGGTATAAGCACAGGTGTGTATATATGTAAATACATTAATCCATAAAGGTATTGACCAATGTACATATATTTATATGGCAATACACTGAGGTAGTGGACAGACTTCAGGCCTTTGCTCAGACCCTTCCTCAGTACAAGAACACTTTGTTCTAACAAATTGGCATTCTGTAATGCTCATCCTCCCAACACAATTGGTGAAGACAAAATGAGTGCATTAGCAAATGTGAAGAAAAGTATTAAAAGATACAGTGTCTGGTGTCTTAAAGGCTTTACGTTAAACAGGTGGCCATCCTGCAGAGAAGCAACAAGCCCACGTGGAAGAAGCACACCAGCTGGTGTGATCATGAGGTGTCATCAGGACCTAGTAACAGGCATCAGAAGACCCACAACATATAAACACAAAACTAACAATCACAAACATATTGTTGAGAACGAGGAGAGTCAGAGCAAAGACCTGAAGTTCATCTGTAGACAATGGAACACTTCCCCACGGAAGGCTTGCAGGGAAGGGATGAGTCAACCAGGCTGCAGTAAAGCACCAATGGAACACACAATATTCCTCTGGTTCCTTGAGGCTTCATCACCCCCCACTATCATGATCCCAGTACCGCATCTCAATTCAGACTAGACTGGAGCATGTACACAGGTATAGATAAGGCATAGATAAGAGATGGGAGCTCACAACACACAGAACCCAGGAACAGGAATGGGAATAGCAATACCAGAAGGGTAGGTGGAAGTAGGGGAGAGGAGAGGAGAAAGGCGGAACTGATGGCAATGATCAACACATAACCACACCCCCACCTCCAGGGGGAGAAACAACAGAAACCATGCGGGAAGGGAGACAGCGATCAGTGTGAGATATGAAAATAATAGTTTATAATCTATCAAGGGGTCATGAAGGTGAGGGGTTTGGGAGTGGGCAAAAAGAGGAGCTGATACAAAGGACTCAATTGATAGTAAATGTCTAGAAAAGAATGATAACAACATATGTACAAATATGTCTGATGCAATCAACTTATGGTTCGTAATAAGAGCTGTAAGAGCCCCCCATAAAATGATCTTTTAACAAAAAAGCATACATTTGAATGATAAAAATTATGTCTTTAACTATTTTGATATGCATTACTTAGCTTAAAGTCATGATCACTATGATCTTCCCCTCCTTTAAAAAATATTTTACAGCATTATACTTTTACTCTGCCACCACATCTCATGTTGAAGCTGTGCAACATTACCCGTGCCCCACATTGAACACCTTTTTTGGAACATCTTCCTTACCATGTAGAAGCTAACTCAATGTATATTTGAATCCATCAAATTGAATTAATAACACCTACAATCTAGTTGAGAAACTCAATTTAGGGAGGCAGTTCAATTTGAAGTCATCAAGTCTCAAAAGGAACAGAACATGTTTTTTGGAAGAGGGCAGTGTTGGGTGGAGAAAGTATATTGGGGCTAGTGGGAAGTACAGCTGTATAAACTGTGTGATACCGTTTATAAGGATTTTCGGGAAGCCTGACAGAGAAGGCTGAAGTTGAGGCAGGCACCATATTTTTTCTAGCAGTGGAATAATAACACACAGGAAGAAGTTTTAAAAGAACTGTCTTTATCTAGTAGGACTGAAGATGGATCAGAAGGGGAAAGACTAATACTTGGAAATTCAGACATTTTCTAATAAAGAGCTGGGATGGGAAAAGAAGGGGCAAGACAATTAAAGTGTTAACTGGGTGTTATGGATGAAGGTGAGTTTCAAGGGCAACCCAACCTCATTTTAATCAACTAATGAAGAAGTAGTTGATGTCACCGACAACTTGTTTGGGGTGACTAGTTATTACAAATGTAGAAGGGGTCCACAAAAAGTTTTTGGAAAAATGGAATTAAAAGATTACAGAAGTTTCCACAGAGTATTTTGAAGCCCTGGCCTCATATTTACGTGTACATATAAGTGGGCTACATATAATTACCACCATCATTGCAGTGATACTATTAACTTTGATATTAACTATTAAACTGGTCTTCACAGAACTGTCATTGATGAGTTTAACCAGAAGTGGATGGCAAAGAATTCCAGTATTCCCTCCATTTACAGCTATGGGTTCCATGTAGACTACTGATCTGATTCTACACTTCATTCTGGTTTTGTTTTAGCTCTGCCTTATTTATCTAGTAGAGAGAATCTATTAATTGACAATATTTAGAAATCCTTCTTGTCTTCAATATTGCATAAAGATTAGTTTTTAAAAGGTATTTTATCAACAATTATGAATTTCATGAATTGTACTTGCATGTTTCTTATATTCCTACTAGCTATTGCATACATTTATTTATATTCACAAATTCTGGGAAGAATTTTATTTCAATGCAGAATAATTTTGCTAGTTTGCATGTGACTTGCTATAAGAGTGAAAGGTTTTATATATTTTGCATGACCATGTTATGCAGAATACTCTGTGTTTTTTATCTGTGATTCAGTTCTTCAGATGTTCTTTTGATTATGTCATTGGCTAAAAATCTATCTGGTTGATGTAGTTGATGTTTTACTTGAAGCTTTCACCAAAGAGAGCAGCACTCTGTATTTTATTGCAACATTGCAGCACAAGGTGGCTGTCATACCTTTTAACCCTGCTGTGGTTCATGGCTTAATGAGCAGAATGTTTGAGTTAGACTAAAATGTCCTATCTTATGGCATCATCTAAATTTGAAAATTTGTATTAGTTTTCCCTGGCTTGTAGATGAATGTCCTATTGTAATTTCTTCCTCCCTCTTCTTTTTTAAACCTATTTTATTCGTAGACAAATTGGCTTCTTTCCTAGTATTCTATAGCGTCGTGGCATCGTCTTCTTTCTTCTTCTTTATTTATTGGGGCAGCTATTTGATCTTCCCCTTTACCCAAGTGAATTTAGTTCCTCATTTACTTTTCCGTCAACTTAGTCATTAACCTTCCCTTCCTGCCCCACCTGTGGCAACCATCCAAAAATGTTTCTTTCAGTGTAAAAACTTTTTTTGGATGCCGTATAATAGTGGTCTCATGGAATTTTTGTCCTTTTGTGGTTGAATTATTTCATTCAACATAGTATTTCCAGGTTCATCTATGTTATGAGGTATTTTGCTGATTCATTGTTACTCCTGTTATAATCTCTATGATCCTGAAATATTTAAGAAATCATATTGGGTGTATCCAATGAAAATGGTAGGCATTATCTCATCTCTCCTCATCTACTATGATACTCAATGTGAATACCAACAAAGGAAGACGATCTTTCTGTCAAATATTTTCATTGGGAGTATTAATTTCTGATTGGCTTCCTTCTTTCAACATGGCTGTTTCGCCTGCCTCTCTTTATCAAGTCCTGAGGAACTTTAGCAAATCTCAGAGAAAGTGAGTTTCCATCTTCTTTCCATGAAGATGTGTCTATGAAAAGGTGAAAAAAATTTAGTCAACAGAAAAATTGAGTTGAAATCCAATGCTTTGAGAATCCTTGTTTCTGTTTCATCTCCTTTCCCCACTTCATTTAATCGGTAGATGGGGTCCTCAAGTAGAATGCTAAAGTTTTAAACCCGAAAACTCCTGTATCTTTTCATTAGGGGCTATTAATAGCTGCATATTTCCATGCTGGAAAATCTTAAGACACTTTACAATTTTCACCATGCACATACACAAGCATTCATGATTGGGATCATTTTACCTTCAACAACCTGTGTCTATATCGGAGGCAGAATGTGGCAGCTGTTTAACCCCAGGAAGCTTCTGAGCACTTGAAGACAGGAAATGAAGGCAAATTTGTATTCTTCTTCTTATATGGTTTCAAAAGACAGAGCTAGAATATAGTGTTGCCAGATTGGAATATGCCACTTCCTCCACCGAGTATCACTCAGTTAGTAAAAGTTTAATGAACATAAAGAGATCAGGTCTTGCATTCAGAGCCTTGCTGCACACAGTAATAGGGGAGGGAGAAGAGATGATTCTATCTACCTAAACTCATCCTACTGAAGAATAATTTGGGGTCAAGAAGCAATTCCTAGGCAGATTCCATGTGACCAACATACAGAGGAGGGGTGAAGGGTGGCGGAGAGAGTTGAGGTCTGTAAATGTAACTCCTTTATCATGTCTAAAGATAAAGCAATAGGTGTGATTCTCAGGGCCCACAATTCTGTTAAGATGAGTTTTTTTAAAAATCATTTTATTGGGGGCTCGTAAACTATCACAATCCATACATCCATTGTGTGTCAAGCACATTTGTACATTTGTTGCCCTCATCGTTCTCAAAACATTTGATTTCTACTTGAGCCCTTGGTATCAGCTCCTCAGTTTTCCCCCTCCCTCCTCGCTCCCCCCTCCCCCGTGAACCCTTCACAATTCATAAATTATTATTATTTTGTCATATCTTACACTTTTTGGCATCTCCCTTCACCCACTTTTCTGTTGTCCACCCCCCACCCACCCAGGGAAGGGGTTATATGTAGACCCTTGTGATTTGTTCCCCTTCTCCACCCCACCTTCCCTCCACCCTCCCAGTATCACCTCTATTACCACTGGTCCTGAAGGGATCTTCTGTCCTGGATCCCTGTGCTTCCAGTTCCTATGTGTACCAGGGTACATGCTCTGGTCTAGCTGGATTTGTAAGGTAGAATT
>NW_022111366.1:3438388-3439348 GCF_000313985.2 Echinops telfairi
CCTGGTCTGACCATCACAAGGCAAGAGACCCGAGAATTCGAAAGGTGAGGCTCACCGAGCCGTATAACTCTCCACCCTTCAATTAACCCCACATGTGTTTATCGGCCAGGCTGGCACAATAAACTTTAAGTAATTCATTATGCTAATCTATAAAAAGATGTCGGCTCATCATTTGAGGCTGGCAAATGTGCTAACTGGTGCGGAATTTTATGACCATAAAAGGTCAAGTTTCAAGAGTTTTCTTTTTAGTAGAAATTTCCTGGAATTTGAAAGGTACAGTCCAATCATGCTGAAATCACTGGCAACTAGACCTGCTTCAAAGTGAAGCCTCATTTCCCCACAGATTTCAAGTCAGGGAGGAGAAGTTCCCCTCAGGTTGCTCCTCCTCCTCCTGCCAGGCTTTAGTTATAACAGAGAATCTTTTCACAAAATGGAGTCAATTTATATTTTAGGCATTTAAAACCTATTTCATTGGCTCATCTAGACACTGGAAAATCTTATATTCCCTTCCTTAGTGATTTGGCACATTACTTTGGCACACATGGGGAACTCAACGTACCTGGCAGACCATCTCGCCTTTCCTGACTCAGAAGGAGGGCTCCAAATGTAGGAGCGTTTTGGAGGGTAAACTGTGTTCAATGTGCACAAATCCAGGAAGCATGAAAACAACCATTCACTTCTGGAGATGACAAGATGGGCCGGGGACAAGAAGAATCAGCTCAAAAGAGCAAGAGAAAGATACTTTGCGAGCCAGTCTCAGGAGGCACAGATAAAAAATTCATTTAGTTAGAGTTGAATAAAGCCAAATATTTATCTCTGAGATTTTTCTTGATTTTATTAATATTCATTCTTAGAGACTCAGTCATATCTTCTCTAATTTGAAATCAGCATTTTTGTTAAAGCCTTAGAGCAGTGGTTCTCAACCTTCCTAATACCCTGACCCTTTAATACAGTTCCTCA
>NW_022111366.1:3439750-3441300 GCF_000313985.2 Echinops telfairi
AATAATAATTGTTAATGGCATATAGAAAGTGTCCAATACAGTGCCTAGTACATAGTAGAGATTGGTAATTACTACCTTATTATCATAATCAACACTAAATTCATCACTCGGAATAGCTTGGTGCTTCAGCATAAAGTATGTATAGATAGGTCATACATGTTCACATATACATTGCACATGTGTGGCACACATGCATGCACACACATATTTGTTGTTAGTGCCATGGAATTGGTTCCTATGTCTAGATAGCCTATGAATAGCAGCATGAAACATTGCCCAGTCCTGCACCATCCTCATAATTGTTGCTTGAATTTATTATTGCGGCCACTATGTTCATTCTGCTCGATAAGGGTCTTCCTCTGTTTCACTCATCATCTACTTTCCCAAACATGATGCTGTTTTCAGATTAGTCCAGCCTGATTACATGTGCAAAGTACACAAGACAAAGCCTCATCACCCACTTCTAAGGAGAATTCTGACTCCTTAAGTTGATTAAAAATTTTTTTTCTGGCAGTTACATGGTATTAAATATTTTTCACCAACAGTATAAATGAGAGGCATCAATTCTTCCTGTCTTTTTAACTCACTCTCCTGCTTTTGCATAAATTTAAGGCAGTTAAAAATGCCATGACTTGGGGCAGGTGAACCTTCTTTCCCAAAGTGATATATTTGCTTTTGATTACATTAAAGAGGTCTTTTACAGCACATTTGCCCAATGTGATATTTCATTTGCTCTCTTGATTTCTGCTTACATGGAAATTGATTGTGGATTCTCGTTACATACAACCCTTGACTATTCACTATTTCCTCATTTGTCATGAAATTACTTACTAGCTGAGTTGTGAAGCTTTTCGTTTCCTACATTGAGGTATGATATACATACACTGAAGACTGTAGTCTTTGATTTTCATCTGTAAGCTCTCAGGCTCTTTACTTTCTGATAGCTAGGTGTGTCATCTGCATACTGTAAGTTGTTAATAAGCCTTCTTCCAAGGTTGATACCATGGTTCTTTTTCATATAATGCATCTTCTATGATTATTTGATCAGCATACAGATTGAAGAAGTAGAGTGAAAGAATTCAATCGTGAGGCGCATGTCCTGATTTTAAATTGTGTGTTCTTCCATTGTGCTGTTCTCACGACCAGCTCTTGATGTACACACAGGATCTGCACGAGCACAATTAAGTGCTTTGGAATTCCCATTCTTTCTGTGCTATCCACAACTTGTTATGGTCCATGCAATCAATTGCCTTTGAATATTTAATAAAATACAGGTAAACAGTTTTCTGTTCTGACCTCAGCAATCGTAGCTCTTGTGCCATGTCCCCTTTGGAGTCCAGTTTGAATTTCAGGCAGCCTTCTATTTTTTGTGTGGGTGGACTTGTTTTAATTTCCTTTTTTCTAATCATTTTATTGAGATCGCTTACAGATATTATAACAATCCATAATTCAATTAGATCAAGCATAGTTGTACAATTGCTGTCACCACCATTTTCAAAACATTTTCTTTCTTCTTGAACTCGTTGATATCAGTTCCCTTCCCCCCCCTC
>NW_022111366.1:3444373-3454702 GCF_000313985.2 Echinops telfairi
TTAACTTCAAGCCTTTAAGCCCCAAACACTATTTCTTTTAATAGCCAGATACCATCAGTTTTCTTTACCACATTTGATTATGCACCCATTTTGTCCTCAGGGATCATGTCAGGAAGGTATCATACTTTGCCACATTATTAGAACAAACTGTTCTTGTAGTGAGGTAAGAGTTAAGTAGAGGCCCAAAGTCCATTTGCTTCCTTATTATAATTGCATATGTATACAATTATGTAAATATATATACAAACTACCTATCTTTATCTATTTAGATAGATACATATCCATATTTATACATATATATAATTTTTACTTTCTTGTTATTTCCTCTTTTTCTTTTTTATTTCCTCTTGCCCTACTATCATGTTTACCCATTGTGCCCATCTCAGTAATTCCTCTTGAATACATTTCAATTGATCAAACACGACAAGGAATGCTACACCTCCTCACCTTCAACTTCAGATCCTTTGCTAGTCCCCTGTCCCTTTATTGGATCACCACCCCTCCCCCTGCCTCCTCCTGTCCTATTTCCCCTAGACCCCACCACCCAATTGTCAGTCCAGTTGATGTCTCCTTGGGATTGCTTATCCTGCTTGTCTTATATAGATAGACACCAAGAGAAAATAAAAAATGAATAAGAAAAACAAGAGAGAGAGAGAGAGAGAGAGACCATACAAATAGTTCCAAGTCTAACTGCTGTCCTGCCCCATAGTATATGATTATTTCTCTGTTAAATAGTGAGCAGGCCCTGTTATAATACATCAGTCCAATCCCCTTTACTTTTAGGGATCCATATCCCAGAACCTGCTAACCTAACAGTACTGATACCCTTTTAGTCCACAGCATTCATGACTGAGGGCATGCCTTCTACAAGGCCCTATTGCTCTTTCCATAGTCAAGTATGGAGCGGTCTAGTGCCACACCCCAACCCCCACCCCAACACACTTTTAGACTTCCAGTGTGACCCCCTCCTTGTGAATGTCACCCAACTACTTCAGATGATATGCCAAGCACTGGCCCCTGACTCAGAAGTCTATTGAGGGAGTTCCTGCAAAATCCCCAGAATTTCTTTTCAAAGCTATGTATTTAATTAAAAAATTTTTTTGTTTTTACAAAATAACCTTATCACCTTCAGAGTCCTCTCCATTATACTTAACACATTTGTCAAATCTCAAATTCCATTCTTGCAAACATTTTGCAAACTCGTGTTTGGATGGCCGACAGCACTGCCCTCTTTTGTTTTCACTTTTTCTATGTCTTCAAATCGCTATCCTTTCATATCCCTCTGCATCCTCGGAAGCAAGATGAAGTCTTCTCACGGAGTGAGGGCAGGTGAATAAGGTGCATGGAGCAAGAAAGGCATGCTGTTTTTTACCAAAAACTGGTGTACTGACATGGTTGCATGAGCAGGTGCATTGTTATGGGGGCAAAACCAGTCCCGCATCTGCCACAAATCAGGTCTTCTTTTGTTGCACACTGTTATGCAATCTTTTCAGAACCTCTAAATGGAAAGTTAGATTAACAGTCTGACCTAGTCGAAGGAACTCCAAATGCACTATGAATTGATCTTTTCATCCATTTGGGAAATGGATGGACATTCAGGATGAGGTTTGTCGTCAATTGCTATTTCACCATTTTTGAAAGGAGAAAACCACTCATACAATTGAGTATTCCCCATAGCACTGCCATTAGTTGTAAGCTGTATTCAACATGACAAAAGTTTCTGCAGCATTTTTTCCAAGCAGGAAACAAAATTTCACAACAGGCACATTAAGCTGAGACCTGATTAATAGATTGGACTCCATCCTAACACGTTCATCAAGGTAAATTTCACATAAAATGGAATCACCATACAGCTTGTGTTAGTCTGGGTACATTAGAGAAACAAATCCACAGAAACTCATGTATAAAGACAGAGTTTTATGTAAAGGTTAAGTGCACATTGAGAAAACATCCCAACCAAGTGCTGCCCAAGCCCACAAGTCCAACATTAACCCATATGTCCAACACCAATCCACAAAGTCCTTCTCCATCCCATAAAGCACATACAATGATGCTGACTGCAGGAGGAAAGCCGAATCAGTGATGGTGGAAGCATCTCTGCGCTGGCAGGGGTTTCCACACGGCTGCTCCAGCACCCAGGGCTGCATCGTGGTAGGTCCATGTAGTTTCTCCTCAGGAATGTCTTACAGGAAGTGAGCCTTGCAAGCTGAAGCAGGTAACTGGCTTAGGCAGCCGTACCCTGGTCCGACCATCAGAAAACAAGAGACCCGAGAACTCAAAAGGTGAGGCTCACTGAGCCATTTATCTCTCTGCCCTTCAATTAATCCCACATATGGTTATCGGCCAGGTTGGCACAATAAACTTTAACTATCTCCCATCTCAATTGATATTCCACCAAATGCTGAAGGCTTATTTTCCACTAATGCCTTCAGTGCAGATTGGACTTATTTTTCAATAACATGAGCTCTTGATCATATGCTACCTCCTAAAATGGTTGAATATTGACCAATGATTTTTTTTATTCATATATTTTTATTTCTATCAACCAAAATGGAAAAAGTAATAATCAACGTCCACCCATTTTCCTAGTCTAATTCTGTTTCTGATTGTTTTTTTGAAAGCATTATACACAGTTAGAATTGTCCATTGTGGTGCTGGC
The DNA here is from genome assembly GCF_000313985.2 of Echinops telfairi. Lineage (NCBI taxonomy): Eukaryota > Metazoa > Chordata > Mammalia > Afrosoricida > Tenrecidae > Echinops > Echinops telfairi. The sequence continues at coordinate 3,447,033 of NW_022111366.1, forward strand.
AAAGAATATTGAAAGTATCATGGATTGCTAAAAGGACTTCTTGGAAGAAGGACAAACTGAGTGCTCCTTAGAGTCTAGGGTGGCCAGAACTCATCTTATATACTTCGGACATATAGTCAGGAGACAGCAATCCCTGGAGAAGGACATTATGCCTGGTGAGGTAGAGGAGCAGTAAAAGAGAGGAAAGTTTTCAAGGGGATGGATTGACAGCATGGCTCAACAATGGGACCAAGCATAGGAACAATTGTGAGGATGGTTCAATACAGGGTTGTGCTTCGTTCTGTTGTACACAGGTTTGCTATGGGGTGGAACCCACTCAATGGCACTTAACAACAAGATTAGCTAATGACTTCCAACAAAACAAGAATAGTCAATGCCTTCCCTTTCTTTAAGTACCTGGAACCGTGATATTTGTGCCATGGTCAAACTGGTATTTAATTAAAATACTTTTTGCCATTCTTGTTTTTTTTAAATTGTGAATTATGTGGGCGTTTAAATTTCAGATGATCAATTTTTTTCACAATTCAAGCTACTTATCGATATCCCCTATTCCTTTTAATTTCTTGTCTCCTTCTTGTGATGTACTATTTCTCCCTTCACCCAAGCCAACACCTCTCTACCCTCTAGCCTCTGGCTTTATTTTATCTCCCTGGCCTTCCTCCCGCTGGCAATCAAAGTCTCTTTCCTTGGATATGACAGTATTTGTCTTGATTTTTTCTTTTTATCCTTCTTTTAATCAATTTTTCATTATAAAAATTATTAATATAGGTTCACAAACTAATCACCATAATATTATAGGAAGCACTGGCAATTTTGACAAAATTAGGGAATATAAAAACATTGGCAGTGATGAAAACAGTAGCAGGGCCTTGTAGTCCAGGCAAATGAGGCCATGCAATTTGTGGCATTATTGTTACTGGAAAATAATGACAACTCTGAACACAACACATTACAAAGTCCAAAAAATAAATTAAAATAGAGTTTTAGCTTTGTAAGTATAACAGCACAGAAATCACTTAGCAATTATCTGTTGAAAGAATGAATGAACTAATGTATGAATGCATGAATGAATGAAATCAGAATTTAATTGGGCCCAAGTTCCAGGTCGTTTTGAGCCATATTTACATTTCACTCTACACCTGTAGATAGAAAGTTCCGATCGCATCTCTGGGGATCAGTAGGGCTTAGAGAGTAGTGGGAAATGAGAATTGTAGGGTCAGGATCATCTCCTCCCTGGATGACAACAATACAGGGGACAGCACTGAAGATGCACTTCTGGGAGTGCAGCCAGTCTGACCCACCCCCCTGGGGCAAATCAAGAGGGGAATGCAACAGACCAGCAATGGGAGCAAAGCCATGAAGTCTCTGAGGAATCCTGAGTGTATGAGGGGGTACCCCTCCCCCCAAAACTCATTCTGAGTTAGTGCACCCAGTGGTATTCCCTGGGAAGGTTCTCTCTGGTCAAAGTGAGTGGTGGTGTCCAGGTGTTTGAGAACTCAGGTCAGCTAGGAAGACGATAGGAGTTTGGCGGTACAGAAGAATCTTGCCTATAGAATTGGAGCCTATGGTGTCGAAGAATCTGTTTTCCATACAAGTTGTGGGGCAGCAGGTCAAAGGGAAGGGTCATAATACATAATACATTTAATTCACTCATTTATTGGATCTATACCTTTATAAATGGGATACATATTCATCGATTATCTTCCATATGCTAGACACATCATCATGTACCAAGAGAAAACATTAGACACGACAGATACAGTCTTTAAAGTCTTGCTAAAGGAAGAAGGCAAAGGGACATTATTTGAAATTCATTTGTTTTCACATCATTTTTTTAATCCTGTAGTCTCTTGCCAGAGATGAACATAAGGGGATTTCAAAAAGTTCATGGAAAAAGTCTACTAGCTTTTACCTCTATATTCCAGTGACTCTTCCGAGGTCTCCTCGAATATCATAGGCGACTGCTCCTCTGTCAAGGGCTGAGGATAACACGCTTTTCTAGGCTGGTGCTCTAATTACTTTGCAACTCATAAAGAGGAAAAAGAAACCTTTATAATATATCTATGTGTTGAATCTCTTGAATTTCGAATTGTATGAGTAGTCTTTCCTCTAAAATCAGTGCATGAGGCATCTAGGTCCATGGTTTAGTGCGTGGCAAGACAGAGCACTCACTAATCCTGACAAAAATGACATCTTGTGGCTGTAGCTAAGAAGGGAAAAAGAAATGGAAGTAGTGTTCTGTTGTAGAAGGAAGAATGTAGCAGTAGAGCTGGTTCTGGTGGGAAAAAGGAAGACATGACAGAATAATTGGGTTTTGGAATATTCACATTGTTGAGCATTGTAGTCTGTGAGCTACATATCACAACTCATAATTATTTTGAATAGGGACTATTTCTTTGGAATTGTTTATGGTGTTTGAGAATGATGGTGAGTAATATTTGTACAACCAAATTTCAAAACCTTGAAAGAGTTTGATCACCCCTACAATTCAGCACCTTGAAGCTCTGTCTTGGGATTTGACTTAAAACCCTCTTTCCACAGCCAGCTCTTTGTCATTGGTGAGAATTCAGGCCAACGTTAGTGTAATTTTTATGACCATTTGGGAGAATTCCAGGTGTCGTGAAAAGGCTAGCAGGAACATGGGAGCAGTAGTTTATTTTTGGTCCAAGTGTGTTTTCAGGACTGTCATCTCCTCTATCTCTGCCTTTGCCTATTGATTCTGCCATATGTAAGAACGGAAAAGGTCTAACCGAGCTGAGCCGGATGTCTGACAGGCCATACATCAAAAGGCAGAAGTAAGTTATATTCCTCCCACGAATTGTCTCTTTCACTTGCTAATTCCTAATTGCACTTTATTTTAAGGTCCCTTTCTATTCTTGGCCACTATATCTTACTTTTTGCAGTTTTCTCTCTGAACTGCTGAGGGATACGTGTGGGTCTTGGAGAAAACGATGATGTCAGCAACTTGACTCCCACTTTCCTGGAAGCCTCACCCATCTTTTCTTGTAGACTTATTTCCACTTTCTACTTGTTGCCCAACTGCAATGAAAGCTTCTTCTCAGGAAAAGATCTGTCGCCAGTCACTCGCACCTGGATGTAAATTTAGACCAATATATTACCTCCCCCAAGGGTGTATGTGCTTTAAGAACTTTCTCTAAATATATAACAGCATTTTCCCTATTTTTAGAGGAATTTATACTCCACTCACCTAGAAATGGGAACTGTACTTCACTAGGAAGATGCGCTTCCTCATATCCCTGATATTCCAACAGGCAGCAACCTTACTGTTTGTGGGATGACGGCTAGTTATTCCCACAAAGGGGACTTTAGTTAGTTATCTATCTTGGATGCAACCTAAAGTCCTGAACTCCCCCTGACTTACTCCAACAAACCAAGGAGGGACGATTATCAATCCCTATCCCAACACCTATCCCAGTGTATTTTAGAGAGAAGTTACAGGAAAAATGTCCATGCACTTAATGTATGCTAACTTCCACATGACCCCCCCACCTCCTCCAAGACATACTTCCTGAAAGTCAGACCCTTGGGTGATGTTCTTCAAGGCTTATCTTGAGTGACTAAGAGAATACAGTGGAAGTGGCAGTATGAACATCTGAGGTCAGGGCATCAGGGGCTTGGCAGTTCCATCTCGGTGTTTTTAGATTGCCCACTCTGGGCAAAGCTGGCGGCCAGATATTTTCAACTAATCGTATGAAGGTGACCATATGGAGATGGACCGAGATAGCCACTAATTGCTAAACCAGCCTGGAAGCCATTTCATTAAGTCATTTAAGAAGTAGCTCTAGTCCTGGTGACGCTTTGAGATGGTTGCAGCTCCAGATGATAGCTGACAGCAACTGCAGGAGAGCTCTCGTGATATCTTCCAGCTGAGTCCTTTCCGAATTTTTGACCCCCAGAAACCATGAAAGAAGGTAAATTATTATTGCTGTTTTCAACCACTACATTTTGGGATAATTTTTATTGAGTTCCAATACCAGGTCACCTATTCTGGAAATCTTGATAAGAAATTCTGACAGAATCTTGCTCCAAGGTGCTATTTTTTTTTTCAAGAGTCAACAATGTATAGCAGATCTTTAAAAAATTATTATTATTTTTTTAAAGTAGGATAGGGTGATCCCACTGAGTGTAATTTTAGACAGATGAAATTTTTAGTGAAGACATAACCAATATAATACTTTATTAGAATATGAATAACCTTTCTCTAGTATAATAGCTGGTTTATCTTTGGTACTTCATGAAAAGTGTTTTTGCAGTCCTTTATAAGTTTTAAGGCATTTTTATCTGTTTATCGGGGCTTGAGGAGCCTCGTGGCCCCATGAGCTTTGAACTGTTCACCAATGGTAGGTTCAAACACACCAGTTTCTCTAAGGGTGAAAGATGAGACTTTCTGCTCCCCAAAGATTTATGATCTTTGAAACCCAAAGAAGCAGAACTACTGAATATTATAGGGTCACTGTGAATGGAAATTAATTGTATAGCAGTGGATTTGCATTTTGGCTTACTAGGATTTGAGGAGGTTACACCTTTAAAAATTTTAGCTTTGTTCTATTTTATATGCTTTTCTATTTCCTCTCTCCAGTGGCTAGGGAAGGCGCTCTGGTGGTGCAGTAGGTTAAGCGCTGTGCTGTGCACTGCAAGGTTAGTGGGTACCCATCAGCTGCACCTCAGGAGATAGATGAGGCTCTCATCATCTGAACTCATCTCAATTATCCCTGATATTCAAGTCCTTGTATAAGCTTCTCTCTTTGAATGTGGTCTGCACTCAGCTTAAGATTATTCTAAAAATGAATTATATTTCTAAAAACCAAAACAAAAGCATCAGGTTGATGCTGAAGAGAAGACTGAATAATAGGACTAGTAATAGTTTTGAAGTTTAAGTACAACAATTTACCAAAACAATGTGGCCCGTTCTTCCCAGGGCTAGCCAGACTTGCTGGTGTCCTAACTGGCATGTGTCTCATTGAGCCAGTACCCTTTGGGGCTAGCAATGTCTTTGGTGTGAAATGCTACATCCTGTTAAGGATGGCATCCGTGGGTCTGGAATCTCTGTCCCTCACCTCCCCCACCAAATCCTTTCATGTGAACAGAGCTTGACCAAAGTTGATTGACAGTTTGACTGTAACCTCATGATAGAACGTGAGCCAGATGAAACCATCTCAAGCCCAGAGTGATTTTTCATTGTTAAATTCTTTATTAAAAATAGCTTTACTGGCATAGACTTCACACATCATACCATTAATCATTCAATCCTATTAAGATTTGTGCAATCATCACCATAATCAATTTCAGAACATTGTTTTCTCATACTCATAATTATTAGCTCCACATTTCCCAACACCCACCCTTGCTAGGCCCATAGGCAATTATCAATTCAGTTATTGTGTCTATAGAGCTACCCATCCTCGAGTTCATATAAAGAAAATCAGAGGAAACACAAACAGGAAGAAAACAATCAAACAAAACCAACAGCAGTGATTAGACAAAATATAGAAAAACCTCAATGGAAAAGAAATGGAAAATATTTAAAACTAAAGCAACTTTAAAATGGGTCAAAGAGAGATCAAATGATAAGGCAATACATTTTAACCTAACTACGTCTGCATTTCCAGTGATCTCTGTCTGATAGCTCGACTGTTCATATCCCTGGGCTATGTTCAGAGGGGATTCACCGGAGGCTTAATCTATGTGGGGACCCTGCAAATGGATTTTGGGCTTGCGCTGTCATGCATAGCCTTCTGCACACTGGTGTTCATAATTTAAGCTTTGATATCATTCCCCCCTTTGGATTTGGATTTTATTATTAAAAATCTTCGCATCACATATGCCTGTATGTTTCTTCCATGTGGACTTAGTTGACTCACTTAGATAGCTGCGTTTGAAGACAAGTCTTTAAGACCCTATAAGCTATTCTTTCTGAGGGCCAGGCACTATCTAGTTTCTTCACTACACTATGTTATAGCATTTATATATTCAGTGATCTCTTTATAAAACCAAGCATCAAGCCAACCATGCCCAAGTTCTTGATCCACATGAGCTGTGAGCTAACACATGCTTGCTGTTTAAACCTCTAAGCTTTGGAACAAAATTGTTACATTAATAGATAACTAATACGTGGGACAAAAGAGTTAAATTTCAAATAATGGATTTAAACTCTTTGCTTATCCCTTTCTGTGAACTTAATCCCTATTGTTGCCTTATTCAGCAAGTTAGTTTTCTGAAGTTCATGAATAATTCTTTCCCTCCCTTCCCTTGGGTGAGGCACACCCTAACAAAAGCAGATGGTCTTAGCTTCCCTTTGTGTAGTCATATGAAAAGAGGGAAAACTCCATTTGGGTGAAAGTAAAGCATTAAGAATTAATGATGCTCTTAGGAGACACGTGACAGGATGTCTAGGAAAATATACTGAGATCCTTGAAATCTGTCCAAAGATGTAGCTGATGATCCCATGGATGGTATGCAGAAGTGTGTGTGTGTGTGTGTGTGTGTGTGTGTGTGTGTGTCTATCCTGGGTGACAGCTGTGGGTTTTATAGTCTGTCTTTGGCAACATTTGGGAACTTACAAAGGGTCTGTTTTGCTATTTAGGGGCAGGATTTAGGCTTTTCTGTAGACTTACTAATTAGCAGGAAAATCTGAGCCGGGGCTGGCTCTTTTTCTTTTCTCAGAATCACCTCTGTTCCTCATTTTCCCGGGTTAGGGGTAGAAAGGAGAGAGTAATTGGGATGTGAAAAACATTTAGGTTTCCACTGAACAAATCTTGAAGGAAGGGAAAATGCTTACTCAGGCAACACATTGACTTGCTTTGCAAACTGCAGAGCATATGCCTTATGAAAAACAATTTCATTTGGAGCTTTTAACAAGAGCAGCAGAGACTCTCAGTCATAATTGATTTTGTTGTTGTTAGTTGCTGTCAAGTTGATTCCAAATTATGACAACCTCATGTAAAGACATTCTAAAGCCACAAGTAAGGCAGAGATCCAGAAAAGAAGTATTTACTACTGACATTGATACTCTTTGAAGCTCACTGCCATAGGTCAATTCTGACTCATAGTGAGCTTATAGGACAGAGTAGAACTACCTTGTGGGTTCCCAAGACCGCAAATCTTTATGGGTGTAGAGCACCTCATCTTTCTCCTGCAGAGTGGCTAACTTTGAACTGCAGACCTTGTAGTTAGTTAGCAGCTAACACATACTCCTTGGAAGTCTTAAATTTAGCCCTCCTCACAGAGAAGCCTCTATTTAGGGATTATGACAAGGATGGATGTGATGGACGTTAATCAAAGTAAAAGACCAACTAGCCATTGGTCAGTTTTCCGACTGGACTTGAATTTCAGTGATGCTGTATATAGAAATGGTCTCCCTAGAAAACGTTCCCTGAATGCTTGCGTGGCCAAATTGCATGGCAATATTTCATAGGGTAGTCCTGTGGTGGGGCTTGCACTACCAGGTCAATTTCTTTCCTCTACAACCCACCGCCCAGCATCAGATCCTTGGCGTCCAATGGGCCAATCAGAATTTGTCTCATTGGGAGACCCTTTCCTCTTGGCTAGAGTAAGCAGGTGATCCATGTTTTCACACTGGATAGCTTCTGAATTTGGAGATGTCAACAGACGGCCTTCCTTCTAATCACTTGCCAAGAATGATGAAACTT
>NW_022111366.1:3457037-3458463 GCF_000313985.2 Echinops telfairi
GCATGAGTCAGATGCCCTCTTGTCCTCAAACTGACCATTTTGTTCTCTAGCACACCAAAGAGGTCTTTTGCAGCAGATTTGCCCAATATGTTATGCCCTTTAAATTCTTCACTGCTGCTTCTATGGTTTTGATAGTGAATTCACGTAAAATAACATCCTTGACAATTTCAATATTTTCTGTATGTCTTTATATTGCTTATTGGTCAAGCGATGTGGATTTCTATTTTCTCTATGTTGAAGTGTTATCCATATTGGAGGCTGTAGACTTTTGTCTTCATTGTAAGTTGCTAGAGTTCTCTTTACTTTAAGCAAACAAAAAGTTTGTCGTCTGTAGATAGCAGGTTGTCAATGAGTCTTCCCTCAATCTTGATGTCACCTTCTTTTCCATAGACTTTAGGTTCTCCTATCATTTGTTCAGCACACAGAGTGAAAAAGTATAGTAAAAGAGTAAATGACTGGTACATCTTCCCTGTAACCAATTAGTATACTCTGTTTGGTTTTAATGACTGCCTTTTGGTTCATTATACTATTTCCACATGAACACAATTAAGAATTCTGGAATTTTAATTCTCCTCAATATTAGCCAATAATTTGTTATGAGCCACACAGTCAAATGCATAGTCAAGGAAATGTAGCTAAATATCTTTCTGATATTCTTTGCCTTTAGCCAAAATCCATCTGTTATCAGCAATGACATCCCTCATTCTGCATCCCCTTCAGAATTCAAGTTGAATTTCTGGCAGCTCTCTGTTGATGTACTGCTGAAATTGTTTTAAAATGATCTTCAGCAAATACTTGCTTGCATGTGATATGAATGATCCAGCTCAGAGTTTTCTGTATTCTCTTGGATCACCTTTCTTTGGAATGGGCCTGAATGTGGCTCTCTCCCACCTAGTTCTCCAGGCAGATGTCTTTCAAATTTCTTGGCATAGGCAGATGAGCGCTTCCAGCACCATGTCTGCTTATTGAAACATACCAGTTGGTGTTCCATCAACTCCTGGAGCCTTGTTTTCTGTCAGTACCTTCAGTATCGCTTGGATGTCTTTCTTCTATGTACCTGATCATTTCTTGGCCATGTCTTATCTCTTGCTTGGATCCACAATCAATGCTCAAAGAAGCAGCAGTCATGAAATCAAACAACGCATTGCATTGGCTAAATCTGCTGCGCAAGACCTCTTTCAAGTATTGAAGATCAAAGATGTGCCTTTGAAGACTAACAGTGGTCTGACCCAAGCCACGTATTTTCAATCTCCTCATATATATGAAAGTTGGATATGGAATAAGGAAAGCTCAAGAAGAATTGATACATTTGAATTATGGTGCTGACAAAAAATACTGAAAGTACTATGGACTGCCAGAAGAACAAACAAATTGATTTTGGATGAAGTAGATCCAGAATACTCCTTAGAGGCAAAACTATGTCTCC
>NW_022111366.1:3459214-3461170 GCF_000313985.2 Echinops telfairi
AGCAGTTTTATTTGCTAGTAATTTACATATCATATAATTCAATAGTTCAATCATTAAAAAAGTGAATTGGCGTATGTTTTGTGTATATCTTCAGCACAATGGGAAAATTCCATTAAATTGATAACAGTAATTCTATATGATAAGAAAATATGATCACAACTTAAGTGACAATTGTTTAACCTTAAAATAATAGTCTTTCTTACAACTGACGGGGCTCTGGCAGCCTTGTGGGTCATGGTGCTGGGCTGCTTACAGCACGGTGAGCAGAGAAAAAGAGGGGGGTGTCTGCTCCTGAAAAAATGTAGTCTCAGGGACTCCAGGGCCAGTTCTACCCTGCCCTGGAGTGGCTTGGAGCAATGGACAGTATTCAGATTTGATCAGACAGTGTATCAGTTTCTGGAGTATACTTTCAATGATATTTTAACATACAAACAAGTAGATGTGTATTATCGCTATTATTTCTTTATACATCACAGCATACTTGCACAATTTTCTCTATATGGGAGCTTCAAAAGTTGGTGGGAAAATGGAATAAGAAAGATAATGGATAGTTTATATGAAAAATAAAACATTCCTCTTCAATTTTTCATTCCCTGCATAGTAGATCATATTCAAAATTGACAAAGACCAGTTCATTTCAGCTCAGTATTTCCTAGGATTTTGATCGTTAAGTGGATCTGTTTCATTTGTCAACTCCAAATTTTCCTAGCTCCCTACTTTGCATGTTCCTGTTATCAGTGCATGTTTGCAGTAGTCTCTTCTCAGTTTGAGGTATGTCCTGTCAACAAATGAATCTCCTGAAAGCTTTATCCCGTCCAAGTCATTAAGGTGGGCTGTACTTTTTGGAGGCAGTTTCTCAGTCACATTTTGAGTGCCTTCCCACCTGAGGGCTCATCATCTGATGCAAAGAAGGCGTTTCCTGGCTGGTTTTCCCAGAAGTGGATGATCTCTTCCTCTTCAGTCTGTGTTGAGTTGAACACTTCCTCTGCTGAAACCTGTCCATCATGAGGGACTGTCCTGGTACTGACATGCTGGTGGTAGAGCTTCCAGCATCACAGCAACACGTAAGCTACCACAGTACGACAAACTGACAAAGAGGTGTACGTAGGGATAATTATCTTTCTTGAAAGGCAGAATGGTCAGATCTCTTCTTTACATTTGTTTTTGACATAATTTGGTAAAAAGAAACAAGATTCCGACTAGGCTGTAATGAATGTTCAAGAAAAATAAGCAAACAAATGAACAGATGGATAAACTAATAAACAAATCACATGAAAGCAATATTTTGGTATGGAACAGAAATGTCTTGGTGGAGTGAAGTTCAAGGCTGTCTAATAGTAATATATTTGGGGCGTTAATGTATTTTAAATTTTCTAGTTATCCTACTGAAAAAAATTGCAATTTTGAAAGATTCTATAGGCAAAATATTGAATGATGCCGGAAGCATCAAGAGATGGCACCTAACGACAACAACAACTGGGAAAATAAATGACCCAGTTCAAGTAATTTCAGTACTATGTTTTATTTAATCCAACATAATTAAAACATGACCATTTCTGCATGGATGAAAAATATAGTTAGATATCTAGCTTTTCTTTTTTCCTAAATCTTTGACATTTGATATGTCTTTTTACCATGACAAATCTAGCTTACCAATATTTTGTGTGTTCAGTAGCCACACGTGGCTCGTGACTGCTTATGGAGAATGTAGTCCTAGGTCATTCTGAACATTCACTCTCACACACTCACTTACTCTCTGCATGTGACCTTGGGCAAGCCCTTGTCTCTTCTAGGGGTCATTTTTTTACTTCCAGAAATTAAGAGCACTGGTCTACATCTCTCTCTTTTCCAACATGTTTACCAAAAAAATCATACAGAAAACATCAATATGTGGAAGAAATAATAGCTACAGGTAGATTCCACAGAGTGTTTAAATCGTGATTGCTGGGCAGGAAA
>NW_022111366.1:3462466-3476067 GCF_000313985.2 Echinops telfairi
CAAATAAGGAATCCTACTTCGCGGAATTTCATTTATCACGGTAGGGTCTAGAACCAATTAACCGCGATAAACGAGGGTTCACTGTATATATGGGCCCACATTTATTAAGAGCCTTATTTGTAGTCCCGATTCTTGACCATTCTAGTTCAGTGAACATGGAGCCGGTGTTAAGGCAGCTTGGGGACCCTGAGGCCTCGTTGTGAAAGACACCCAGAGGGACAGCGTCTCATCCGCCTCTTCCCACCAGTCCGATCAACTAGATGAGCTCCTTAACGCTCCTTCCTTTGACCACACGGCCCAATTTCTGAGGCGATGCGATCTCAGGTCCCTCTGTTCTTCTAGGCTTTTGCTAGTTGTGTTCTGTAGAGAAGGGGCCAGTCACTTGCCAGCAGTAATTTTTCATCATTTCCTCCTGGTGTGCGGTTCCAAAGCCTGGAGAAAGCTGTGCGTGACCCAGGCCTCTCTGTGAGTCAACTAATGATTGCCCAATCCACTGGAGAAAATTGATTGTGTCAGAACGAATGAAGGACGGCGGGCTGATCAATGTCTCACTGAAGTTAAGCTTCACACGAAACTGCCCAAAGCTGGAATTAAATGTCAGGTACAATTTAGCATGGATGCCCCAGGACTGCCTTTGGAGAGGGAGCCTCGCGGCTCCTTCTCTGTGTCAGATTAACTCCCGCAGAGTGGGCTCTCCTGGCTAAGTGATCAGTGGCTGGCAAGCTGCCACACCACAAGTCTCTCGACAATATCCCTGCAAAAGTGGGAACTTGGTGCTCAGGGCTGTTCTGGGGCCATGCTTCCTGTCAGGGGTGGAAGGAAACGTCTTGAGGAGAAGAGAGAGGTGTTGGGTGTCAGGTCTGATTTAAATAAGGTCAGGGCTTTGAGTGGGGAGCCCTACCAAGGAACTTTCTGGAAGGGATCCTGTCAGAAGCTGAGGAGGACTAACTGGAGAGTGGAGGAGGCTGCCCTGGGCCGTGCTATGGCCAGGTTTCATGTCCTCTGTGGTCTAGTTCTGCCTAACGTTTTGCACCAGTGCCCTGGAATGTTCTTCACAAGTGATTTAATCTCAGCAAATAGCTCGTTTACAAAACCCGTGTCTTCTCTATGTCCCGCTTTCTTTTATTATTATTATTATTATTATTATTATTTTTTAACATTTTATTAGGGGCTCGTACAACTGTTATCCCAATCCATACATACATCAATTGTGTAAAGCGCATTTGTACATCGTTTCTCAAAACATTTTCTCTCCATTGAAACCCCGACATTAGGTCCTCATTTTTAAAATCATTTTATTAGGGGCTCATACAACTCTTATCACAATCCATCCATACATCAATTGTGTAAAGCACATTTGTACATTCATTGCCCTCATCATTCTCAAAACATTTGCTCTTCATGTAAGCCCCTGGCATCAGCTCCTCATTTTTTCCCCTCCCTCCCCGCTCCCCAGTCCCTCATGAACGCTTGATAATTTATAAATTATTATTTTGTCATATCTTACACTGTCCGACATCTCTCTTCACCCACTTTTCTGTTGTCCACCCCCCAGGGAGGAGGTTATATGTAGATCCTTGTAATCGGTTCCCCCTTTCCACTCCACCCTCCTGGTATCATCACGCTCACCACTGGTCCTCAAGGGAGCATCCACCCTGGATTCCTTGTGTTTCCAGTTCCTATCTGTACCATCCTCTGGCCTAGCCAGATTTGTACGGTAGAATCGCTCCCTCAGCTACCAAATTCTATCACCCTTCAATGCCCATACTAAATATCCCTTCCTTCATATATCTTGCCTGGACTCATCCACCTGTAAGGAATGTCTCATCTCCTGACCTCTTAAAGAACCTAACTTTATCATCTTATGTCATTTCAAATCTCATTTTGCACTATATTTATTTATTATGTCCTTATTTTTTTCCCTTTAAGGTCATAGATGATTTGAGAATAGGGTTTAGGCTTGATTCTTTGCTTTTCTGATATTTTATCATGTTTTAAATATTTCTCAACTACGTTATATTTTTAGTGGATTTATGATGTTAGCTTTTTTAAATCTTTCTTTTATAGTTTTTCAGTAAGACTCAGAGTCCCAAGATGCTCAGTTAAGAAAGGCTGACCTGCTATTCTGATTAAGTTTTTTCTTCATATTCATGCCCAACATCTGGTTTCTAAATGAGGCACTTTGGTCTTATTAATCCCTTATGGATGAAATGAGGCTGTCCACAACCATAGGCCCTCGTTTAGAACTGATCTTGTATCTATAATAATTCTGCAAATACATTTCATCTTCTTTTGGGATCATGGCCAGGTCTCTGCAGACTTATCAAGGATGATATATACTAGTGGATGCAGCCAAAACTCTCAAATGTAAGACGATGAGCAGCTTCAAGAAACGTCTCCTAGTCACCAAGAAAATGTCATCAGTAAGCATCTAATCCCACCCCTCTGACCTAAACAATTGTAAATTGTGTTTTGATGTGTATAAGACTCTTCTGAACATCTTAGACTAAGCCTTTTAACACCTGCCTGCATTTTCCAACATGTATGGAATGACTGCTTATCATTAAACATTGCAGAATCTATGCATGAGGGCATATCAACAAATTGTATGGGGATATTGTCGCTGGTCTAAGAAGAAATTAATAATGTCATCAATCACCTTTGCAGTGATTGAAACAACACAGAGATTATTTGAATAAGCCATTTTAACTGCCAAAGAGACTGAAGTGCAAGGCAGAAATTGTATCGATAGTCTTTCTTTTTGCATGTGAGACCTTCTACCTTCCACAGTGCATCCTACATCTTCAATGGTCAACTCAAAGGATACCTCTTGCTGAAACCAACACTCCAACAATGTAAATATATCCTGCTGCTCTTGAGTAACTGTTACACACGCGTTGGAATTTTGTATAATGGAGAGTGTAGCTGGAGTCATGTAGGGATGCAAATGGTTATTAGCATTTCCACCCAAAGGCTGGAAGTTTGAATCTACTCAGAGACACCTCAGAAGAAAGGCCTGGCAATCTGCTTCTGAAGAGTTGGCCACTGGGAACTCTGTGAAACACACTGCTCGTCTGATCCACATGAGGGAGCCATGCGTCACAACTGACCCAACAGCATCTGGTTTAAGGGTGCGTTGAAATAGTCTTGCTTAGAACCCAGTGGGTTTGGCATTTCTAACATCTTCCGATATGCTTTCGTTTTTGCCTGAAGCAGGAGGAATGCCACCTTTTTAATTTACTCTCATACAAACAACCTTAAGCTTTCCAAGGCTTAGACTGAAGACTTCTAACATTATACGGTATTTCAGAGTTTAAAAATTAATTTCGGTGCAATTCTCATTTGTCCTCCCAGCTACTGGTGTGGAGAGTGAGCGCACTCGTAAGGACCAGCCATTTGATTCGGAAGACCTCATCTAGGGAGCGCAGCAGATGGGAACACAGACATAGAACTTCTGACTCCAATTCTAGAACTTTTTTCTTTATCTCATAGCTGCGTATGGGCGAATGAAAATGGATCTAACCTGGAATTACATTTGAAGGCTGCAGCACAACTTTCAAATATCTTTAATGGAACTAAATATTATTTTCAGAAAAATACGGTTATTCTTAGCACGTCCCACTGAATTCCATGATGATCAAAATGAACAATCCTGAGTGAAAATGGAAGCATTCCTCTAAAGCAGTGGTTCTCAACCTGTGGGTCACGGCCCCTTTAGGGGTCGAACAACCCTTTCACTGGGGTTGCCCAATTCATAACAGGAGCAAAAATACAGTGATGAAGTAGCAACGAAAATAATTTTATGGTTGGGGCGTCACCACAACATGAGGAACTGTAATAAAGGTTCGCGGCATTAGGAAGGTGGAGGACCACTGCTCTAAAGTTAAGGGATTAGTTTTGTATATTTGTATGTATGTGTGGCCAATGTCTTGAACAAGAGTAATCTTTTTTCAGAAAATTGATCAAGACTGGCATTGACTGGGAAGTGAGAACTTCCAAAGAGTTTTTCTGAGTATACCATACTCTTTCAGGACTAAGCTAATATATTTATTAATGAACTAGTTTCATTTGTGGGGAGACACCATATGCATTTACTAAAAACAAAACAAAACTCCTCCGTGGGAAAGAGAAAGTAAAAATGTAGAACAGAGTAGAGAAGACAGGCTTTGCCCTTGTGAGGTTTGCCAAATCAATGAGAAGACTGGTAAGAGGTAGAAATAAACCAATTATGACCACTCTGTTTGGATTTTCTAAGGAAGTCCTTTGCTTGCTCATTTACTTCCATGGTCACATCATAGATTCTGGCTTTTGGCCAGGGAATACTGAATTTGGTTCCTTGCTCACTCTCTCAGGTTGGGGATTACAGTCGGCAGGTGTGGAGAGATTTTCAGTCCTCGGTGCTGGCATCTTAATGACCGTGGACAATTGCCATGAAGGTTTCTTCCCGTTCCTGCTGGCACTTGTGAGAGGGTCTGTTTCCTGAAGTTCACGTATGTTGGACCACATGCTGTCAAAGAACCCATAGGAATGCTTTGTAAAATGGTGCAGTTGCTATATGCTAAGTTTGAACGTATCACTGCTTAACAGGCTTATTGTGAATAATTTATAATATAAAAGTCAATAAAATGTATGTATAATTTAAGTCATAATAAAGCGAACATCTTATACTCACCACTCAATTTAGAAGCTAGAAGCTTTAAAAGTCTTTTTAAATTGTAGTATGTGTCACAATATTTACCATTTTTCTAGGTGCCCTTCAGTGATAGCAATTATAGTCATCCTTCTGTATAACCACCTTACTGTTCCTTTCTTAAGGTTCCCAACACCACTGTCCTCCTATATTCAACTCTAACCAAGTCCTCTCAAATGTGACTTATTCATAGGTGTCATAGTTCACACGCTATTGAATGCCTGCTGTCATTGCTTTCGCCCAAGTCTTCTCATTTCTCACTGGAAAACTGCTGTCACAAGTCTGTCTCATAGAGATTCCATAGGACAGGGTAGAACTTCCCCATCAAGTTTCCAAGGCTGTACATCTTTTTGGGGAATGGATTACTACTTCTTTATTTCACTTAGAGGATTGTGGGCTTGAATTACAAACTTTTTGTCTTGCAGATGAGCACTTCAATCACTGCCCTACCAGGGCTCCATCCTGATCTCCCCATCATACTGCCTTTCAATTCAGTTTGTCTTCTGCTAGAGATATGAAATCATATTGTCTCGATAATATGCTTGGCATACAGCTCTAAAGGCACATGGAGGATTCAATTAGATATACTTTAAAATCAAAATCTCATTATGTCACTTTTTAAATAAACACCTTTCAATGACTCCCATGTCCTCCAGAATAAGGTCTTGGACCTTCAGTTTGGCACGCAAGATCAGTCCTTCCTTTCTCTCCTGCTCGCTCTTCACTTTCCACTTCCTTCCATGCAGCTGAACTTAACCACTGACTCTCTGAGGCTGTCTGATTATTACATGCTTCCTTTCTGGCTCAGGTTGACTTCATATTTTTGAATTCCAATTGTCACCTTGATCGATTAATGCCTGCTTATTCAACATTTAGTCCAAGTGACAACTCTTTGAAACCATTCTGGGACATTCCATATACAGCATTGGCAATTCTGCTATCCACCACATGTCTTTATTATGCTATCAGTGACCCTTTAGTAACTCTCACACGACTATCTTCAGTACCCTTCATTAGACGGAGATTTTCAAGAGCAAGAGCTTTTCTTCATTAATGTGGTGCCTGACAAATAGGGAGTGATCAATAAATACTCCTTAAATCAATAAATATTTCTTAGTTCAATAAATGGTGGCTGGATGAATGACTGGATGGATAGATGGATAAGTACATAGACAGATGGAATGAATGTAGGTTTCAAGATGAAACTGTTTTTTGACTTGGCCTTTAAGTATGTATTTGGATAGGTGAGGATGTGCAGAGGAGATTTCTAATGGAGTACACTGCATGTGGAAATCTTTGGAGACAGTGGAATTCAGGGGTGGTGTGTTAGACAGGGTTCTCTAGAGAGATAAAACCAAATTGCTGATAATTGAATATATTTAATTATAAAGATAATTAGATATATAACAAGAGATGAACTGTTAAATCATATACAGATAAATATATAATACAAGAAATGAACAGTTATATAGCACTACAAATGGCTCAATTCAACTCACTGCCATGAGAGACTTGTGAGAGACTAGCAGTCCTTCAAGTCTAGTCTGCTGCCAGATCTTCCTCTATTTATAGAGAGAGCTAGGCTATGTCAGCACAGCAGCCAATCACAAGGCAGGTCACCAACTGTCAGCCAGATCACCAACCGCCAGTCCCCAGCTCCAGAGATGTCTTATAGGGACTTCAACTTACAGCGACATAGTCCACAGGCTAGGCGTCCCACAGGTAGTGTAGACTTTAAATTGAGGCACAGAACAAGCAAGGCAGCCGCACACTGGTGAGATGATCAAAGAGCGAGAGACAAGAAAGGCGAGGCTCACCAAGCCATTTATCTCTCTGCCCTTCAGTTAATGCCACTTGTGTTTGTCGGCCAGGCTGGCACAATAAGCTATCTCAGATGGTATGATTTATGTAAGGAGCCTTGGTGGCACTGTCAGGTGGCACACTTGGACTGCTGACCCCAAGGTTGGTGGTTCAAAAAACCACCAGCTGTTCCATGGGCGTAATATGAGGCATCTGCTTCTCTGTTTACAGCCTCAGAAACTCTATAGAGGGTCTGAATCAACTCAATAACAGTAAGTTTGATGTGTCAAAAGTCTAAGCAGACAGGAGACTGAATTCAGGTACTTTGGCCACAGGGAGCTCTTTCAGGGGGATACCAGTACGCCACATTTTGCTTCACTCTGAGCACTTCCTGATTTTCTGGCCTTGCAAACATCCCATTCTCACCTTTGTTCCTCCTGAGTCCTCAAATTGGTCAATTTTCATGGTTCCGATTCCTGGGACCTGGTATCTAGAATCAGAATGTGGGTGTGAGTTGCTTTATTTTTTTATTTGTTCGGTTTTCTATGAGTCTTTCACTAATTTTCCACAAACATTCTAAAGGATCTACTAACTTTCCTTTAATGGTTACATTTCCCAAACTCATATACTCAGGTAGGCTCTCGGTTCCATTCTACTTAAATAACTGCTTTCCAGAGTGACCTAACCTCTTGATATCACCTGTTTATCATGTCAGACCTTCTTCACAGCTGTCATCCTGGGCTTTCTTCTTTGTTATAATAAGCCTTATTTTGCTTACTAGACTATAATAGAACCCGATCTCCTGGATCCCACATCCATTTTAGTTTTACTGGAGCAAGCATTCATTTCCTGGATTCATTTCCATATCTACTCTTGTAGATATGTCTAACAGTATGTAGGAAATAAAAGGTTTGACTTGAAGGTCTAAAAATATTTACTTTATTTCAAGGGTGGGAAATCTTTTCTCTGCCCAGGGCCATTTGGCTATTTATAACAACCTTTGCGGGGCATACAAACTTTCCAACTTACAAATGAGTCTGTTGTATTTGGTTAAACATTTAACAAACTCACCCCTAATGTGGTGGCTGGAAGTGCTTCTCTTTGGCAAAACCTGTGATGTTAGCTGTGATTGACAATTTTGTAGGCCTTATATGACCTGCAGGCCAGATGTTCCCTACTCCTGGAGCACATAGAACTCCAGGTTGCAATCATATTTTATCCGTATATTTAAGCAATTTTTTTTCCTTTTTTTCCCCTGGTGGATAAAAATAATAATATTGAAAGACACCAACGGAGATCTAAATAAAGAAAGATAGGTATCCAGCTCATGGATTATAACTCTCAATAGCGTATAGATGTCTATTCTGCTAAATTCATCTCCCTCTTAAAAACAATCTCAATCAAAAGTCCAACAGATTAAAATATAAATGGAACATGACCAACTGATTCTAAAATTTGTTTTTGATGCTGATTTCATTTTACTTGGATCCACAGTCAATGCCAGAAATCAAACGATATTTCTGTATTATTTCTTGCCTTTATTTTCAGTAGTTGACAGTAAGAAATCTGGTCACCTTGACTTCCAGTTGATGAATGGCAGCCAGATTTTTTTTTTGTCTTGAAATACTTCTAAACTTTCTTGATTCTATGCCTTTTTTCTCATTCATAGTACTATTTTACCTAGGTATAATAAATTACAGGATGGGGTTTTTAATCTGGAAAATCAGATTCTAGATTATAATTTGTAACTGTATTTTTTTGTTTGATCATTTTACGTTCATCCATTTCCACAGTTTGTTTCTTTGGTGCTACAACTAACTGGATGTCCTTGCTCCTGAATTGATTATTTTTTATTGATGTTTATATGGACTAATCATTCACTCTATTTTTTGAGATGGCATTTTGACTTGCTTTTAGTATTTCTATTTGAATTATTGTAATAATCTTCTCTATTTCCCCCCAATAATTCTCTGTTTCTCTTTTTTTCTCTGACTTCTTTTTCTTAGCATGTAGTTTTGTTTTATAAAGGCATTTCCCCCCCTTGGTATTGATGGTTATGTATCATTTGCCCTCACACTAGATATATTTTCCTGCACAGAACTCCATTGGAAAATAATTTTCTCTGCATATCTTTAAAGCATTATCCCATTATTTTCTAGCTCTGGTGGTTAATGTTAAGAAGACTGACATCATTCTTTGTACATATTCTGAATGTTCCCTTTCTTCCAGAATCTTCTCGAATCAGTGGTAGTCTGATGTTTTGTAATGTGCATCCTTTTTTATGTCATAATACAAGACATATCCTGGTGCTTTAATCTGGGTATATAGTCTATCTGTGGATAGATACAATAACCATCTTCAAACATCTATTGAGTACAGCCAGAGTGCTTCCTAGAAGTGAGGATGGCAAGACTTCTTCTCAAGCACTTTGTCCATATTTTCAGGAGAGCCCATTCCCTGGTGAAGGATAGCATGCTTGGTAGAGTAGAGAGCCAGGGAAAAGAGGAAGACTTCCGATGACACGGATTGACACAGTGACTGTGACAACGGGCTCAAGCATAACAACACTTGTGAAGCTGGCCCAGGTCTGGGCAGTGTCCATTCTTTTGTATATAGAGTCACTGTGTGTCCGAACCAAACTGGCAGCACCTCACAAGTCACTACAGCAACCTGGTATGCTTGTCATAAACCGGAGACAACTCAGAAGCAAGACACGGTCGTCTACTTTTGAAATAGGCCTTGACAATTCAATGGAATGCAATTCCACTCTGACATATGTGGGATCACCATGACTTAGAATCGACTCAACAGGACATTGTAAAGCAGATACTGGATTGAGTGTACCCTCTCACTAACAAAGATTCCAAACAATCTTGTGAAATAGATACTATTGCTGTCAACATTCTAAAGAAGGCACACAGACATATAAATGAGGTTAAACATCAAATATCACCTAACTAGTAAGGTAAGGGGGAAGGCAAGAGCTTTTTGACTGCAGATTACACCATCAGGTGCTATCAAGTCTCAGAGGCCTGGAAGCCATGGTCTCATCAAAGTGACTTTGCAAATCTTTATAATGACTTGTGGATTTCATGGTTTAGTCTCAGACATTAATCTTTAAAATTTTCTTTTAAATAGATTAGTTAGTTAAAGTTTACTGTGCCAATCTGGCTGATAAACACATGTGGGGTTAATTGAAGGATGAAGAGATAAGTGGCTCTGTGAGCCTCGCCTTTCATGTTCCCAGGTCTCTTGCTTTGTGATGGTCGGATCAGGGAGCAAGTGCCTTAGCCAATTCTCTGCTTCAGCTGGCAAGGCTCACTTCCTGCAGGACATCCCCAAGAAGAAGCCACATGGACCTACCCCGATGCAGCCCTGAGTGCTGGAGCAGTCGTGCGGAGAACCCTGCCAGCGCTGAGATGCTTACAGGTTCACTGATTCTGCTTTCCTCCTGTAGTCGGCATCATTGCATGTGTTTTGTGAGATGGAGGACTTTGTGGATTGGTGTCAGACATATGGATTAATGTTGGACTTGTGGGCTTTGGGAAGCACTGGGTTGGGATGCTTTCTTGATGTGCACTTAACCTTCATATAAAACTCTCTCTTATACATGCATTTCTGTGGATTTGTTTCTCTAAAGTACCCAGACTAACACAATAGACCTTTAGAGAAGTTTTAGCGGTAGCCCTCATGGGTGTAGGGATTGTGCATTAGGCCGCTAATAATAAAGTCAGCAGTTCAAAACCACCAGGTGCTCTGAAGGATAAAGATAGGGTTTTCTACTTTCATAAACAGCTACAGTCTCAGAAAATCACAGGGCAGTTCTATCTTGTCCTATAGGGCTGACATGAGCCCACGTTGACTCAATGGCCGTGATAATTTGGTTGCTGTTGTTGGTTTAGAGCAGTTTTAGATTTATATAATTTTTTGGCATTGTATAGAGAGCACCATGTACCCTATTAACTTCCCTGTCAATATTTCTCCTATTATTAACATATTGCCTGCCTGCAGTATATTTTTATAATTTATGAACTGCTATTAACATTTATTACACTCTAAAGTGCATAGCTCACATTAGAGTTTACTCTTCATGTTCTACAGTCCTGTACAAATGCTTAATGACAGGGTCAACCATTAGAGCATCATTCAGAATGGTTTCTCAGTCTTAAAATGCCCTGTGATGAACTTCGTCATGCCTTCTCATTGTATCTTTTACTATTAGACATTAGTCTTAATGCCAAAATCTTGGCAAGAGCACAGCAAACAGGAAAACTCGAGTTCAATGCCGGTATCAACAAAGATCACATCTCTGTATCTTCTTGGGAGAAATTCATTGAAATGATTAATTTAGCATTTGAAAAAGAGTAGGCTGAATCTCCTATATCCGTCTGATCCCAGGAGGTCTGCAATGGTACCAAGGGCAGTCGCTATGGTGATGAGAAGAGCACAGATAGAATCTGACCCTTGCCTGACTTCTCAAGGGGGCCCTTGATTTTTAGGACAGTAGCATGGCTGCTAAAAAATAATAATAAAGTGATGGCAACAACACAAAAATCTAGTTGGAATGTGATCCAAAAATTTGTTGCCAATAGTTTTTAGGGGTAATGCTTTCTGTGAGTGCATTAATCTTTGGTGTGACAACCTCATTGGATAGTAAGGAACCTGCAGAGTGGGGAGCTGGGAGAAATGTTTGAAAAGCAAACCATGACAGTGTAGTGTAACATATTTTCATAACTTGTCATCCAACGAGAGTGCCTGGGCTTCCTAGATGAAGTTTTTAGAACATAAGTAAGTCAATATTAACAGGGAATTAATGGTACTTCTCTGGAATAATCATCTGAATTATCCAAAATGACCATTTATACATAGTCACTTAATTCCAGGTAATTAATGTCTGCCTGGACAACTCAGCAGCTTAGTGAGCAGGGGTGTACCGGGGCACACTGAGTCACTGGAGAATCCAAGAAGTCTGGCTGTGAAAAGAACCCTTCAATTTGGCAGGTTTGGGGTAATAGCTGGAACATTTTTTATATGTGCATCATCATTGAGTTCCAGCCTAAGATGCATTGGCTACAGGCAAGATTTGATGTGCCATATTATATTGCAGATACAAATGCATCTGTACATTGTGACAATCTGCTTCTACATCCTCTCTGAGCAACACTATAGAAGCCATACGTCTCTGCAGCAAGTTAGCCATGAGCTGATAGATGGGTTTGGGCAATGTAACAAAATTATCAAGTAGATAATCTTTAATGCCTTCCTTTGTGGGTTTTCCCCCCTCCCTTTAAATGATCCTTTGTCATCAGTATTCAATATTTAAATGTTGACCTAGATCCATTTTAAAAATATAAATATTTTAATATTTTGTCATTACTTATTACTATAATAATATTGTATCAATAGTCTACCCAAGGATATTTACACTCCAGAAAAAGTTTGTTGTTTAGACAACCCCCCAAAAAAAGGACACCTGGTGAAATTGTAGGTACTGCATTCATTAATTCTCTGCTATTTGCCAGGTGCAAAGGAGACTAATGAATAAGATGTGATTCGCTATGCAGCAGGAGACACAGGAACATATAAAATGAATTGCATAGTGGAATATAATGAGTGTTAATGAGAGACAAAATATGAGGGGGTGATGTGTCACATCTGCTCTGCAATGCAAGGCAGATGTGAAGGAATCAGAAGGCCCTTCATGGAGAAGGTAACATTTGAGTTAAGTAATCTCCAGGGATCAGTAATAACAGGGAATTTTTAAAAATCATTTTATTGGGGGCTCATACAACTCTTATCACAATCCACACACATCAATTGTGTAAAGCACATTTGTACATTCATTACCCTCATCATTCTCAAAACATTTGCTCTTCATGTAAGCCCCTGGCATCAGCTCCTCATTTTTCCCCCTCCCGCCCTGGTCCTCCTTCCCTCATGAACCCTTGACAATTTATAAATTATTATTTACTCATATCTTACACTGTCCGACAAGCCCTCAATACATCCAAAGAGTGAAGCCAGCTGTCATCTGGAGAGGAAAGACATTTGGAACTCAAGCCTCCCTCAGGCTTTGGGGTTGGTGACCACTTACTCTGCCTTCCCTGAGGCCCCACCGACAGCAGAGAAAACAGACACCAAGAGCAGAGCCAGCAATGACAAAGAGCAAGAAGTGTTTCACTTAGCTCTCTCCTAAGGAAATAGCAATACCCATGGCATTGAAAAAATGTTGGGACGACTACTCTATGACCTCCAAGCCCAGATTTATTAAGTGCATGAAAACGGTGCTGCCAAAAGAAAATAACTGGTGAATTTTCTGGAGCCAAGATGGACAGAATATGCAGAGATGAGAATTTGGAAAGAAGCATTATCATTTTCCAGACTGGATTCCATTTTGTCCCACTTCAATGATTACCTTGGTCCAACACAAAATTTACCAGACCATAATAAGTCTTTGTTCCAAATGAGAAGATGGAAAATAGTGAATACAATAGAAGTAAAGAAATCCTTCTGCAAGCTGCCTTGGCAGGAAAAGGTTCTAAGGCAGGGAAAAGGTGGGGGAACACAGGAGAGAAGATCCTAATACCAGTGGTTATTGTGATTTTACACTAAGGCTTTCCATCATGGCTGAATACATTACTGAATGTACAATGTTCAATTGCTCCTTACTTAAAATTGACTGTTTACTTTGCTAATCATTTTAGTGATATGAAGCAAATTTCTGGGTCAGTAGTGTTGAGGTAGTGGTGGTGGTACAAATAACAGTGTGATATTATGCATTGGGGCTTTTTGCTTGTGACACATTGTGTTAGTCTGGGTTGACTACATAAACAAATTCATAGACCCACATATGTGTCTAAAAGATAACTTTATATCAAAGAGTAATTGTATATTAAGAAAACATCCCAACCCAGTCCAGATCAAGTCCAAAAGTCTGATATTAGCCTATATGTCTGATATCAGTCTGTAAATTCCTCCTCAAACTCATCAACACATGCGATGACACTGAGTGTGGGAAGGTCACAAGCTAGTGGGTAGAAAGTCTTGTGGATCCAGTGGCAGTAGAGGCATCTTAGCAATGGCTCCATGTGGCTCCTCCAGCTCCAAGGCT
>NW_022111366.1:3477573-3553428 GCF_000313985.2 Echinops telfairi
AAGGTTCATGAGGGAGGGGGAGTAGGGAAGGAGGGGGGGAATTGAGGAGCTGATGCCAAGGGCTTAAGTGGAGAGCAAATGTTTTGAGAATGATGAGGACAATGAATGTACAAATGTGCTTAACACAATTGATGTATGTACGGATTGTGATAAGAGTTGTATGAGCCCCCCAAACAATGATTAAAAAAAAAAAGAATTCACCATGCTTTTTGAAAAATGTGAAGAAACAAACAAACAAAGCCCAAGCTGAGGTCATTGAATCGGCTCCAACTCATTGGGATCCCTTGCATATAAGAGTAGAACTGTACTGCAAAGACTTTCAATGGCTACAATTTTGTAATTATATTACCAGGACTTTATCCTGAGGTTGACTTAAACCTCCAACCTTTCAATTAGCAGCTGAGCATATTGATCACTTGTACCCACCAGATGAGCCTTTCTTTTTTCCTTTATGGACTACAGTAAAAAAAATTCTGAAGAAAAGAAGTATTGCCCACAAACAAGCCATATGTACCTATTTATCTTGCTAAAATCAAGCATAAATTAGTTTTTATTAGCAACTGTTTTACTTGATGCATTCCATGTGTTTAGTTCTCTAGGATGACTTCATGCACTAAACTCCTGGTTTTGGGAGCACCCCCTATGTTCAAGTACTGTTGTGACCACTTTAGAAGAAAGACATGTGAATTAGAGATGGATTTTATCTGTAAGGATCTTAGTGCTTCAAAGGGGAAGTAAATACGTAATAAGGTAAAAAGTGACTTGGAAAATTCACTTCATCTGTGGGGATCAGAAAAAGAAATTTTGGGAAAAGCACAGCTTGATTTTCCATGGAAGGAACTTCCATCTACATCGTTGGAGCTGCGTGGGAAGAGTATTTCAGGTGGAGTAGAACTGTGCGAGCAAAAGCAAAGATGCAGGACCATTCAAGGTCAGATTGACAGATACCGAGTCGAATGAGCAATGCAGTCAAGGCCCCGAGTAGAAGTCGTTTAGGGGAGCAGTGGAAGCAAACTTAGGAGGAAAGTGACAACAATGTATAGAGGGCCTTGAACACTGGCACTAAGAATTTGCATTTTATTCTTAAGTCAGTAGGAAAAAGTCAATGGATTTTTTTCATCTTCGAGGCAAGGATGGTGAGACTTCATCTTCTGCACTTTGGTCATGTCAGCAGAGAACCAGTCCCTGGAGGACATTCTGTTTGGTAAAGCAGAGGGACAGGACATAGAGGAAGGGCCTCAGTGAAATGGGTCGACACAGTGCTGGAAATACGGGGCTCCAGCAGCGGAACCATTGTGAGGATGGCACAGGACCAGAGAGTATTTCATTCTGTTGTGCATTCGGTCGCTCTGGGTAAGAACCAATTCAATGGCTAACCAGCACCAGCACCTCATTGATATCTTCAAGGAGAAGGCTTCAGAATATTTTTGTTGCACAGGTATGATGGTCGAGCTAGCAAGTATACTGAGGTAAATGAGATCAGCTAATGCTTGCATACCAGAAAGTTTATTTGTTTTTATTAAGATAAGGTAATAGAAATTCTCCCATTAATTGGTTGAGACATATTCTGACTAATGGGAATCTTGTGCTATCCACCCAATCAATGTCACTTCAAAGATGATGGATTAACTCAAGAGCATCTCAAATGCTTTACATATTTTATGTGTCCAAAGGCCCTACTGCCCAAATCAGGTAAAATGGATACACAATTTTGAGGATTACCAGGTAGCCTAGGTAATATTTTTCTCTTCCTAAATTACTCAATGTAACCAGAGAATGAACAAGTTAACTCTTCAGAGATAATATTAAGTAAAATGAAGTGGAAAATTAAGGCTAATATCTGGATTATTCAAGCACTAGATTCTCTCTATAAAAAATTTCTTTAATGTTGAGAATGAGGGAGTTTGCGTACTGATTAATCAAATAATTAAGAGTTAGCAAATTTGCTCCTTGATTTAATTTTACCTTTCTAGGTATTATGAATAAAAAATGAAAATTTAGAAGACATAAGATTTTGTACCTATGGAAGAAGTCTGAGATGGACATTCAGAACTGATAAAGCTGGAGTGATTCCCATACCTATCATTGAGCAAACTCCATCAGTAGAGCCAAGAAGCATGTCTGAAGCATCCTAGAGGCAAGTCTTAAACCTCTTCTCTTCTCTGTAAAAACACACCGACAAAGTCACCTGCGGTTGTGGTTTTAATCGCTATCTATATGCTGATGACTCCAAAATTTATATCTTAAGTCTATATCTCACTACTAAAATCCAGAATTAAGAGGAAAGGCATTTGACTGTGTGGATTATAACTAACTATGGATAGAAGTTGAGAAGAATGAGAATTCCAGAACACTTCTTTGTGCTCATGTGGAATTTGCACATAGATCAAGAGACAGTTGTATGAACAGATCGGGGGCATGCTACCTGGTTTAAAATCAGGAAATGCGTACATCAGGGCTGTATTCTCTTGCAATACTTATTCAATCTGCGTGCTGAGCAAATGCTTAGAGAAGCTGGATTATATGAAGAAGAATGCAGCATTAGGATTGGAGGAAGGCTAATTAACCACCCGAGGTACACAGTTGGCACAAACTTGCTTGCCGAAAGTGAAGACGAAGCACTTGCTTGCTGAAGATCAAGAATTGTAGCCTTAACATGGATTACAGCTCATTGGTAGCCATAAGAGAAATACAAATTAAAACAACAATGAGGTATCACCTCCCACGACACTGTTGGCAAAATTCAGTAAAACAGAGAATAACAAATGCTAGCGAGGATGTGGAGAAAGAGGAGCATTTGTACATTGCTAGTGGGACTGTAGAATTGTACAACAATTATGGAAATGAGTATGACATTTCCTTAAACACATATACATCCAAGTACCTCATGACCCAGCAATCTTTCTACTGAGTATAGACTCTAAAGAAATGAAGAATATTACACAAACAGACATATGGACACATAAGTTTGTCGACGCTATTTCTACAATGGCAAAATCATGGAAACACCCCAAACCCCAACTCTACAAGAATGGGTAAACAAGCCCCGGTACAGTCATACGATGTAATTTTATATATCAGTAAAAACAACGATAGCTCTCTTAAACACTACAAGACACGGACAAAACTAGAGAGCGTTATGCTTAACCAACTCAGTCAAACTGCAAAAGATAAAAACAAAACAAAAACCAACCAAGTCTCCAGATTCTTTCTCCACCTTCAGATTGATATGTTGGTCTGAGTGGGCGAATAGGTGGAAAAGTAAAACGGAAGTAGACTTGGAATCTTTAGTGACACACAGTTCATTTCAAAGAAACAAACAAACAAAATGTATTGAAAAGCAAGGTGGTTGCTTTGAGAAGTAAGGTGTACCTGACCCAAACCATGGTATTTTCCATTGCCTCGTTGGCATGTGAAAGTTAGATTTTGAATAAGGAAGATAGAAGAAGAATGCTTTGCTCACATAAAAAAGCGATAGGCTTCTTTGGATGATGGTGTTGGCAAGAACACTGAAAGCACCATGGACTGCCGAAAGAACAAGCAAACAGGTTTTCAAAATAGTGCGGCCAGAATTCTCCTTGGGGGCAAAGATGGTGAGACTTCACCTCACCTACCTTGGACATGTTATCAGGAGAGAGCCGTTCTTGGAAAAGGACATCGTGGCTGGTAACGTCATAGACCTGTGAGAAAGAGGAGAACCCTTGAAGAAATGGATTGGCCCAGCTGCTGCCGCTATGGACTCACGCATGGGAACAATTGAGAGGACAGGCAGGTCTGGCAATATTTCATGCTGTTGCATCTAGACAAACAAGGCCACCGTGAGTTGGAACCAACTCAGCAACCACAGCATGAGGTACTGATCTGCTCTGGCATCTTCTGTTGGGTATATACGGTGTGTTTTAAACATAACAAGCCAAGAATTCAATTTCTGGCTTTGTTCTTGAACTTTGAATTTTCCCACAGTAAACAGAACCTTCATCCATCCTATTGGCTAAGCCTAAATGTCCAAGTCCTGCTTCCCTTCTGTACTGCCCACTTCTAAGCCATCAGAAGCTAATTCTGTCGGTTCGTCCTGTAGACCCTGTCTAGGACATTTGCCATTTCCTACCGCATTCATTATCTATTGCACTGCCATCCTAACTGACTGGAATGGTTCTGACCTTGACCCCCTATAGCCTTTTTCAACTCAGGAGCTAGTGTCATTTGCTCACATAAAAAAATCTACAGGCTTCTCTTCTTTTTACTCTAATTTTCTTGCTCAGAAAAGGCTACCTACTCTACATGGTTCTGGTTGACACATTAAGCCTGAATTGGTGTGGCTCCATGCCCAGAGCAATCTGGTTTTACTCACTAACAGCAGCGTACAGTTTCATTTGTTCCATTAGAGAAAAATGTGTAGAACTTCCCAAGCAGCATAATGCTATAGAAATTTCAGAACCCTCCATATGTGACCAGCTAGGGTTTAACAATTTTTGGTCCATTTCATTAAAGCTGGGCTATGTGATGGGTGGATAATTCCAAGAGTCCAAACTTTGTTGCTCATTGGCAACACTTAGATGCATTTGAATAACTGTAATTCTCAATTAGCTGGTGTCTTCCATCTGTAATATAGGATGGCTATTTTCTTCTGAACACAATCATCAGGGTTGGGACAGTCTATTGATATTTATTTCCAAGAGAAATGAACATTGCACATCCTCCATATGCATCTTAATAAACTATGTAACTGCCAAGTGTGGCAAACTGTCTCCTCTTATATGCCCATCATGGTCCCCAAAATGCCTCTGACTTCGGGAACACGTCTTACTCTTATTCAGCACCAGCATTTCCTACTTGCTTTTCAGAGCCTCTTGGGATATGGCGCTACTTGTAGGACATGCAAAGTGACAGACGAATGAATATCAACCCATCAAATATTTATTGAGTGCTTACTACGTGTAAGGCACTGTGCTAAGCCGGACTTAAGCAGAGTATTAAAGGGAGTTGGAGGAAAAGTGTTCTGTTTTTAGAAGCCCTTAGAGGCTCAATGTCAGGCAAAGGGGAAAAGTTGTGTAGAGTATGTTTTTCAGACTGCAGGAGAGTGCGGATTCGGTATTTTTCACTTCCCTATTCTATCAGGAGCCTCTGTGGCTTACTAGGTTATTTGCTGAGTTGATAACCACAAGGCCTGCAGTTTGAGCCCACCGACCCACCAACCACTCCGAGGGAGGAAGATGAGGCTGTCTCTGCCTATAAAACACAACGTGGCAGAAACCCAATGGGGTAATTCTTTGCTGTACTATAGGGTCACAATAAATTGGAATGGACTCACTGACAGTGAGTTTAATTTAGTTTCATTATTATTATTTTTTCTATATGTGAGGAGCCCTGGCAGTATAGTGGTTAAGTGCTTGGCTGCTAATCAAAATATTGGTGGCTGAAGCCCACTGCCACTCTGTGGGAGAAGATGTGGTCTTCTACTTCTGTAAAACGAGTCTTGGAAACCCTATGGGCCAGCTCTACTCTGTCTAGTAGGATCGCCAAATGGGAATCCACTCAGGGGCAGTGGGTTTATTCTCGATTCTTAGTCTCTCCCATCCTTTCTTGTTTGTCCAGGGCCTTCACACACTTCCCTTTTTATAACCACCATCCAGTGCCAGCATGATTTTCTTGAGCTGCACCTTGGCCTGCCATCCTCCTCTGAGCACTCAAACATCCCACTTCTCCAAGGCCCCACCCCTGGAGTACAACTTGCACTCTGAATCTCCCGAATGACCCCCAACTGCCAAGTTCATTTATTTACCAAGTACATCTGCATTTAAGTAGGTATTCTATGCATGACAATATTTTAGTTAAAAAATCTTTACCTGTAATGGTGGTATCAAAAGCACTTTAGCAGATTAGAGTGGGAGACTTAATGTGCAGGCAAGTATGTATTTCTGGAATTCTTCAAATCACACTTCTGACGGCAGCCACCTATTTTGTCCATGGGTAGAATTAACCCCATTCACTACTCATTTATTTTTTCCATGGATTCAGTTGAAAAGAAACTTAACTGCTTAAATGACCTAATTTCCCTTTCATGCTTTCATTCAGCAGCTAAGGGAGTCGGGGAAAAAGAATTTTGCATTTCAGATTTTAAGTCCTCTAGAGTTCATCTTTTTTCTTCAAGTATTGAAGTTGTATCTACTGATTGTTTCTCTAGCTTAAAAAATGTATCCACATTTCTCAAACCTGAACGATTTTTACATGGTGATCAAGTTGAAGCATTGGTAAAACTCTAAAGTAGTGTTTCTAATGATCGTGCTCTGTTGGAAAACCATAATTTCAGGGGGGAAAGGAAGCTGCAAGTGTCATGAATCAGAGGGAAGAGCCACATGAGAGCATGTCAGAGAATTTCTGGTCAGCAGCATTCCATCCGTAAGGACCAGTAACTCGTTGTCATGGAGATGATTCACACTCATGGAGACCCCAGAGATAACAGAGTAGGACTGCTCTGTTTCATGGGGTTTCAGTGGCTGATTTTTGGAAGTAGATCACCAGGCCAGTCTTCTCAGGTGCAGAGGAGTGGACTTGAAAGCTCCAATCTTTTGATTAACAACGAACTTGTAACCATTTGCACCAACCAGAAGCTCCATCCGTAAGGAAGCCCTGCTGAAATGCGAATACAGGATCTCCTGTACACTCAGTTGGAGCTGTGTGAGGAGAAAGGATGGAGAGAAGGACTGTGTTGTCCTGACTGGGAAGGGAAATGCTCAGTTGTGAAGAGAAGAAAGGGCAGCCTGGGTCATTGGAATAGACAAACCAAAATACAAAACCCAATGCCACTGTCCCTTTTGATGCCTAGGGACCCCACATGTGTCAGGGTAGAATTGTACTTCATCAGGTCTTTTCATTGTTACCATTTATTCGCTTTTGAAAAGTGAAAATGTACACAGTGAATTAGATTCCTATTTCACAATCTTGATACAATTAACTCCAGTTTTAAGGTGACCAGACGTCCTCCTTTTGGCGGGACAGTCTCAATTTTTAGCATTTTTAAAAAGTCCTGATTTTTGGCAAGAAAGCATGACAAGCTAAGGAACGGCCTATTTGGTCCATATAGACCAAGTTTTTAATCAAGAGGCCTCCCTCCCCCAGTCAATGGTGTCCCGCTTTAAAGCTGGTCACCTTATTTTTCACAATATGTCAGCTCTGTTATTATTTCCGTTCTGTTTATTCTGGCTCCATCACCTAATGACCCTTCTCGTCTTTGCTTTTTGGTCACTGTGGACTCTTTGCTCTTATAGAGTTAGTTGTTTAAAGGACAAAATACTCACTGGAAAAATTGTTTATTTTATTACCCAACCTATTGTTTACCTGAAAGTTTATCTCCGAGGGGTTTTATTCATAGGTTAAAAGAATATTTTAGGGCAATAGTCTCAGGGGTTCCACTAGTCTTTATCAGCCCCGTAAGTCTTATCTTTTTTCACGAATTTGAGATTAGTTCTAGGCTTTCCTACCCCTTTCTAACTGGAGTTTTATGCTGTGTCCTGGTCAGAATAGTGGGTAATGGTAGCCGAGCACGATGGGGTTCTGGTCTCAGATGAAGAGAGGCCATGCATTTCATCTAGGCTATTAATTCTGTGGAATCGTTTATCCCTGGGTTTTTGGTTTCCATTCATTCTCTTTCACTCCAGACCAGGAGACAGCACGTATGCAGTCAGATGACCACTTGCAAGCTTTTAAGACTCCTAGGCTCTTCTCACACATGAGGGTGTAGAACATTCATTTCATAAACTGTCTTATGCCGATTGACTAAGATATTTAAAGAGAAGTGTTTCCAAGCTTTTCAGCTCAGTAAACCAATTCCACAAGTTGTTTGGATAGTCTAGGAAGTCTTCATAAGTATATCTGCTATATGGTCTATACTCTATGGATATATATGCAGCACATACAAGCATATAGTCATATACGTTTATAGATATCCCTAGGAGCCCTGGTAGTAGAGTGGTTATGCGTTGGGCTGAGATCTGCATGGTTGGGAGTTTGAAACCACCAGCAGCTTCTTACAGGAGAAAGACTGGGCTTTCTACTCCCCCAAACAGTTACAGTCTTGGAAGCTCACAGGGTCGCTATGAGTCAGTCCTGACTTGATGGCAGTGAGGTTTTATTTGTTTGTTTGTTTTAAAATGTTCTTCTTTTAAATAGATATACCTAGGGAGCCCTGGTGACACAGTGGTCAAAGTACTTGGCTTTAACCAAGGTTTGTAACTTGGACCCACTTCCATGGGAGAAAGAAAGATGTGGGGTGTACTTCTGTAACACTTATAAACTTGAAAACCCTATGGGGCAGTGGTACTCTGTCATACAGGGTTGCTATGAATTATACTCGACTCCATGGCAGTGGATTTGGTTTGGTTTTATAGATACACCTATCCCTACACATGATGCACTCATGTTTGCCTTCCTATGGACATATCTTCATATTCTTCTGCCTATGTAACCACATGCATAGTTTTGGTAGCTATTACTGTTGTTGCTCTCTCTTTTTCTTGTGTACATAGTAGGGTCTTCATTTACTTTGGTCAAGCCATGCAGACTTTACTTTTATTTGGTATTGTCTTTATCATCATCAAAAATAACAAATGTCTCTACTCTACAAAGTGAGTCCCCCTTTCCCTTCCATTACTGGTAGCTATTAAAGAACATGTCTTTTGGGGGGTACATCTATTCTTAACTGTTTATAATAGTGGGATCATATGATATTTATCTTCTAATGATTGACTTATTTCACTTGGCATAATGCCTTTCAGACTCATCCATGTTACACAACGTTTTAGGGACTCATTGTTCTTTAGAATTGCAGAGTATTCCATTGTCTGAATGAATGCAGTTTTGTTTGTCCATTCATCCATTGATGGGAACTCAAGCTATTTCTATCCTCGGGCTATTATGAGTACTGCTGCAATGAAACTAGGTGTGCACATATCTATTCGTGTCACTGCTGTTATATCTCTTGGATATATGTATATCTAGGAGGGAGATGACTGGATCAGAAGGCATTTCTACTTCTAGCTTTCTGAAGATGTGCCATTCTGCTTTACTTCACGAATGCATCATTTACAGTCGAACCAGGAGAATAGAAATGTTTTAATCTCTCTGAAGCCTTGCCAGTATTTGTTGCTTTATTTCTCCCCTCCCCCCCATATGATTTTCTGTGGCTAAAATTGTATTCTTTTTCCTCACAGAGCTGCCAAGTGGATTCAGACCACCACTCTTCTGTTACTAGCCAAATGCAAACTGTTTGCTCTAACTAGGAATATGGAATATGTAAGATCATATCTGAAGGAATAAAAGAAGCAAGTCATGAGAAGTTTCTTAATGGATGCTTAAAGTGTTGGCCTTTCATAAAATGCTCTGAAATTCAGAACCCCCTCCATGCAAGCCAGAAATCTGGAGACAAGCAATTGCTGAAATATAAGAAAAGGTGTTCTTGAGAGGCAAGGATGACAAGAATTAGCAGTTAATGATATCAATACAGAAAATACAGAAAAGATTGAATTTCTTTTTAACCTTTCTTCCTTTTAAATAATTTATGATAATTTGAATCAGTAATTTATAGACGAAACACTGGATGAACTGCCTGTTACAGGAACTCTGCTCCTATTAATGACACAACATTCCCTCTCACATGGCAGCTGTAGAATTAGAAGAACAACACACACACACACATATATATATATATAATGTTTTCACTTTTAAAATCTAACTAATAATCCAATCCCTTACATATGGACAGCACCACTATTGCTGATGGGTACATTTCAGATATGAATTCAAAAATTCTAAATAATCTAAGTAAGATAGTCAGCAAACATCCTGGCATCTGGTTGTTGGTGGGTTTGCAGGTGCCTGGCACAGGCGATATTTATTGCTGCACTACAGGGTGGTCAGGACTAATGTCATGCAGATTAACAAATGTGCTTTTAATTCCCTTCTTGCATTCTTCTTTCTTGAGGCACAGGCTGAGACCACAGATCAGAAATCAAATCAGGACTCAGAACATGTGGGTAGCTGGCGTAGAGGTCCTCCACACTCCGAGGGGCCCACAGTTCCTGTGATTGGCAACTCAAGGGGCTTTCTCTTACATGGACAAAGGATCAGCTCCAGCAGACTGATGGCTCCATGTGCTGATTCGTGTCTTTGGCATGATTTTGACCAGAACTGGCTGGATTTTTTTTATGATAGCCTCTAGTTGGACCTCATGGACTTAGTTTCCCTACAGTGCTGTTTACAAGTTTCTTCAGAGCTTTCAAATGATTTAATGGAGCAGAACCCGCTCTTAGAAAAAATGAAAAAAAAATAAAGAAAAAGAAAAAAAAAAATCTACCCTTACAAAGTTATCTGGAATTCTGGATGCCAAAGATGTAAGCAAAGTGCCAGGCACAGTTCTTGCAAAATGTGTTGTCATTAGGTGCCATCAAATCTTTTCAAGTTATGGCAGCTCTACATAAAACAGAAGGAAGCACTGCTTGCTTGTGAGCCACAGCTATTGATAGGTTTGAGCCCATTATTTCAGCCACTGTGTCAACCCATTTTGCTTCGCTTTTTGCTGACCCTCCACTTTAACAAGCTTGATGCCCTTTCCAGAGACCAATGTCTCCTGACAATGTATCTAAAGTGCATGATAAGAAATGTCACCATCCTTACTTCCAAGGAGCGTTCTGCTTGTACTTTATCCAAGACAGATTTGCTTATTCTTTTGGTCACCCTTGGCACTTTCAGGATTCTTCACCAACACTGTAATTCAAATTCTATCTTTGATTGGCCAGTTGACTGTCTTCAAAGCTTCTAGATATAGATGAGTGCTTCCAGTGTTTCACCAGCTTGTTGACACATTTTATTTGGTATTAAATCATTTCCTGGAACCTTGGTTTGTCCTAATGCCTTCAGTGTAGATTAGACTTCTTCCTTCAGTATCATCAGTTCTTGGTCATACCCTACCTCTTAAAATGGTTAAAGTTGACCAATTCTTTTTGGTACAGTCTCTGTATATTCCTCCCATCTTCTTTTGATGCTTCCTAAAGAGTTCAAATATTTGCCCAAATAACCTTTCAATATTGCCACTTTAGGCTTAGATTCCCACCCCCCATTCCCACCTCAGTTCTTTCAGTTTAATATATGACAAAGGTATTCTTCCTTTTTGATTTTCTAATTCTGTCTTTGAACATTTCATTATAATTCTTTACTTTGTCTTCTCCAGCTGCCCTTTGAAATTTTCTGTCCAGCTTGCTCACTTCATCATTTCTTCCACGTGCTGTAGCTATTCTACATTCAAGAGCAAGTTTCAAAGTCTATTCTGACATCTAGCGTGAGCTTTCCTTTTGTTTGTGCCTGCTTAATGACCTTTGGCTTTCTCATGTATGTTGTTCTTGATGTCATCCCCCCACGGCTCATCAGGTCTTCTGTCACATTAATATGTCAAATCTGTTCTTGAAATTCAGTTTGGATATACTCAAGGTTGTATTTTGGGTTTTGTGAACTTGTTTTAACGTTCTTCAATTTCAACCTGAACATAGATAGGATCAGATGATGGTCCATTCCATCAATGGACCAGTTAGCTCCTGGTCTCGTTTTGGCTGCTGATGTTGAGCATCTCCATTGTCTCATCTCACAGATGTAGTCAATTTGAGTCATTTGTAAAGGAATTTGCCAATCCGTTGGTATAGTCATTGTTTATATTATTAAAAACATTTGCAATCACTGATCCTGCTGCTTTCCCCCAACATTTGCATTCTAGTCACTAATAATTATAAATGCATCTCGACTACATGTTTGATTACTTTCAGATTGAAGAAGTTGGTAGAATTCTTCAGTTTCTTCTTCACTAGCTTTAGTGGTTGGTAAGTAAATTTGCTTCAGGGATTATTCTACCAGAGACAGCCTTGCACTTCAAGATAAATCTTGCAATGCTCTTTTGGATGATGGCTGTGACATCATTGCTCTGGAATTTGTTATACCTGGCATAGTGAACCTTATGATTCTCTAAGTTAAAATGTCCATTTCCAGTCTATTTCAGTGCACTGAGACCTCGGTTGTCAATCTTTAGGTGTTCCATTTCATTTTTGACAACTTCCAGTTATGCCTGATTGCTGGTTGACCACCCCCCCATTATGACATCTGTAAATGTCGTCAAACGTTTGAAAATATTCTTGGCAGCCAGAATTGTCACTGGTTTAGAACCATTTCTATTAATCAAATGGATTCATCACATCCATCCTTTCCCATCTCTTCTTGGTTCACTGCTTTTAGAGACAAAAATAAACGAGGAATCAAATCAGGTAATTTGAAGAAAACAGTAATAGTAATACTGGCAGTGCTTTTCCTTCATGGGTGGGTCCCATTCGCGTTGTGATTGGCTACCCTGGAGCACAGTTTCAGGCCTCTTTTGAACGTGAGTGGTGTCCCCAATGAGGTGTAGTGCTGCGGCTCTCAAGAGGGGGATTTAACACAAAGACACGTGCTGCCCAGGTCCACACACACTCTCCCTGGAAGCCTCGGCATGGCATCAGAGTTCTGTGATGCGAAAATTCCCTACTGCAGTGAAACTTCGTTAGTGCATCATGCAGTGTGGAAAATCACAGGAAATAATTTTCAAACATATAGATGAGAATTATGAAAGTTTTCTGGGTAATTTTCAGTTTGCTAGTGAGTATGTTTTAAACAGAATGACTCATTCTCTTAATACTCCATTTATTTGAGAGGACAGTTACTGTCTCAACAATAATGGTCCTCTTACTGTAGTTTGGCAAGCCATGTAAATAAACCATGGGTTTGGAAAGGGGTAGTTCACTGATTGATGTTTGTTTCAGGATAATTACCACCTGATAAAATCCACAGTTCCGAATCCCTCTAGTAGTTTCAGATACATCTGTTTGCAATTACTTTTTCATTTGCTAGTTATTTCATCTGATGGTTCACAGCTCTCTACAGTCTTTGACTGTGTTAAAAGCCAACGGCCTTCTCCTTAGCTTGACTTTTCCTCTCTTCTTTCACCAGTCCCATACCTGTTTTTGACATAATTTACTTAAGGCATTAAGCTTCTGAATCAATGATTAGGATAAAATTTTAACGGCCCTCAATTGTCTTGTAGTCTTGCCTCCAAGGAAGTAGGGCATCCTCTTTTAAATATTTAATGTGTCATCCAACTTACTGCCATTTCCCCCTCAATGTTCACACATGCTGAAGTCATAAAGATTTCCAAAGGTTTATCACTACTATCCAATATTATTACTTTGCAATTCATTTTAATATCCAAGTTTTTTATTGAGTGCGAAAAAAGCCAAGTAAAAACCAGTGTCCTTTTCTCATTAACAGTGCTGTATACAAAAGTTTATTTAAAAATAGTGACTGATTGATATTCTGTCTTCTGAGAACATTCAGAGCTCTATCAGTAGAGGAATGGTTAGTTCTTTTACACAAGTGAAACCAGAAGAACTGCCAGATGAAATATGGCATGAAGGGAAGGTTGGGTGCTATTGATTGTACAAATGTGAAGGTGAGCATTAGGCTTCAGGGTTTCATTAGTGTGCAATGCACTTCAAGCACAGTCACCACTGGTCTGTCAATGGAGGTTTGCATGTTGCTGTAATGTTGAACCGGTTTCAGCAGAGCTCCTAGATTAAGACAGACTAGAAATATTGCCTGGAGACAGACTTTTGAACTTCAGCCAATGAAGACTCTGTGGCTAACAAGGGCTCAATCCTGTTGTGGTTGGGGTCATCATGAGTGGGGGCCAATCGCTCACCACCACCACCACCACCACCACAGTAGATGCTCAGAGCAATTTGGCCAACACCACAAAACAATGCAAAGAGCCAGAGGTGTCTGTGTGGTGGTGGTTCCTTAGAGGGGGAGCGCTAGAGGGCCTGTCTTTGGAGACCTGAGCTGTGAGATGTATAGATATGTTTCCCTTTGTTGTTTCTATTTGCCCTTGAGGTGATTTTTAGCTCATCCAACCCTCTAAAACAGAATCAAATTTTCCCCATAGGATTTCCGAGGCTGTAATCTTAACAGATCTTTTCTCCTGCGTAGTGGCTGGTGGGTTCAAACCAGTAACCTCTGGTTAGCAGTTTATCCTCTGTGCCATCAGAAGCTCCATTATTCAATTTCTATTCTAACCATTACTGGCTCAATTCCCCTTTGTATTTTTAAAGACAAAAGTGAGGCTTTAAAAACATACGCTTTATATTGAATGTTGATTTTTTTAGAACATACACTTTATACTGAATGTTGATGTTTCCCCTTTAGTGGACACTGATTATATGAAAATATAACACACTGATAAAAACGAGTTCTCTTTCTGATACCAGAGCACACCCCCTTACTTCTTTTTAAAGTCACCATCAGCAGTACCATCGCTGTCTTTATAATATTACATATGTACTGCATGGCTACTATTCATAGCATACTGCACTAAGCCTGGTGATTATAGCCCATCAATGACTTGCCATTATACTATGACTCACACTTACATAGTTAATTTTTTAATCTTCTATCTCAAAGGGCCATATTAGAGTGCTGTGAGTTTTGGAATCTCCAATTCTCTAAGTCTTTTATCTCAGCTAATATTAGGCATATCTCTTCAAAACACATTTACTCTATTCCTGCTTTTCACTCTTTCATTCTTTAAGTTGCTCAGGACCTGCATGGTTTGCTCTTTCCCGATTCTATTTCCATTCAAGGAATTAAAGTCTCTGTGTGCCAGCCACACAGTGGTGTCTTAGTGGCTCTTGACTCATCGTGAGTGACCTCATGCAAGACAGGATTGGATCCTTGTTATCTGTGTGGTTTCCACTGGCTGATTTTCAGAAGTCAGTCTCTAGACTTTTCTTCCTCATCTGTTTTAGCCCTACTAGATGGTGTTTAGCATTACAAGGACACACAAACCCCTATTGGGACACAGGCATTGGGGCACAGGAGGTATATTGACTGGGAATTGATCCTGGATCACTCACATGAGAGGTATGGCCCAACCTTCACAGAAGAACCTAGCAAAGAGTGAGTAGACCCGATGGTTTTGTTCTAGCTCTCATCTCTTGTGGCCTGTAAGATTCAAAGGGCTAACAAACCACTGTTTATTGATATCATTCTTGTGTGAGACATTTCAACTCTACCCAGCAAGGGTTGGAAATGACAGAGTATGGCCAACTTGACTTTCATGTAAAAATCTAGTAAGGGAGTGGCTCCTCTATTCCTCCTGGAACAATATACAGGCATAATAGGAATATATTACTTATTAATTATTTCTGCTTACCACTGATTGCTTGTTTCTTTTTATGTATAGTCCAATTGTTCATGCCTTACTTATTTTGTAAATTCCTCCTGAAACAAGAACACTTTACTCACTTGTAGGTTCCATAACAAAGGGTTACATATGGATTGATAGATCTCTATAGATATAGATTAAGTATGTTGTTGATGAAGATAGTGTTTGACTAAGCGAGCCTTTCTCATTAGTACAGTATTTATGACTGATAATAATTGCTCACTGTCATCTGTTCCTGATCTTTGCAAGTACTTGCAGATTCAATTTATTCAACAAACACTGGCTACAGAATTTAGGAATTCTTTATTCTTCCATGGACGCCCATCCTCTCCCGGAGGTCCTTGAAGACAGATGGAGGCAATCCTAATCTGATAAAGGGGTAGTAAAATTTGGATTTGTATAGAGGGATCTGGGAACTAGAAGCCCTGAATTCCATGGAAGCAAGTCCACTTTCTTATATGACCATGAGCAAGAGAAGTATGCATACATAAGGATGGCCAGACTTCATCTCACTTACTGTTAATATGTTCTCAGAAGGGACAGCCCTGGAAGACATTATACTTGGTAAAGTAGAAAAAACAACAACTCGCCGCCACCGAGTCAATCAATACTGACTCATAGTGACGGTATAGGGCAGAATAGAACTACCCATGTGTGTTTCTGATACACTGTTTACAGGAGTCGAAAGCCCATCTTTCTCCCATGGAGCTGCTGGTGGTTTCAAACTGCTGACTTTGTGGCTCGCAGCCCCACATGTAACCACTATACCACCTGGGTCAAATAGACGATCAGAAAAAAAGAAAATGCTTAATAAAATGAATTGAGACAGTAGCTTTCTCAATGGCATCAAACATGGTTATAATTGGGAAGACCACACAAGACGGCCCAGAATTTTGTTTTCTTGTTCAGAGGGTTGCCGTGAGTCAAAGCTGATTTAATGGCACCTCATCCCAAGAGACGGTTTAAGCTCGCTTTGACTCTACTTCCTCCCTCTTTCCCTTTCCCATGCATGTTAGTAGTTGCCATCAAGTAGGTTCGGACTCATAGGGACTCTGTCAACATCTCAGGAGAACAGGGCGAAGGGCTGCGGTCCCTAACCCTTCAGACAGGTTTGGTACACCCTGATAAAGAAGGATGGGTTTTACACCAGACCTCTGGGAGATGGGAGGTAGCAAGAAAACTATTTGCACACTACCCATGTTAGTTTGCTCTTGAATAAGTTGCATTTGTTTATACGCTATTTCCGACTTTAGAATTAGAACTTTGATCATTAATCAGATAAATGGATTACACTTTCAGGGGAAAGTCAGAGCTTCTGGCTCTGTATTTCGATCACGTGTTTGAGCTGTCGTGAACAATTGTGTTTCTTCAAGTGAACCTAAATTCCCTGTTGTCTCGGAGGCCTGCGCTTTTACATTTAATTGATGATTGATGGAGTGATAGGGTGGGATGCCTTGTCCTAGATGGGGTTCCTGCCAGCGTAGGTAGGTGTTGTACAGTACCAGGGCTTCTGATCCTGAAAGTGGGCTAGCTTACATTTTGACTGAGATCAAGTTGCTTGCTCCCGAAAGGAATCCTTTTGGGCTCAGAGGTCAGGCGGGAACAAGGTGGCTGGTAATGGAAGAGGTTCTTGCCTCCCCAGGACTGGTCTAGGGTCCAGTACTGACTATTCTGTTGATTTGATGAAGACCAGCTTCATGAGGGCGTGGCTCTGAACTCAGGTAGAGCTGGCACCGTCATGTTGGGGATGGTGGAATCAGTGTTTAGGGAGGTTAGGGTAGGGTTTGTCATGCTTCTTGTCATCAGGAGGGTATGGAGAATTTGGGAATATCCCATCTTTCTCCTTTCCAAGCACCCTGGTGTATTTGTCAGGTTACCTACATCTGTCAAAACCCGTTTTCCCAATCCATACTGCATGATAACAAGGCTGCTCACTTCCCTGGTCTACGGTCAGAGGGAATTCCTGGAGGTTTAATTCACAGTTACAGAAAATGAAATGACTTTTAAATGGGTCCAAAAGGAAATAAAAAGATATTACATTTTAATCTCACTATACCATAATTATTTCTACAATGCTTTCTGCATGATAACAAGGTTTATTCATATCTCTTGGCTATGGTCGGAGGGGAATCACTGGGGAGTCCATTTATGCCTGGGCTCTGCAAGTGGATTTTGGGTGGCTACCATTGTTAATAGCGTTCTTTAAACTAGGTGTTTACAATTT
This sequence comes from Echinops telfairi, assembly GCF_000313985.2. Taxonomy (NCBI): domain Eukaryota; kingdom Metazoa; phylum Chordata; class Mammalia; order Afrosoricida; family Tenrecidae; genus Echinops; species Echinops telfairi. Next base: position 3,495,087 of record NW_022111366.1, read on the forward strand.
AAGCTCTGCTAACATTCCCTTCTTCAGATATGAATTATATTATTTACAATCCTTGGAAAACATGATGGTGTGCTTCTTCCATATAGATTTATTTGATGCCTCACTTAGTTGGCTGCTTGTTTGAAGACAAGTTTTAAAGACCCCAGGTGCTAGTCTTTCTTCCCCATACTGCTCTAACACCCATCTCTTTAGTGGTCTCTTCAGTGAGGATGAGTATCAAGGAGGGTCATGCCATAAAGTGAATTGTTTTCAGATTGGGACTAGAATTAAGTGCAAGCCCCAAATCTGTTTACATATGTCTTTAGTTCACTTTGGACACATCATCATCATTTTATGTTGAAGAACATTATTGGTCTTCTCCCTGGAGCACAGGGTGATTCTATTGATAGTGTCATTCATTTAGCCAATGGTATAGAATTTTAAAAAACTGTTGAGAAAAGATTATACACTTATAGGTGGGCTATGAACTGCAATACATGAATTATTAAGGTGTACAGATTAAACTCTTAAATGACTGGACACTATTTACACAAACAATGGGGTTTGGCAATAAGGTAAAAAACTTTCAATAATATTCATTGACAGTGGACTAAGTTCTAAGAGATAAATACATGTCTTAATAAAACAATGAGGGTATTTTAAAAAGTAACTATTCCGTAGTCCTGAGCCACCATTCAGTGGGCACCCTCAAGGTAAGAGATCCAAGCCAAAGTCCAAGAATTGCCACTTCTATACCCTTGGGATAGCACTCATCTACTCCTTTTCACACTCTGAAACTTCAGCTGTAAGTCCAAGGACTACAGGTGAGCTTGAGGTAGAGCCCCGTTCCTGTAGTGGTGTTCCCATATTAATGCTGTCTAGTGTGGCTTATGAAGGATGCTGTGTTCCTCGAATGAGCAGGTTAAAGTCCCAGTAGTCTACAGCATAGTGCCTGAGTCACTAAGGGCTAGAGAGAAGCCAAGTCAAAAGTATCAAATTAGGAATATAGTACCAGGTATATTCTTCCCTTGGGCTCTATCTAGATGGACAAGCTTACAAAAGTTCTAGATGGCTGCACTGCTATCAGGCCAGCTGACAATTCACCCACCTGTCTCCTCGCTTACCATTTTTGCTCAGCTCACCTGCCTCTCCTAGTCAATTCACGTCTCCATCTTTTCTTCTGAAACTCAGGCTTCTGGGATTATCGTGTGCATCTGTCTCGTTGTTGTAGAGGGTCTGTGTAGTATCTGCTTTGTCTGCCACCAGGCAGGAAATTTGATGGGGTGGTCTTTTGAGATTGAGGCCTATGCTTGAGACAGTATCCCTTTTATTTAAAATAAATGTAAGCAGTTTTATTGGGACATAACCCACACATCATACAATTGGATAGTACAATAATATCAAGAAGAGTTGTACAATCATTATCACAATCAATTTTAGGACATTTCCTTCTTTCTTGTACTCACTATTATTAGGTTTCCATTCTCCCCCACCCTCCCATGCCATACCCCCAAGAAACCATTAATCCAGCTGCTGTGTCTATAGAGTCAGCCATCATGTACTTCAAATACCAAAAACCATACAAAACCAAAGAAACAAAAATGTTCAGAACAGTCACAAAGTCAAATAAAGAAAAGCTTCCATCGGAAAGGAAGCATAAAACATTGAAAGCTAAAACAATGTTTAAATGGGTCACTCAGTTGGTCAAATGATAAGGTATTAAGTTTTAAATTAACTGCATTGTATAAATAGTTAAGCTTCCCCATCCCCCAGTGGGGAAAAAAGATGATTGGTCCTCCCTGTTTTCCTCCCAGCAGAAAGGTTCTTGCCTTCTCCAAGACATGCATGCTCCCCTCCCCCATCTAGACTTGAGTTTTCAGTGAAGTTCACTTCTCACTGTGGTAGGAGGGCCTGTTGATTTGGGGTGTCCTTACCACAATTTTGTATGGCAGCAAAATTGGTCATCAACTTCCCCTCCCACCGATCTTGAAAAGCTGACCCTGGCTGAGGTGACGTTTTCTCTGTCAAACTGATTTTTAAGATGTACATTTAGAGGGTGATGTGTGCTTCAGAGGCACCAAGCAGGCTCCCTGCTGTGACACTATCTTTGTTAGGTGATATCTGCAAGAAGAAACACAAAAAGGATAAAAATAAAAGTCAAGTAGCACATCTGTATCAAAAATTCGCAAGTAATCTTACTTGACCTAAGATTACTTATGTGATTTTATAGACCAACATCTTGTATCTTCATCCTCTTTAAAATAGCATGAAAAAGCAAACGGCACAAAGTAAAATATGGAATATACAAAAAGAACTACCAAAAATAAATAGATCACCTGGATATATAACATGCGGACAGGTTGCATTCCTTTTTTAAAAGTCAAGATGATCCGTTTAGGTGAATAAACCCTAGTCACAGGAACATGGCTCATAGCCCAATGACAAGTTATGGATAAGAAATACTTCCAAAAACATTAGCCATTGAAAACCTTATGGAGCGCACTGCTGCTCTGACGTACGTGGGGCAGCCGGTCCAGTAAGAGATACCAGGAAAGAGACTGAAAGTTAAGTACTAAGGTGAGAATCATTTATCTGAAATGAAATTGAGGAAAAAACCCCTAAAAAGCTCACAGAATATTTTCATATTGGTTTTAAAGAGACAAAAACGCAATAGAAAACTGGGCAAAGACAATCCGGAAAAGTGCAAATTCAAAGGGTTGATAAAAACATGAACATGCACAGGAAATCCAGGACAGATGAACTCTTCAGGACCAGTGGTGAGAGTGGCGATACCAGGCGGGTGGAGGGAGGATGGGGTGGAAAGAGGGAACAGATTACAAGGATCTACATACAACCTCCTCCCTGGGAGATGGACAGTGGAGAAGTGGGTGAAGGGAGACATTGGATGGTGTAAGATATGACAAAATAATAATAATTTATAAATTATCAAAGGTTCATGGGGGAGTGGGGAGTGGGAATGGAGGGGAAAAATGAGGAGCTGATACCAAGGGCTCAAGTAGAATGCAAACGCTTTGAGAATGATGAGGGCAACAAAGTGCTCGACACAATGGATGTACGTGTGCATTATGATAAGAGTTGTATGAGCCCCCGAATAAAATGATTTAATTATTAAAAGAACAAAAACAAAACAAAACAAAAACCCCTGACCATGCTGTGCTCTCAACCTCATCGGTAGGACTATCTCCCAGGTCAGGCAGGCAGACAGGAGCATTGTAGTGGAGGGGAGTGAAGAGCCCTGAATGCTAATCACTCTGAGAATGGTTCCACCCACGTGCTTCGTCCAGAACAGGGAATATTATGGGACAATTTAAGAAAATTGAATCAGAGTTTTCCAGCTTACTTGGGAAGGATTTTTAATGGATGTAGAGAAATATATATAATGTTATCTCCCCTTTTCATTAAAAAATGGCCCTCCCCAAATCTTACATGGATACGTGGGTATACATAAATGTAAGTTATATGAACATGTAAAATTAAAGACTATTGGGGACTTGGAGGGATGGAGACTCAGAGTGGGTAGAAGGATGCAAAGTCCGCACACCCACACACAGTTTATAAGAAAAAAATAGTGCTTGTAATAATAAAAACGTATCTCACTTATGTAAAAATTTTATTTATATATCCAGAGGTGGCATTAAAAATATTTAACCACCGGTATGGCACAGGTACAGACCAATCAGAACAGATGCTGGCTGGTCCATTGTATGAGTGTGGGCTTGCTGAATATCAGCCCTGTTATTTCCCAACATACTCGAGCCTTTATTTCTGGGGGATAGATTCCTAGGAGTTGGATTACTGGGTCAAAGGGTATGTGTATTTCCAATTTTTAAAGGGATTGCCACATTGCTGTGCACAAAGACTGTAGCACTCACATTTCTTCCAGCCATGTAGGAGTACTCATTTCCCCCCCACATCCCAACAGCAGTGAGAGCATATCAATCACTGGGGTGGGGGCGTTTGGTGGGGGGGGATTCTAAGATAGACAAGTATTCTCTCAGCTGGAAGCCTCAGCTGTTGAAAAGAGTGAAAGGAGCTTGTGGTTTTAAGGAAGCTCTCTGACTTGCTGATCTTAAACTCTGAATACTATGTGCTTGAGGTAGAATGTCTACCAGCTGCTCCTGCCTTCCCATGTTGATCCTGACCAGCTCCAATTTAGGCCTTGCCCCCTTTTCCTATGCGGAGGTGATAATTTTATTGCAACGGATGTTCCCATCTTTGAGGTATGTGTGCCATTTTAAGCTTTTATCACTAAACCCAAAGGATTGCATGGATCTCTCAGCAAATGGACACCGTAGTCACTTACTATTTTTAATAAATGCAAGCCCGTATCAGAAACCTCCAGTGGCAAACAAGGGCATTGCTGTGGGTAATGAGAACTAGTCAGTGTCTGGAAACGTATGTGGAAATGCTGAAGAAGTGAATGGTTTCTCTTGTAAGCTGTGCACCTTGACCACCTGTTGAGAGGGGTTGTCCCACTGAGCATACAGAGAGGAAGAGGGAAGATTCTAATGTGACTAAGTTTTAACATGAATGAGGGGTGGAAAGAATATTAGTTATAAGGAATAATGGTAAGGAAATGGATTTTTAAAAGGAAAAGCACATGGTTTTGCACATTGATTTTATTGAATAACATTAAGAAAATCTATTCTATGATGAGGCCGGTGGATGGAGTAAATGGTTTGTTTATGTTCTGTTACCAACATTAAGGTTAGCGGTTTGAACCCAGGCAGTGGTGCTGTGGGAAAAAAGCTGATCGGCTTCTTATCAAAGTTCCAGAGAAAACCGCATCGAGCAACTCTACTCTGTAACACTTGTGGTCACCATGACTCGGAATTGGCTCTATACCTTTGTGTGTGGGGGTGTGTGTGTATGTACATATTATTTAGTTGTAAGGTTGCTAGAGGGTCAGTCCAAATTAGAGAAACTCTTAAAAAGATGTTTGCTTAGCCAAATTAATGGACTCAAATATATCCATGATCATGAGATGGTGCAAGACTAGACAATATTTTGCTCTTGGACACTTAGTTTGCCATGTTTGGGCTCTCACTTGACAGCCACGAGCAATGCATCAACACTGTATTCTGAGCGATGGTAGACAGAAACCAACAAAAGTCTCGGCACTCAAGACCACGAATCTACAAAAAGCTACAACATTTGTATATTTCATTATGATCTAGATTTACAGACTCATAGTGTAAATTTTTGCCTTCCGTGCAGGAAACTCAGTTCAATTCTGATCAATGCGTCTCATGTGCAGCTTCTACCCATGTGATAGTGGAGGCTTGTGTGTTGCCATGATACTGAACAGATTACAACAGAGCTTCCAGTCAAGAAGACCTAGGAAGAAATGTCTGACAGCTCACTTCAGAAAAATTAACCATTGAAAGCTCAAGGGGCAATATATCACAGGGGCGGTGGTGCAGGACCAGGCAATCCTTTGTATATGAACTGGTTGTGAGTTGTGAGTAGAAAATAAATCTTTCTGGTAATGGCAGCTTGGGATGCGATGGGAAGGAAGGTCATTGTAGACGGAGGGAAAGCATCTACAAGGGTGCATAGGCAGGGTGAGTAGAGCCCATTTTGGAAAAGACAAAAGGTCAGCGCTAGCTGGGATGTCAGATGAACATGAAGCAGCAGCAAGACAAGGTTGAAAGTAAAGGCATCTGGAGTGTTGTCCTGTGGATGAGTTGGTGAGTCGTTGATGAAGAAGGGGAGCGATGATCACATGGTATTCAACAGAGATCATTGGCCTCTGTAAGAAGGGTGGATCCGAGAAGGAGGCGGGAGGTCCCAGCAGTAGGGGCTGCAAGCATGTCAGCAAGATTTGATAGGATCTTGAGGTAGAGTGTACGTAACTACCAAGATGTAAGGGTACCAGGTGTCCTCATGCTGTCCCTTGGTTGTCCCAGACTGCCCACTTCAGTGTTCAATTTCCCTTCTACCCTTCCTTTCCTGGCTCCAATGCTTATTTCTATCTAGAAAAGCCGATCTTTGTTGGCTACTGGGGCACCCAATCAATTAGTCATTAATAAGCCACAGTCACATTTTAAGAGGACCACCCTTAATTCTAAATTGGTGGTGTGTGCTTCAGGTGGGGGCCACTTAGCTCAAATCATGATTGCAGGCTGTGTGAGGGTATGGTTTACATTTCATAGCTGGCCACCTGCTCTGGCTGCTTATAAAACCCAGCCTTGTGCTGCAAATAGCATAGTCAGAGAACCAGTGAGTTCTTTCTCCTCTACCTTTGACAAGATTTCTACATCAGTTTCTTTGGTCGAGAGAACGAAGCCAACTCTGGATAATTTTAAGATACATTGTAGGCGAAGCACAGTAGATGTCTTAAGAAAGATACATGCCAAATCATAGGATCAAAGGAAAATGTGAACAGATGGGCAGGTTGGGGAACTAAGTGGCTCCAGGGATCTTTAGATTGGGAAGTGATAGCTGTCTTCCTAGGGCTGCCCCAGAGGTTCCCAATTTAGAATCCTCTCCAAAGAACCTGAGTGGCTCAGTGTGGTCCATGCACCCCTCCTTAAGTGAGGGCAGGGTGGGAGTGAGAAGCACCATGACTCAGTCACTACAGTTAACACTTAGAATAAGCAGGGAAGGTCTAGTGGGCTACCCGGAGAAGAAGATAGGGATGCTGGGCAGGCAAGTACCATAGCATCATGCTGCTAAAGGTAAATTGAAAAAAGAGAAAAGATGCCTAGATGATTTTAAGCTTTCTGCTGCTTCTAAAATTTAGCGTTTTAAGTCAAATATAACCTAATACTTTGTAGGCTTTGAGAAGTCTATGAATTACCCTTTGCAATTCTTCCCTTATCAGTGAGAGGATTTCAGGTTAAGATACTTGTTCTGATGAGGTTTGAATAGAATTCCTGGTGTCTGTGTGCTGGGTGCTGTTAATTGGCTCATATTGATGGAAAGGCTAGTGTTTAAAGAATAAATCTATGAAGGGAATCTCTACAGGGGTGGTGGAAAGATACACATTTCATAGACTTCCTACAACAGAAGGTTATTCCAGGAAATTACTTTGCTTTAAACCCACAACATTTTTAGTTTTAGAAATTTCTACTTTCCTTTCCACTTTAAGATCCGGAATGTAAACAAATAATACTGCTTAAAAACCCAGATTTTTCCTCATCTTTCCTAGGTACAATGTTGTTTAAAGAGTTAACTACAGCAGAAACTTTGCAGAAATCAGGCCAGGATTCAGTGCTGCAGCAGCTGCCATAAAGGACATTTCCATCGCCCCTCTCACAGGGATCCGCACGGGCTCCAGACAGCCAGGGTCTCTGGCTTGCAGGGGCCTGGCAGCAGCCATCTCTTGCCTTTCTTTACAGCAATAGCAGATGCTTGGCATTAGTTCATGCTTGCCACCACAATTTTCTTCCTACTTAAGGCCATAAGATGCTTTCTGGCTCTGCTCTTCCTTTATTGTGAAACTTTTCTTCCCTCAGTAGGGGTGGGCAGAACCCTAGTGATTTGATTCTGGCGTGAACTCGGGAAGTGAATTTTAAGGGAAAAAATAGAGTGTGTGCCTTTGGGTCCCAACTCTTCTTTTGTAACTTGTGTGAAACTCAAACGGAAAGGACAGCTTTCTATTAGGCTCCTCTCTGACGATTCTTGAAGGGCTTCTCACAAATAAGGAAAAGAAACTAGCGGTCATGAGGAAACCAGTGTCAGCAATCGTAAGCCATGTGCAAGAGCAAATGGCAAACCAACATGCAGGACTCATGAAAACTAATGGCAGGGTGTGGCACGCAGCTGCCCAACTGAGGAGAAGAAAGTTACATTGTGAATTGCTGGGGAATTAACTGTTGTAAAAGGAGAAGCACAGCACTAGCAGATTTGAGCAGGTTAAGATCAGTCAGTGAAGACGATGGCAGAAATGGAGAGACATATTTAAGCATTTGGCTGTGGGCCAGTGGCTTTATTTAATAGGTAGATCATTTTCACCACGGAAATAACCATTCAATGATGATTGTAGTTGTTATGACAATCGTTGCTAACGAGGTCCATGGGTGGTGTTAACAATTAATGTGCTTGGCTGCTAACCAAAAGGTTGAAGGTTCAAGTCTACCAAATGAGTGTTCAGGAGCATGTACCAGTGATCTATTTAAAAACAAAACAAACAACAACAAAAACCCAGCCCTTGAAAACCATGTGGAGCACAGTTATACTCTAATACACACAAAGCCACTGTGAGTCAGAGTTGGATGATTTCGTTTTTAAGAGATAAAAATAATTTGATTCTAGGGACATCTAAACAATAGTACTCTAATATTAATAATAATATTTAGATATGAGACACCTGTGATGTTCCAAGAGAATCTCATTATAGACTATTGGGAAGAAAATCAGAATTGTAGTCTTGTTTTAACACTAGGTACACTTAAACAAATGATGAATCAGAGATGAGAAAGAAAGGAGAAATAACAAAATATACGAAGGAAAACCCTGCCTCTCAGATATGGTGTATGCCACTGCTACCCACATTCCTTTGGCTAGAGCAAGTGGTATGATCATGGATACAGTTGATAGGGAAGGAAGTATAGTACTCCCACCTGGAACCACTAGTACACAGACGTAGCAAGTACTTTGAACAGATAACGTTCTAGCATACTAATATTAAGAAATAATGTTCTACCATATTTTTAAAATTTATTTATTTATTTATTTTAATCATTTTATTAGGGGCTCATACAACTCTTATCACAATCCATACACACATCAGTTGTGTAAAGCACATTTGTACATCCATTGCCCTCATCATTCTCAAAACATATCCTCTCCGCTTAAACCCCCAGCATTAGGTCAAGGGAAAAATGTTCCACCATAATACTGATAAAAATTTTTAATTATATTTTTACATTTACTTTTTCATGGGACATTGTTGCTAATACTTTTTTTATAACCTACCAATATATCAATTTCATCCAAATTGAAAACATTTTAAAATAAATTATATATGTTATTTTGATCTTTTATTTATAAAACTATTTTGAATCTATGTTTCCCATTTTTGCTCTTAATATTTATAATTTGTTACTTTTCTTTTGTTTCTTGATTAATTTTCCTTGTTGAATTTTCACATGATGTGTTTCATATATATAATATTTTTATTTCTGTCCTAAATGTCCTCCTTTATCATTATTGGTTCTATAACTAATTGGGAAATTAAGCTTTGAATTTATAATGAGGCCTATCAGTTTTGATATTTTTTTCTAACTTAATTAAATTGTGGAGAGATTACTGCTTATATGCTTACTATTTATTCATTTTTATGTTTTATGCTTCATACAAAATAGATTTATAGCAAAATGAGTCTATAAAAGATAAGTTTAGTGTTCTAAATGCGCATTAGTTCAACATTGTTAATTTTGTTCTGTAAATATCCTATATCCATAATCAGTTATTTTGTATTAGTTTATCATATCTGGCATGAATGTATTTAAATCATGCATTATGAACAAGGATTTATAATTTTCTCCTTGTAATTGTCATTGAAAGGTTAGGATGTTTATAACTCCTTGGTGAATTGTATATTTTTAAATTAAGCAGTGACATCTGTGACCTCTTGAAAAAATAATATATTTTACCATCTTTATTTACTTAATAGTGTTTAGTATGGTTTTTCTATTCTTTTATTATCATTTTCTATGCATCTTCATATTTTAGGTGTTTTTCTTATAGCTGAAAATCTTGTCTCTTAGCTAATTAATTTATTCCTTTTATTTTTATTGTGATTATTGATGCCTTGGGCGTCTTTTTTTTCAACATCTCATATTGTATTGTCACTTGATTTGAATTAAAACAAATTAAAATCTAAATACATATGACAGCAAATAGGTGATTGTTAGAACAGCACCCAAGTTAAAATATGCTATCTTAATTTTAAGTTTTCTCTTCACTCCATTCTTTCATCGAGAGTGTTCTCTTTAGGAATCAAAGATTTATGTGTGTTATTTACTTCTCTTCTTCTCACTTGGACCTGAGGTCTTGTTTTCTGTCCTTGTCTGATTACTGAAATACAGATTCTTACAAGGTTTTGCAAGATTGCAAGGCCAATTCGAATGTCATCTTCTCTTTCAGTTTTTTATTTGTCTCTGGCTATTTTTTTATTGCAAGTTCAGCTCTAAATTTAAGAATACTTGGTATATTTGCCCTGTAGTTATGAATATTTTTCTTTGGGATATCTTAAATACAATAATGCTGAAAATGGAATTGATCGTCTACCACTATTACTTCATCTCCCTGTCTTCTTTTTTCTTAGATCTTTCTCACCTACTGCCATGATCGATTATTTAAATTTGACAGTTGGATGATCTGTCTTCTTTATTACTTACTTCATAATACACGTTAATTGAACCACTCTTTGTTTCTTACCCACAATGTTTGGGTGCTACTGAAGGTGAGCATTGCAGCTACTATGTAAGAAGTGGGAGTCATTACTGAATAGGTCACATCATACACACACACACACACACACACACACACACACAGGACATTTCAGGAGCACTAGTGGCATAATGAGATATGGATGCTAACCTCCAAATCAGCAGTTTGAACCCAGCCATCAATCCAGGGGAGAAAGATGAACCTGTCATTCTCCGTAAAGATTTATGGGAGCCTTGATAGAGTGGAATGAGGGACATTATCATTGACATTTGATGGATCTTATTTGGTAACAGAATGTACCATAATGTTTACTTCTATTTTATTGACTATGCAAAAGTGTTCAACAGTGCCAAACGCTTCATTGTACATGGATCAAGAGATAGAACAAAAGGAGACTGAGTGGTTTAAAATTAGGCAAGGTGTGTGTTAGGGTTGCCTCCATTCCCCATACCTATCCAGTCTGTATGCTGGGCAGATCATGTGAGGAGCTGGACTATGTAAAGAGGAACATGGAATTGAGATCAGAGGAAAAGGCTCAACAACCTTTGACAGGCAGATAACCCTACTTTGTCTGCTGATCACAAGGAAGACCAAGGCACCTGCTGACCAAGATCAGTGACTCTAACCTTCAGTATGTACTGCAACTCAATGTACAGAAAATGAAGTTACCACAACTAAACCTATAGATAAAATCATATAGATACATGGAGAAAAGATTGAAGTTGTCAAGGATTTCAACTTGCTTGGATCTGCAATCAATATTCAGGCAAGCAGCAGTCAAGAAAACAAATGCCATGCTGCATTAGGCAAATCTGCTGTAAAGACCACCTTACCACGTTGAAGAACAGAGATGTCTGCATCTTTGAGATTGTTCATTCTCATCTTTTTGGATGGCTGACAGCACCTCCCTCATTTTTTTCCTTCACTTCTTTTAAATCGTCAAATCACTGTCCTTTCAGGTCCGTCTGGATTCTGAGAAACAAAAGGAAGTTACAGGAAGCAAGGTGAAGTGAGTAAGGTGTGTAGGGCAAGAGAAGCATGCTGGTTTTTTGCCAAAAAACTGGTGCACTGAGATGGTTGTGTGTAGGTACACTATCATGGTGGCAAAACCAGTCCCCATGTGCCACAAATTAGGCCTTTTTTACACTGATACTGCAATCTTTTTCAGAACAATCTTTTTCAGAACCACTAAATAGAAAGCTTGATTAACAGTCTGACCTGGTGGAAAAAATTCAAAATGCACTACTAGTTGACATTTCCATCCATTTGAGAAGTTTATGGATGCCCAGAATAAGTTTTGTCATCAGTCAACATTTCACCTTTTTTGAAATGAGAAAACCACTCATCCACTGAGTTTTTCCCATACCGCTGTCCTTGTAAGCTGCATTCAAAATCACAACAGTTTCTGTGGTATTTTTCACAAGCAGGAAACAAAATTTCATAGCTGCACCCTGTTCTCTTAAATCAATCATCACAAAAAAACAAGGTTTGAGTGAAATTGCTTTTATAAAAAAATTCACTGTGACCAGAGAGAACCTTTCCAGTTGATGCCACTGGGTGCACTAACTCAGAGCGAGTTGCTGGATGCTTACCAATTGGAAAAAATGTGTGTTATGAAAATTCCACCCAGTGGAGCTTTTTTCTGTTTGTTTATGGGTTTTTTTGGGTGGTGGTGGTGGTTACCCTTTCCTATATGTTAAAGTCCTAACCTATGTGACCTTGTTTGGGAATAGTCTAAAAATCTTATCACTTGAAATGAGATCATATTGGAGTAGAGAAGACTTTAATCAGTGGTGGGATTCAGCCAGTATCCACCAGTTCAGCAGAACCAGTTGTTCAAATGGCACTTATTCTCCGGGTTTTCTCTAAGGTAGGCCTCTAGGCAGCTACCCAATATGTAAACCACAAATTTACATTCCGTACTCCTTTTTAACATATACCTGTTTTATTGCACTTATTTAAGTATCAACTTATGAAATAATACCCTGTCTTTCAGCAGTTCTTTTTTTATATTTAAAATGGTCAGTAGGGCTGCAAACCAATTTTTAAATGATTTGAATCCCATCACTGAACGTAATTCAATCTGAGGGGTGTCCTGACAAAGAGGTGAGAAGTGACTCCGATGGACGATGGCTAGGTGAAGACTGAGAGCGATTGGACTGATGCAGTTATAAGGACCCTGAAGAAGTGCCTGGAAACACAGATGTTAGGAAGAGCTAAGGAGGATCTCTTGAACCTTCAGAGAGAATGTTGTGACACCTGGGATTGGGGCTTTAGCTTATAGAACTGTGAGATAATCAAGTTCGGTTATGCTAAGTCACCCGCTGGTGAGTATTTTATTATGGCTCCCCTAGGAAATCCATAGCGACACTTTCCTTGCCTTTTCTTAATAAATTATCAGACATAAAGACAGACATGTTAGCTATTTGTAACCTCATAATATCCCTTGAAGAGCAACCTCAGTTGGTGTCAGGTAATTATTTGCCATTCGAATCTGATGCTTTTCTTCCTCTTGCCAAGTCATTTTGATGTGTCCTACTTGGTGACAGGAGAATCATAAATGCCTTTGCCAACCGTCACTGCCGCAAATCATGAAGTAGGATCCTTCTGCCTGTGTTTATCTAGCAACCAAAGTTGTATTGCTAGAGGGAAGGTTGCCCCATATGAACCCATCAGTCATTGGGCAGGAGAATTCAGCCTGTCATGATCAAGATCCAGTAAACATCTTAACCTCTGCCTTGGAAAGTTACTGTGAAAGAAAACAGAGAATCTTCCTGCACCCCAACGCATATCTAAACAAATCAATTCCATTGCTTACCCTGCTACTTTAGTTAGGGCAATAGGTCTATAACATTTTAAAATATATATATATACTTTTTAGAACCATCATTTTCATGATTTGTCTATCTAATAATAAATATTTGGCATCCTCCCTCTATTATCACATTACATAAGTTGAGTTCATCCAGGACTAAATAAATCTGTATCCTATTTCATGTTTTATGAGAGAGGACTTGTACATTGCAACATCAACTCAAATATCATTTTAATCACATTATTCCACTCTTTAAACTCTTCAGGAGCCCTCATAGTTTGCAGGATAGAAGATGAAATTAATTTCTTAGCATAGTATTGCTCTTAATGATCTTTCTTCTTTATAAATATTATTCCTACTTTCTCCTTTCTTAAAATATGACTCCTCTTCTTTGCCTTTTTCATTCATTTAACCCATCATACTAAATCCATTTACCACTGGACTAAAATAGTATACATCCAATATTTACACACACCATGGTAAACTGCGTTTTAGTGATTTTCTTAAATGTGTGCAGGCCATGCCTTGAAAGAAAGCAATATACCAATGACTTGTCATAATCTTTCATGGTACCTTGCACTTATTAGGTGCTACAAACATACATGAGAAATTGATTACAAGGAGGATCATCCTGGTAGTTAGTCATTATAGACATTTGATAGGAATTCTTAGTAGTATTAAGTAGACATTAGTCAATACTTATTTACATTCTTCCTCTATTACTTACTGGTATCAATCATTTCTGTTAATATGCATATTCTGATTATGAAAATGACCTTTCCCTCAAATATGAATGGAATACGAATACATATATGTATTTCTTTTGAAAATGTCTCTGAATATATCGACATGTGCTACAGGGACCACTCCAGTGATCACTAGATGGCACACCAAAAGCAGTTACATAAGACTGACCCATTAGACTATGATGATTAGAGGAAGGATTGCAATGATTCAGAGCAATTTTCTTTGGGAAGTGTTATTAGAAGTGGTATCCAGTATACTTATTTAAAAGTGAAAATTAGATGAGAATGCAGAGTTAAACTTGCATTCATATGACTGATGCATACACCCTATCTAAGATTTGTTTATTTGCTTACTAGCTGTATTTGCTTATTTATTTAGGGCATTGAAGGAGATCACAAGACATGACCTGGGACTGGACTTTTAGGAAGTTGAAAATCAGTGGGAGAGATAAGAGCACAAGCTTCCATTCTGTCTTGCAGCTGGTGATGGTACAGATAGACCCTGGCCATTGTGGTTGGGGGGTAGATAGCATCCAGAGTGGACTCTCTGATTTGTGGGAATCCCATTGTGAAAGTTAGGTTGTGTGACATCTTGCCTGGGCCAGGATGCTCAGTGGTTTGGTAGTTAAGACCTAGCAATCTCCCATAATGGGTTCAAGTATAAGAACAATTGTGAGGATGACTCAGGACCAGGCAGTGTTTCCTTCTGTCGTACATAGGGTGGCAACGAGTGGGAACTGACTCAATGGTATCTAATAACAAAACTCCCATGATGTGACCTAACACAATGGAATCAGCTCCATAATGGGATCTGCTGTGAGCAGATTGTAAGATTAGGGCGGACTACAATGCCCTTCCTTAGGATGAAGCACTGATACAATTGAAAGGAAATTTCCTTGGGGGGGTGCCCTACTGCCTATATAAGTTGACAATATGAGACCGTTTGTTTTGCATTTTGCTGGATCTGCATCCTGCATTGGGCTTGTTGATCTCTGGTTCTTTGGCTTTGCGCCAATGGCCTGCTATATTGCCTGCCAATCCTGGGAGACATAAGAGCCTGCCATCTGTCCTGCCAACTTTGGATTCATTCACCACTCCACTCACAAGCTTGACCTGTTGACCTTGGATTCTTCTTCCTCTGCAGCCACCAACCTGTGGTGCTCCTGCCAGTCTTGGTTCATCTTCTCCTGAAGCCACATGGGTCAGCAGAAGCCTTCAGTTTAACATTGATCCCATGGACTTGGAACTTGCTCGGACACAGCCTGGACTTTCCCTCTTCTACAAGTGCGTGAGTCATTTTATTAATATGAATTACTCAATATAGTTATACAAGCACCTTCAGCTTTGTCCTATAGAGAACCTGGCCTCAGACAGCCACTATTGACTCTTTTGAAGTGCAAATTGTCTCTTTTGAAGAGTAAATGGAAATTGAAGCAGCCTGTTGTATACAAAATGGATACTTATTCTTTTGGATGCTCTTCTTTGAAAAGCATATGAAATCTAGGATAGCTAAATCTATAATGATAGTAACTGGATTGTTTCTTAGGGTTATGGCAGAGGAGGTTGATGGGAAAAGGGGAGCTAATTATAATGAAGGAATACAGGAACGAAGAAAACATTTTAAAATTGATTGTGGTGATATTGAACAATTCTTTCAAATATGTTTAAACTATTGAATTGTGTAATATGTGAATCATATGCCAATACATCTTTTAAAAGAATATGGGTAATTAAATTTTTTTTGGTTTTTAATCTTGTGTCTTTTATACTGTCTTTCTTTTCTGCAAGAAGTAAATTTGGAAGGAGCATAGGATAAAAAAGAACTACTGCCCGCACCTTCTAGTCAAGACGGTTTTCCATGAGATGAGGACATGAGGGATCCTTGCGCTGCTTCTCCCCACCCCCAGTTTCTACGACACAGGCCTCCTTCTCTGGATCTGCTCTGTTCTGGCTTCTCTTTAAACCCGAATATCTATGTCTGCGTAGTTTCTTTTTCTTTTTTAAATCCAGGCTTTCATAATTTCTTTCCCTTTTGTTACCACCTCATTCCCCTTTCTTTACCCCTATGCATCTTTCATAAAATACTTTGGTGCCTTCTCGTCACCTTCAGGTTACAAATCCAATACCCAGCTTGGATAGAAAACCCTGCATCGTCTTGTTCCTGCTCACCTTTCCAGCCTCATCATGTTTCTTCCTTCCTCTTATGTATCTTGGATGTCAGCCATAAGATACTATTTGCAGACTGCTTTTCTGCACCTATGTGAAGCTGATTCTCTGCGCTCAACACCTTCCTTATTCTGCACTCCTGGTGAACCTGGCTGTGCCTTGAGTCTTCTGCTCTCACCTGATGTCTTCTGCTAAGACATCATCTCCTAGATAGCTCTCACCAATTCCTATAGTAACAGTTAGATCTCTTACTTCCATGTTCCCAATACATGCTGCATATTTATACTTATTATACTGTGCTGAGCGTGATTTGTTTGGATTTGCTTTCTTATTTTATAACTTGCTTTCTTTCCCCCCATAACCTTCATGTGGTAGGAGGAGTGGGAGTATATCCAGAAATAGATATACATTTGACAAAGCTGGAGTATTCTCACACACACAATATATATATATAATTTTTGTAAATGCTGATTCTAAATACATCCATTAATGTGGTGGAGCATACAAAGGTGATTTAGTTCAAGTTTATTGTGCCAACCTGGCCTATAAACACATGTGGGGTTAATTGAACTGCGGGGAGATAAATGGTTTGGCGAGCTTCGCCTTTCAAGTTCTTGGGTCTCTTGCTTTCTGATGGTCAGACCAGGGTGCAGCTGCCTTAGCCAGTTCCCTGCTTCAGCTTGCAAGGCTCACTTCCTGCAAGATATCCCCAAGGAGAAGCCACATGGACCTACCCCGATGCAGCCATAGGTGCTGTGCAACCCGTGTGGACACCCCTGCCAGCACTGAGATGCTTACACGCTCACTGATTCAGCTTTCCTCCTGCAGTTGGCATCATTGCATCTGTTTTGTGAGATGGAGGAGGACTTTGTGGATTGGTGTTGGACATATGGGTTAATGTTGGACTTGTGGGCTTGTGCAGCACTCAGTTGGGATGTTTTCGTGATGTGCACTTACCCTTTATTTAAAACTCTCTCTTATACATATGAGTTTCTGTGGATTTGTTTCTCTGAAGTACCCAGACTAACACAAAGGGAGATAGTTGTGAACATTTCCTAGATATTACCAAACACCATGTGGGAATGAGCAGGACCTGGCGACTCAGGATCATGACCTAGAGATACTGGGATTGGTTGTCATAGCATAGTCTGTGGAGACTGTGCTCTGTATCCTCCTTTGATTAGCAACA
This sequence comes from Echinops telfairi, assembly GCF_000313985.2. Taxonomy (NCBI): domain Eukaryota; kingdom Metazoa; phylum Chordata; class Mammalia; order Afrosoricida; family Tenrecidae; genus Echinops; species Echinops telfairi. Next base: position 3,512,404 of record NW_022111366.1, read on the forward strand.
ACTGGGGTCTTAGAGGCTTGTGAGCAGCCTATTAGGGTCCAACTATCTGTTTCCTTATGGAACAAGAAGGCCTGATGCGAGTTGAAAACAGGTTGAAACAATTGGTCCAGTAGATGATGTGAACCTCAGTCTCCTTAACTATGGGATGGTGATCAGCTGCCACTATTAGCTGCTATTGGGGGGTTGCTTTGGAGGGTCTTGGAGGGAGTGGGAGAGGACTGTGGGGCAAAACTCAGGATCATGGAAGGCACAAAACTTGCTGCTTTGATGGTAGGAACCTCTTAGACTTCATCATTGGTCACACTTTGGGGTTGCATCTGAGCTCAATTTTGCATCAGGCGGGAGATAGCCCTATAAGGCGTATGGGGATATTTGTGGGAGTGGCAAACCTTTATACGGTCAGTCATTTAAAATCAGAGTGTGAGCATTTCCCCCGGGATGAAGTTCAAATGGATGGGAGGAGGGATGATTGGGGCTGAGGAACATAGGGAGGAAGTGGGATAGGTGATGCTGACTGAAAACATTGCCATCAGTGAGATGAGACAGGGTGTGTGTATTTTGTTGAATGTGAGCCTGGTGTTCTACTCTGTGCGCCTTCACCCAGTTCACAGGGTTAGACCAAATAGAGAAACGAGAACAGGATCTCCCTCAGAGAAATTGTGTGTGGATTAATAAGTAAAGCAAATAAAACACAACGCATCTGATGTAAACAAATATCATAGTAAATAATAAGAAATAATTGAATAGAGTTGAGAAAATTAACTAACAACAAAAAAAAGTATGCATATACTGCCTTCTTCATAGACGGTGTGTTACAGAGGTAAAACTCTATGCTTACCAGGTCACTTTGCCTTCCTGGCATTCAATACGATAGCATTTTCAGGGTCCCTTACATTAGGTGGTTGCCTATGTACCTGATTTATAGTCAACAGAGTGTGGACAGAGTTCCAGTCAACAGTGTGGACAGAGCGATGGAAGTTTTTTCTAGGTTTGACACTTAACAATAGCCTGAACTATATCCTCCGGCCTTCTGTTCTCTTTCTATGAGAACCACAAATTCCAGGTATCACAGCTGTTTTCCATGATAGAAAGAATCTGAAGTCTTGAGTCACTGCTTGGAAAGTAGATGACAAGGAGTACCCTCCAACCTACATTGGAGCGTGTCATTTGTTGCATTAGCCATTGAAATCTTGGGGGTACATTTTACTAATATGTGTATAGCTATGTTCTGTGATTGTTTTAGGTATTCCTTGCCACTATAACCCTCGTGGAAAAGTGGTTAAGTGCTCACTAACCAAAAGGTCAATAATTGGAACCCGCCTCCTGCTCTCCTGGAGGAAGATGTGGGGGTTTGCCTCTGTAAAAATGTATAGCCTTGGAAAGTCTATGGAACAGCTCAACGCTGTCCTTGCAGGGCCCTCTAAGTAGGAATCGACTCTGCAGCAGTGACTTGGGTTTGTTATTATATACACAATATGGTGATTATCTTCTGCACTGAGCTTTTCCCCCTTCTGATTATTTTCTTTAGATGCATTCTCAGAGGTAGAATGCTGATTAAAGGATATATAATGCTTTAATAGATATTTGCATTTTCTTTATTCTGTACTTTTCTGATGGAATTGTTATGTTTATGTTGTAACTAATTATGAACTTACTTCTTATGCCATAGTACTGCAAGCCCCTCAAAGACAGAGTCAGTATAACATTGGTCTTCCAATGATAAGACATTGGGAATTGTTGAGATGCCATCCTGACTTCTAAGAAGGTTCTGGCTGTACTTCTTCCAAGACAGAATCGCTTAGTCTCCTGGCAGTCCACAGTGAACAGGTACATCCCTGGTAGACACCTTGCTTGATTTTAAACCACACAGTGTTTCCTTGTTTTATTTCAATGGCTGCCTCTTGGTCTCTGTGCAGGTCCTGCAGGAGCAGCTTGGTGTTCCAGAATCCCCATTCTTCGCAACATTATCCATAGTTTTGTATGCCTTCGCATGTCAAAACCACACAGGGTGGTAAAAATATGAGTTTTCTCATTTTTGGCATTAGTAATTGTTACTTACATTTGAATAATTATCTATTAATTGGGTTCCTTTTAGGTGTATGGATATTATCCTCCCCCTGACAGTGTTGTTCTTCAAGATTCATCTTAAAATGTTGTTTTTGATGATGGATTCTATGCTGGTTCTCGTCAATGTTTCATTCATGACATAGTAGGCCATGTGATGATCTAATGTCCAATGCCAGGCCATTTCAACTCACTAGTGCTTGGGATGTAGATCTTTTGTATTTCATTTAATTTTTATGACTTTTACTTTTTCTAGTTCCATACTTCACATATTCTATGTTCTGATTACTAATTTATATTTACAGCTATTTTTTGCTCATTCTGATTTGGTATACTAGCAAGTGCCATTCAAAATTACATGATATATTTGCCAAAGAACAACTAGGATCAGAAAGATGAAAATATTTATCCCACAGTCTTTTACAATACTTGGCACCCGACTTCCTCCACACAGGAGGAAGTAATCACCAGACCCATGAGCTCCAGCCATTGTATGGACATTTTCTGTGAGACAATTAATGTAGGTTTACAACCATAGGAAACCTGCATAAAAATGCAAAAGTACAGAGAGAGAGACAGATGGCTCTTCCTTTATATCACAAGTTGAAATGCAGGGGCGACTATCTGAGTTGGCATGATGAAGTGTACTCACTAGGCACATAAAGGTGCTTGCTCTTGGGGGAGCGAATCCACTTTAGTCTTATCCCAATCGTGGGAGTAAAGATTCTTTAACTGCACATCGAGAAAATGCTGACAATCTACCAGACATTTTAATTTAGAAAGTAGAAGGTGTGGAAGCCCAGCACAATCTTTGAAGATACTTGAGCTGGGAAAGTGTGATGGATTTCCTGACCCCACACAGTGAAGGGTGACACCCCTGCCTGCTTTCATTTGCACTCTTCAGTGTTGTTCATTTAACGAGACGTTAAACATTTGCAATTAAAGGAGCAAAAAAACAACCACTCTTTTAATTCCTCTGATTGCTGTGATTACTCAGAATTTCTGTGGGAAATCTATTCTTTTTACCATCCTCAAGAGGAAAAGCCTTGGTGGAAAGTCACAAGATCTGCACTGACATTAGGAAGACTACGGAATTCAATGCTTGACTAGCTGCGAAAGCCTCCTGAGGAAACCAAACAGAAAAAGACTGTGCTAATAGGTAAAATTAAACCCAGTGATTTTGCCTTGGATCTTATTATTTATATTAAGAGACCACTGTAGTGGGATTGCTCTGAAAGAGGCACGTTAAAAATCCAAGTAGAAACAGTAAAGCAACCAACGGACCTTAATCGTAGACACGCTTTAGTGTCATTGGCAGAGGTAGTGTGTGGATGTGTATGGTTGTGTGCCTGTCCACAAGAGCACAGATGTGCATGCATGTGCAGTTGGACCTCACCTCTAGGCATTTGACTTTAATATAATTAAATGGAACTCCATATTTTAAAACAATGTTCAGCAGTGCATTCTGATGGTACCCAGTTTGGGGACCATGAAAGTATCATGGATGTTCTTTTCACTGGGGTGAGACTGAGGGCTAGCAAGTGACAAAAACGGGTAACAAAAAGCAGAATATATATTTTTCAAATCCAGAGCAAAATACATAGCACATTTTTACAAGAAATATATTTTAAACATATTTAAATATTGTGAACATGATAGCAATAAATTAATCTAATGCAGTGGTCTTTGAGCTTTTACATTCTATCATGAGTCCTTTTCTACATTGGCAATAGCCCAAATAGAAAGTAAAATTCTCTCACAGAGAAAATTAGACTTGTAAGACATTAATTAGGTACATCATTGAATCTGTCTGTATAGGTTCATAATTGCAATCAAAGACATGGGCACCAAGTAATTTAAGAAGAAAATAATATATTGAAGAGCTACGTAACCTATGGCTTTTGAATAGCTATAGAATTTCTGTAAAACTCATGATGATGGCACCATATGTGCAAATGTGCTTGACACACTGGAGGAATGTATGGCTTGTGATAAGAGATGTAAGAACACCCAATAAAAGTATTTAAAAAATAAAAAATAATAATATCAAAAGCAACCCCCCCCCACCAAAAAAAGCACCAAAAAACAACCTAGCAAAGCAGGCTCAGTAAATAGGCAGGAATGAAGGAAAACAGGCAAGCTAAGGCACTCACCTGCTCAGAAGCTCTACCCTAGGGGACACCAGAGGCCATTGCTGCCAGCTTGCACTGGAGATCCCTACAGCTGGAGGTATGGCTTCCACCTCTACTGACAGAATGGACTTCATTGCTCCTGCTTCTCTGTGCCAACAGTTCCCGAAATTCAGAGTTGGGAACTGAAGCATCTGGTTTATCAAATACAGGTCAGGCATCTACATCCCAACTAAGGTAGAGGCTAGAGAAGAAACTCTTTGGCTTTTTCAGATTCCATACTGTGAACCAGTTCTACTAACCACCCAAACTCATGTGGTAGACAATTTTGTCAAAAGAAAAGGGGTCTACATACATGGCAGCTAAAAACAACAACAACCAAGCTAAATTTTATTGTTTGGGAAAACAATTTTAATATTAATGGTTCATGAAGTGCTCTGGTTATTTTTTAATTTGAATTGGTAGATGTTTCTAAAATATTGGTATATTTTCTATTCTGGTCAGTATAGTAACATAATGTAGTCAATTCTTATTTGTATATAATGCTTAGTACAACATGAGAGTTCATAACCATGTTATCTTGAACAATTTATAACTACTTGGTGTGTAACTGGCTCCATTTGTAAATGAGTATTTGAATGCATCTTATCTCTGAGGATTGTAGCTCAATCAAATCAATACATGCTAAGCAATTTGCATACTGAGGACACCAAATAATCACATTCTGCTCCTCATCCCCATCTTGTGAGCCCTTGGCTTCCAGAATGTTCCAACTCATACTGAGTGCCCTACCCAACACAGTCTTCTCTTCTATGGGTCCTGAACCTACCCTAGTTTTCTCCTTTCTTCATTATTATCACTATTGATTTTATTTCTTTCTTTCCCTTATTTTATAATTCTTTATCTGCTTTCCCTTTTAAAACCTCTTTTCTTCTGTTTCCCATTTATTTATTCTTTCCCTTCCCCTTTCTTTCTCTTTGTCCTTAGTTTTTTAAAATTTATTTTCATTTTCATCATTCCTTTCCCCACCCTTAGCTGTACTAAATTTTTCTCTTCCCTTGTTTTTTCTCTCCTTTTATTCTTTTTGTTTATTAAATTCTTTTTTCTTGCTGTTGCATGCTGAATTTAACCTGCTTTTTAAAATTAATTTATTTTATGCTGTTCTTTGATTTCATTTCTCTCCCTCTCTTTTTTCCTTGTCCCACCCAATAAGAAAGAGTAACCAGACTCAGACTACCTAGCCATCCCTGTACCTTCTGTACCTCTACTTATTCGTCAAGGCAACTACCCACTCCTGTACCACTTGATCATCAATAAGCAGCAGCAAACCTAAGGCAAACCCATTCTTAACTGCTACATGAACAGTAAGCAAAAAATCTTATATGCGCTTACATTCTCTGTTACACCCACCAGGAGCTAGATGAGGAAGGCCTAAGAATTACAACATAAATAAATACAAATAAAATAACAGCACAATATATCAATAAACACAGCACAATATATCCACATAAGCAAGATAGAGTGGCTCAAACAAGTGACCAAAATACAGAGCCAGAGAATATTCCTCAGGAAGAAGTTACATTAGAATTACCTGATAAGGAATCAATAGAATGATATTTTGCTTCCTCCGATGGATGGAACAAAAGCTAGAGAAAACTGCAGACAAAAGCAAGAAAAAAATAGAAGAATTTGAAATACACTTCAAGAAAATACTCACAAAAATAAATGAAAAACTAGAAATCATACAAAAGCATCAAATACAAATACAGAAGATAATGCTAAAATGTCAGAAATAGATAATACATTGAAAGAGAATTGAATCAGTGGAAGGCTGACTTGATGAACTTGAAGACAAATTCCTCAAATGCCTAGAGGAATTGTCAGCAAAAAGGACTGAAATACATAAAGAAAGCCCCAGAATTTTGTGAAACGCCATTAAGAATAACTTACCTGTGTTTAGAATTCCAGAACAATAAGAAAAAACAACAACAATAAAATACCCAGAGATGATTTCAAAAGTTGTTGAATCAAAGTGAACACTTTAACATAACTACTCTAACCATTAAGACAATATGCAACAAAATAAGACTATGGTCACCAGAAAAAAGGAGATAATAAAAATGGGAGCTGAAATAAATGAAGCAGAAAAATGATAGGAAGAATAAATAAGATTAGAAGTTGATTCATTGAAAGGAATTAAATCTACAAATGACTGGGAAATCTAACAAAGGACAAGAACATGGATAAGAAATTAAATTGGGGATATCTCCACACAGTCACAGGAAAGACAAAATAATAATAAAAAAGAATACGATGTAAAACTGTATGTCAGCACATTCAAAAACTAGAATAAACGAACACATTTCTAGGACACATGACCTCCCTAAACCATCGTGTAGTGAGGTGTAACATTTGATCACACCTAGAAGAACAAAAGCAGAAACTGCCCGGGCCATTGAAACACTTCCAACAAAAAGGAGTCTGACCTTGACAGCTTCATTTGTGAATTCTACCAAAGAGTCAGAGAAGAGCTGATATCAGTTCTTCTCAAACTAGTCCAACAAACAGAAAAGGATGGAAAAATCCTGAATTCATTTTATGAAGTGATTGATAATTCTGATACCAAAACCAGGCAGTGACATCGCTGAGAAATACAATTATAGATCAATATGCCTCATGAAAATAGATGCAAAATTCGCCAAGAAAATCCTAGCCAATGGAGTGAACTTGTCAAAGGTTTCGTTTTGCTTTCATCCACACTTAATGCTCATGGAAGCATCAGTCAAGGACTCAAACAATACACTGCGTTAGGTAAATCTGCTGCGTTAGAACACTTTAAAGTGTTGGAGAACAAGAATGTTACTTTGAGGACTATGGTTCACCTGAGCCAAGTAATAGTATTTTCAATGACCTCATTTATGTGAAAGTTGGACAATAAATAAGAAAGACCACAGAAAAATGGGTGCGTTGGGATGGTGGTGCTGGTGAAGAATATTGAATGTTCCAAGAAGTGCCAGAAAAATAAACCAACCAGTCTTTGAAGAACTACAGCTGGAATGCTCCTTAGAAGTGAGGATGGTGCACCTTCACTTCATCTGAGGACGTACTTTGGACGTGTTCTCAGGAGAAAACAGACCCTTAGAAAAAGACATCCTGCTTGGTAAAGTAGATGGGCGGTGGAAAAGAGGAAGACTGTCATAGAGATGGATTGACACAGCAGCTGCAACAAGGGCTCAACCATCTCATCTGTGAGGATGGAGCAGGACCAGGAAGTGTTTCAGTCTGTGGTACGAGGCTTTGCTATGCGTCAGAATGGACTTGCTGGCATATAGCAACAGAAGTACAAAAGACCTATATAAGAAAACTCCTAAACTCCACTACAGGAAACCTGAAGAGATCTATAAAAAGAAGAGTTACTCTGCTCATAGATAGACTTAACACTGTGAAAATGTCAATACTACCAAAGCAATCTACAGATATATGCGATGCCAATCCAGATTCTAATGTCATTCTTTAAAGAGATGGAGAAACTACCAGCAACTTTCTATGAAAAGAAAAGAGACTACATATAAGCAAGGGACTACTCTTGAAGAACAAAGTAGGAGGCTGCCCACTTCCTTCTCTGAAAGCATAATACTCAGCCACTATTGTCAAAACATCCCAATACTGGTACAATGACAGGTGCATAGACCAAGGAAGTGGAATTGAGAACTCAGAGTGAGTCCATCCACCTACAGGGAGCTGATCTTTGAAAAAAGACAAACTCTTTAAAAGGGGAAGCAATCGTCTCTTTAGAAAATGGTGCTGACAAAAATGGATATCTATTTACAGAAGAATGAAACCAAATCCATTATCTCACAGTAGATACAAATACAAACTCACTTTGATCATGGATCAAAGACCTGATGTAAAATCTAGAACTATAGAAGTCATCAATGAAAAAATAAGGACAAAGTTAGGATTCCTAATGCATAGCACGAGGTGTACCATGAACTGCCAAAGAACAAACTAGAGGGCAGCGAAAACGAAGACTCTCAACCCGATGGATTGACACAGTGGTTGTAACAATGGCCTAAAACATAATAACAATTATGAGGCTGGTGCAGGACTGGTCAGTGTTTCCTTCTGTTGTGTATAGGGCGGCAATGAGTCTGAACAGACGTGATGCCACTTAACAGCAACAACAATAACAACACTACAGAGCATAAATAGGTTATCAAATAAAATTGAAAACATTAAAATAGCACAAGAAAAACTGGATATCCCAAATATTAGCACTTATGTACATGAAAAAATTCTCCAAAAGAATAAACATAGAATCTACACAGGAGGAAAAATAGCATTTACATATTCCTTCAATAAATGACTGCTTTCTAAAAAATTGTAGAACACTTCTGCAGTGTTCTTTTTTGCTATTTTAGAAAGCTTTAGGAGGACTGGATTTGAAGAAAATTAGGTGAAGACTGGAATTCTAGATCACTAAATTCTCACAAATAGGAAATTTTGGTACCTGTGTGGAATTGTGAAAATTATCTTACCCTTTCCCTTTTTGTTGGTTGTCTGGGAGCTTTTGTAGAGGGAAATCAGGAAACTGAAAATGCACTTGCAATTTCATTTAGTATTGGTTATTTTTTTAGCAAAGATTTGTGTGTATGCTTTCAACAGGGCTTATTTATTTTCAACAAACTATCCTTATTTTGTTGATTTGTCAATAATGCCAAGAATTAAAAGTTTTTGTTAAATCACCTTTAAATTGAATTGTGCAATCACGATTGGTTCTAGTGCTCCCTCCCACCTCCAACCTCCATTATTACTCCTTGTGTTAGTCTGGGCAGACTAGAGAAATGAATTCATAGATTTTCATATATGTATAAGAAAGAGGTTATATACAAGAGCAATTGAACATTAAGAAAACATCCCAGCCCTGTCCAGATCAGTCCATAAGTCCAATATTAGTCCTCTTCTGACTCACGAAACACATGCAATGACACTGAAGATTAAAGGTCAGTGGTGGAAAGTCCTAAGGATCCAGTGGTGGTGTAAGCATCTCAGCATTGGCGTAGGTCTCCACATGGCTTCTCTGGTTCCAGAGGTGTGGCTCCATCAGCCTCTCTCCATGTGTTTTATCCACAGGGATATCTCGCAGGGAGAGAGTGTCTCAGAGGTCTCAGAATCCTCAGAAGAAGACCTTATTGGCCTTATTGGCTATATCTTGATTGATAAGCTAGACTCCACCCCTACGTCCTTAATCCTCAAATTAACACCAGATTACGTAACTACCACACTCCTGAAAACCCCTTTTCCTACCTATTGGTCATGGGCATGGGTAGGGTTGGGGGAGGTTCTAAAATAGAGGTGGTGGTGATTGTACAACTCCCTTTTATATGATTGAAAGATTGAATTATCCAATTGTATGATATGTAAATTATGTGACAATAAAACTGTTGGGTAGATAATTTTTATTTCCTGCTCCAAGAAAAATTTCAGTACATAAATTTACCCTAAAATAAATAACAAAGTAGTAATTATAAATAGGTGCATCTAACAAAATATTTTCAATGTATAGAAAGTAAGAATTGATTGAATTATAGAAATTATAAGTATAATGGAAGAAATTTTTCCTAAGTCTCTCCATTAAACTGATAGATCAAGCATACAGGTATGATTTCAACAACATAATTTATAAACTGTATATAAAATCTGTACCCAAGGAATAGAAACTATATATATACATTTAAAAATAGATAGGTTATTTGTAAGACTTGGCCACACATACATTGATGCAGAAAGGAAGTCTCAATCAATCTCATGCATTCCTTGAACAGTATGCAGTAGTATTAGATATCAGTTTTAATATAGCAAAATAATGGTATACTTTAAAAATGATTTCACATAGGAAATGTAAAAGGTCACATTTCTGAATATATTATATATTCGTAGGCAATCATAGGGAATTAAGACATGTATCTAGAAGATAAATGCCCATGAAATACTACTTGTCATAAATGGCAGGATGCACTTAAACTAGTGCCAATATATACATGGACAGGCAGTCCCCAGGTGATGAATGAGATCTGTTCCTAAATTTGTCTTTAAGTAGAATTTTTAGGTAAGTTGAACTTATTTAACCTTATTTTAGTCCAAGAAAAGATTCCAAGCTTTTTCAGCGATTTAAAAGCAGCATATGCAGCAATCAAAGGTGATTATAATAAGAATTTTGGGGGAAAAACCAACCAAACAAACAAAAAGAATTTGGGCAAATCTGCAAGACCTCTTTAAAGTGTTAAAGAGCAAAGATGTGCCTGACCCAAGCCGTGTTCTTTTCAATTATCTCATTTGTATGTGAAAGCTAAGCAGTAAATAAGGAGGGCTAGAAGATCATGGATGCATTTGAATTATGGGGTTGGCAAAAACTACTGAAAATACTGTGGACTGTCAAAAAGAATAAACAATTCTGTCTTGGAGGAAGTACAACCAGAGTGCACCAGAGCTCTTCTTAGAAGTAAGGAGGTAAGACATATTATTATCTGGAGAGGCCAGTCAATAGAAATGAACATCATGCTTGGGAAAGTGGTGGTTCAGTACAGAAGATAAAAAGGCACATTGGGTACAACTGTGGGCTCAAACATAACAAAATGTATGAGGTTGGTACAGAATCAGGCAGTGTTTCACTCTGTTGTATATAAGACCTCTGGGAGTCAGAGAGGACTCAACGCACCTAACTACAACAGGGCTTGGTTCAATCCTTTCCAAGTGAGGGCAAATTTACACAGCACAAAGGACAAGTACCAGTCCTCCAAGCAGGTGTTTATAATCCAGGGACTACCTCTATTAGACATATCTCTTGTTTCAGGAAATAAAATGGAAAACATTACCATAAAAACTTAGAACAAGTAGTTTAGGAAAACAAATATAGCTTTTCCTATCAGTGCTTCCTGTGACTTAAAAAGATAACTCATTTAGGCAGCTCAATTGTTCACAACTATATATGTCTGTGTTTGGTTTTATGGGATCAATTTCTTGTACTAATATAAAAAAATCTAATCACAGCAGTTTTGTTACATGTAAGATTTAGCATGGTTAGCAATAGTTTTGTATTAAAGCCTTTCTGGGTTACACAATGGTTTAAGCACCAAACTACAAGCAAAAAGGAGACATCTACTGAGAGGTGTGACCAAAACCAGGTTAGGCAATCCGCTTCCTCGCATGCGCAATTTTCGTCTGCCTAAGTGGAGTCATTATGAGGGAAAATCAACTTGATGGCAACCAAAAACAAAGCTAAGACTAAATTCCTATTATGCTAAATGACACCGGTTATTTAATTTTTTTCCTTCTTCCTTGGCACTAGGAAGCAAGAAAATAATCATTTTATGAGGAGGTGTTATAAACCATAATTTGACAAATATATATTTGCAGTGAATTCCCACGATTTCTATATAAAATAGGTGTTACATCTATGATATAGAAGAGGGATTTTAAGCTGAGAAAGATTAAGTGACTTCCCTAAGATCTCACAGACAAATAGTAAAGCCAGAATTTGAACCAAAGTGATCTGATATTAGGCTTTCTATTTCTTTAATTATATATTAATTTCGAGTGCTAAAAATTAGAGAACATTATCATTGAAAACACACGCAGGTAACGTTTTCCAGAAGCTCATTCAACAACAGTTGCAGCAGTCCATTGACAGGGAGCTGCCAGAGGTTCAGGCCAGATTCAGAAGAGGACATGGAACAAGGATATCATTGCTGGTCAGATGGATCTTGGCTCAAAGCAAAAGGTATCAACTGTGTGGATGATAAAAAGCATTCACATTTCGAAAAATGGAAATTCCAGAACACTTCATTGTGCTCATGTGGAACTTGTACATGGATCAAGGGGCATTTGTGTGACTGGAACAAAGAAATACTGCATGGTTTAAAATCAGGAAAGTTGTATTCCACCACCATTCTTATTCAATGCATTTGCTAGCAAATCATAAGAGAAGCTGGCTTATATGAAGAAGAATGCGGCATCAATATTAGAGGAAAGCTTATTAACAACCTGCGATATGCAAATGACACAACCTTGCTTCCTGAAAGTGAGGAGGAATTGAAGCACTTGCTGATGAAAATCCAGGTTTCTGTATGGATTATGACTCCTTTACAATTAGACCATGATAAATAGTGAAAAGATTCAAGTTGTCAAGGATTTTTATCTTGCTTGGATCCACAATCAATGCTCATGGAAGCAACAGTCGAGAGATCACAAGACATGTTGCATTAGGAAAATCTGCTGCAAAAGACCTCCTCAGAGTGTTGAAGAGCAAGGGTGTTTCTTTGAGGACTAAGGTGCACCTGACCCAAGTCCTTGAATTTTCAATTGCCTCGTGTGTATGCAAAAGCATGCTTGGCCACCTTCATTCAGCATAATTTCTTCCAACTCTTTCCATGCGATGAATTGTTTCATCACTATTTTTTAGGGATTCCTAGCATTCCATTGTGTGTATATAGCTGTTTTAAAAACCTGTAGTCTATTGATGGAAATTTAGGTTGTTTCCATTTTTTTTTGCAGTTGTGAACTGCACTGTGACGACCATTGGAGAGCATGTTTGTTTGCGATTTCTTTTGGGTAAATGCCCAGTAGTGGAATTGCTGAGTTGTATGGTAATTCAATTTCCATTTGTTTTTAGGTATTGCCAAAGCACTTTCCACAGTGGCTTTGAGTATCTATAAGACCACCAGCAGTGAATGAGAGTTCCTATGTCACCACACCCCCTCCAACATGCTTTCTTTCTGGTCTTTGAGTTGGGCTGTGTTGGTGTTAGGTGGTTGTTTTCATTTGCATTTCCTGGATAACTAAGGATCAGGAACATTTTCTCATATGTTTATTGGCCATTTGGGTTTCCTCCTTTATGAATCTTCTGTTCAAGTGTTTTGCCCAGTTCCTCAGTGGGCTATTCATTTTTTTTCTTGTAAGCTTGCAGAGTTCTGTAGATTTTAGTAATAAGCCCTCTGTCTTATATGTCATTACTAAATATCTTTTCCCAGTCTGTGGACTCTCTTATTACTCACATAATGAAGTCTTTTGATGTACCCCTGTGTTTTATCTTTAGTATGTCCCACTCATCTATTTTATCTTCCTCTGGGTGTGTATTCTTCCTTATTTCTGAATGCCCATAAATTCCCTGTGTTAAGATTCTTACCATTGTCCCAATTTTTCATTGATGATCCTGATAGTTTTGGGTTTTGCCTCAAGGTCTGTGGTCCATCTTGAATTTGTTCTTGTGAATGGAATGATGTAAGGTTCTTGTTTCATTCTTCTGCAGGTCAATAATAAGTTTTTTCCAGCATCATTTGTAAAAAGGGCATCTGCTTTCCATTTGATATTTTGGGGGGCCCTTATCAATGATCAGTTTCTGAATGCTATTGATTTTATTTCTGGATTTTCTGTTCTTATCCATCGGTCAGAGTATCTATCATTGTACCACTATCATGCTGTCTTGAAAACTGTGGCTGTATAAGTTTTACAGTGAGGTAAAGCAAGCCTACCCACTTTATTATTTTTTTGAGGAATTATTTGTCAATTCTGTATTTCTTCCATTTTCATTTCTTTGAAAAATGATGTTGGTATTTGTATCGGGATTGCATGGAACTTATATAATGCCTTAGGTAGGATTGCTGTCTTTACAATCCTAAGTCTTCCAATCCATGAGCATGGAATATTTTTCCATTTGTGAAGGTCCCTCTTGGTTTCTTGTAGTAACATTCTTTAGTTTTTCATACAGAACTTTTGGGGGTTTTCTGGTTAGGTATATCCCTAGATATTTCAATTTATACTTGACTATTGTGAAGGGGACTACCTTTATCTCTTTTTCTGTAATACCAACAGTTGTATAGCAATACAACTTCTGCTTGTGTCTCACATTCCTCTATCATTTCCAGCAATCATATTGTGGAGCCTTTGGAGTTCTCCAATCATGTCATGTGCAAATAACGATAATTTCACTTCTTCTTACCCCAAATGTATTCCTGTGCTATCCTTATGTTGTCTTACATTAATTAAGACCTCCACACAATGTTGAATAGACATGGGGACAAGTGGCATCCTTGTTGGGTCCCCTTTTTCAGTAGGAATGTTTTAATATTGTCTCCATTGATTGTAACAGTGGCTTTTGGTTTTTCATATATAGCCTTTATTATATTGAGGTAATTTCCCTCTAATCCTTCTTGACTGTCTTTATTAGGAGTGGGTGTTGAATGTTGTCAAGGCTTTTTCTGTATTCAATGATATTATCATATGATTCTTGCCCTTTTCTTGTAAATGTGGTGGATAATGTTGAAGGCTTTTTTGATGGTGAGCCATCTCTGCATCTCTGGTATGAATCCCACTTGATGATGATGGATGATTTTTTGATATACTATTGTGTATTCTGGGCCAAGATTTTATTAAGGATGTTTGCATCTATCTTCATTAGAGATATGGGCCTGTAGTTCTCTATTCTTGTGGGGTCTTTGACCAGCTTTGGTATCAGGATTATACTAACCTCATAGAATGTGGTTGGAAGTTTACCATCCTTTTCAATGTTCTGGAAGAGCTTGTGTAGGTTTGGTGTCAGCTCTTCCCTGAATGCTTGGTAGAATTCTCCTGTGAAGCAATCTGGACAGGGGTTTTTAAAGTTGGTAGTTCCTTAATAACCTTAACCACTTCTTCTTTTCCTATGGATCTGTTCAATTTCTTGACATCCATAGGGGATAATTTAGGGTTAAACCTTTTTTCCAGGTCTTTGTCCATGTCTTCCAACTTGTTGAATTTGTTGGTGTATAGTACTTCATAATCAGTCTTTTCATTTCATTGGAGTCTGTTGTAATTTCCCCTGGGTCATCCCTCATCCTGGATATTGACACTCGCTCCTTCCTATCTTTTGTAAGGTTTGCGAGCTGTTGATTCTGTTGATCCTTTCAAAGAACAAACTTTTTACTGAGTTAATTTTTTCCATTGTTTTTTATGTTTTCTCACACATTTATCTCTACCCTAATTTTCACAAGTTCTTTCCTCTTGACTCTGTTCCAGCTGCTGAATGTTTTGTGATAGCGTGTCAACTGTAAGTCTCTCTTCCTTCTTCATATGTGCATTTACCACTACCAAGCATCCTCTGATAACCGTCTTTGCAGTATTCCATAAATTTTGGTATGCTGTATTCTCATTCTCATTTGTTTCTAGAAACTTACTAATTTCATCTGTAATTTAGGCCAATACCCAGTCCTTTCTAAGAAGTAAGTTATTTAGCCTCCATGTATTTTCCATTTGTTTTTTAAAATTTCCAGTTTTATGATGTGGTGGTCAGAGAAGGAAGTCTGCATGAACTCTATGTGTTTGAATTTACTCAAGCTTGGCCTGTTTCTCAGCATGTGGTCCATTTTTGAATACATGCAATTTTTAAAAAGTGTATTTTTTAACCTTTTGGTGGAGAGCTCTGAATATATCTATTAGGTTGAGTTGTCTGATTTTAGTGTTAGATCTTTATTCTCTTTGGTGAGTTTCTTTCCTCTTGATCTTTCTTGGAGAGCAGTATTAAAGTCTCCTGCTATCATTGTTGATCCTGTGATTTCTTTCTTCATCTCTTGGAGGATTTGGTTGACAAAATTCTTGGATCTCTCGTTGGGTGCGTGTATATTTATTGTGCTCACTGGCTTATGGTCTACTGTTCCCTTAAGCATTATATAGTGCCCATACTTATCTCTTGTGATGCCACATATGTCGAGATTGATTCTGTCAGAGATTAGAATTGCAACTCCTGCTTTTTTTAGATTGCAATTCACTTTATATACTTTTTGCCATCCTTTGATCCTCATCCTGTTTTGTCTTTGAGCTTGAGATATTTCTCTTGCAGTCAGTTTGATGCGTTTTGTTTCCCAACCCAGTCTGCCAGTCTTTGTCTTTTAATAGGTGAGTTCAGACCATTGACATTCAGAGTAATTACATCCATCTGTGGATTCTTTGCTGTTATTTCATACCTTTGTGTTAGATATTTTCCTATCTCCCTCCTTAACTGTGTGTTGTGTGTGAGCGGGGGATTCCTTCTTGCCTTCTTTTCTCTGTGTATGTGTGTGTGTGGGGGTGTCAAAGAAGTCATGGGTATTTCTCTCAGTGCTAAGACTTCTGGATGTTGTTACACTATACAATGGTTTCAGTTTTTGTTCTGTGGATGTTGGTCTTCTGCCCAAAGTGAGGTGGAGGTGTTTTTTTAGCATTGGATTTTTTAAAACGTAGTCTCTAAATCTTTCCTTTTCTGAGAAAATTCTTACCTTCACTTCTATTTTGATGGAGAGTTTGGTGGGATAGAGGGTTCTTGATTACAGTTTTTCTCCTTCAACTTGGGAAGATGCTACTCCATGCACTTCTCTTTTTCATAGTCTGGGTTGATAAGTCTGAGAATATTCTTATCTGATTACTTTTATAAGTAACTACATTTTTTTTTCTCTAGCTGTTCTTTTGATTTTCTCCTTTTCCTCAAAGTTGGATAATTTGACTACTGTATGCCTTGGTGTGTTCTTCTTGTGATTCATTCTAATTGGTGTCCTCTCTGCTTCCTGCATGATTGTCAGGTCCTCCTTTATTATATTGGGGGAGTTTTCAACCAGGAATTCCTTTGTTAGTTAGGCTGATGATTTCTTCATTTCATCGTGCTCTGGTATCCCTATTCAAATATTGTTTCTCTTCATAGCATCACTCATTGTTCTCAGACTTTCTTCAGCTTCTTTAATTATCTCATTTGATTCTCTTTCACGTTTGTTGAAATGTGCTTGGATATCTTCGAGGTCGCTGATTTGGATCTCTGATTCTTCCAGCCTATTAGAGAGGTCTTTTATGGGATTCTTTGTTTCTGTTTCATTGTCTTGTAACTCTTGTATTTCTTTGGCATGTGGATACTATCCTATCTATTTTTTCATCTTTTATTTCTGTATTGATTCCCTCATATTATGTATGACTCTAAGCAGCATTATGAAGATTTTTTTATGTGTGGTTTAAAGTCTGCTTCGTCTGTGTACATTGTTAGGTTCAAGTCCTCCTCAGACATTGCATTTTGTTTCTCTTGCTTTCTTGTAGAGGCTGCTGATGTGGGTTGTGGTCTGCAGCATTTTGATGGAGCTCAGTGCTATTTTCCTGGGAGACCAGGAGTTCTGTGTTTTCTTTCTATGAGGCTAGTAAGAATAGTTCCAGGGACTACCTGGAGCCAACTGCACTGCTATTTTGAGTTGTGTTTCTGTCTCACTGGAATTGACTTTCTCCTTAGACAACCAGAACTCTCTTTTTGGAGGGCAGTGTGGTTGCAGGCAGTGAATGTTTCCCTGGACAGGCCAATCACACTCAGCACAGGCCAGCACTCATGGGCCACGGGATGCAAAGAGCAAGGCTAGGCTCAGGTGCCAGTCTCATGCAAGAGCTCCAAGCTGATTGTGAGCAGCAGAGGTGTATCCAGGCAGGTCTAAAATCTGCTGGCAAACCAAAGTTCTTAAGCTGTGTTGGTGAAGGGAGCTACTCCGGGGACCTGTGTGTAGACTGGTTTCAGACACTGGTCAGGTTGATGGCACACAGATAGACCAGCATTCATAGTCCACTGCAGGGGTGGGTCCACCTGAGAGACTTGTGCATGGGCCTGTCACAGGTACTGGTCAGATAAATCTCAAGGACTGATGTTCAGGGTGCATGGTGGGTAAGGGAGCTGCTCAGGGGACCTGAATCCAGGCCAATCATAGGTGCTGGTCAGACTGATCACAGGTGTTGGTCAGGCTGATAACACGTAGGCAGACTGGTGCTCAGGGTCTGAAGCAGGGGTGAGAGTCAACCAGGAGACATGTGCACAAATCAGTCACAGGCACCAATCAGGGCAATCGCAAGGCCTGGTGTTTAGGATTTGCAGTGGGGAAGGGAACTGCTCAGGGGACCTAGGCATAGGCAGATCACACGTTCCAATAAGGCTGATTTCATGCAGACAGACAGGTATTCAGGGTATGTGGTGGTAGAGGGAGATGCTCTGAGGTCCTGTGCCCAGAATGGGCAGGCTCTGGGCAGGCCAATGGTGAGAACCAGATTTCAGCATCTATGGAGGGGAAGGGAGCTGCTCAAGGACCTGTGTGCAGGCTGATCTCAGGCACCAGTCAAGCAAGTGCATGCAGATGGATCGTGTTCAGGGTCTGCAGCAGGGGCAGGAGCCTCCCAGGGGACTGTGTCCAGGTTGTACAGGCACCAGTTAGGTTGATCACAAGCCCCAGCTTTCGGAGATTGTGGCAGGAAAAGGAGCTGCTCAAGGAATCTATGCAGAGGCAAATTGCAGGAGCAAGTCACAGGCACTGGTCATGCACAGCAGCCCCAGGCTGTTTGAGAGCATGATGGGATCCTGACATATGTGGGGGTAAAGAATGAGGTTCACACAGGAACAGAACAAGCAGGTATCTCTGGGGATGGGGAGATCCAGGGAGCACTGGCATGTGCCACAGCACTAGGAAACAACAGGGGCCATGGTGCATAGGTCTGTGATGCAGGGGAATCCCAGGGGTGTGTGTGTGTTTGTCGTGGCCTGCACACTTGTGCCGACCATAGGGAAATCACTATAAGGTTCCCGGGCATTGTGAGACCAGGGCTAGGTTAGAATCCCCTGAATTGGCCCCCTCAACTGCAAATCCAGTGATTTCTCATAGGGAGCTCTGGACACGTGGATGCAATCTTTCTGGATGTCCAATAATTCTATTATCTTCCTACTTTAGCCTCATTGTGTCTTGATTTGGAAGGCTGTATCCCAAGAATTTTGCAAATCAGAATTTTTGAAAATGAGTTCAATAGATTGGAGAACATGATTGATTCTTCTGGTCTATCTATTAAAAATGAATTTTTTAAAAATCTAATTTGTTAGCTTACAGGTACCAATATCTAGTTCTAAAATGTATGGTCACTGACTGGGAATAGTGCTTCTTGGTTCAACTTCCCAGAGCTGAAATGAATATAATTTACCAATATCCATTTTCCATAATGTTGGTCTTTAATTCAACTCAAATCCTTTTTTAGAGTTACAGGTGTTATATAAGCTGAAGCCACAAAAGTGTCTTTTCAATTGCCCCAAAATATTTATTCTTAAAAACTGGTGATTATACTAATGACTTCCTTGTACCAGAAATGTTGATAGTGAAATCCTCGACTCAGAGACTCCCTATGACTCGGTTGCCCTCATAGTTCTCCAACAACTCTTCTTACTTCATCCACACTCATTTCCCCAAAGATTTTTGTCTCAAGAACAATTTAGTCAGATTTAGTGATTTCTGTTTTTCCTCTTTCACGAACTTTTTCTGCTGAATCTCATAATTTAACCGAATTTTATTGTGTACTAACCCAGAATGTTCTGTCTGGACTGCTTACAACATATATGTATTATTTAGTTTATGTCTTCAGAGGGGAATGAATCTGAGATTGCAAATTCAGACTTGTGGTTGCAGAGACAAATAAATCCAGGTAAGATCACCAGGTAAGATGGCAAACCATTTATGACTCCCAGGATTGACAGGCAATGCTGCAGGCCATTGGCTCAAGTTAAAAAAATTAGAGGTCAATGAATCAAATGCAAGATCCCTACCTAGCAAAAACCAAGCCAGGTTTGCCACAATACATACTAATATTTTAAGCAGACCATACCCTTGGGATCTCATCTTGAGGTTTCTAAGTCTTATCTGCCAAGCCACTAATAATTCAAGCCCAGCCAAATGGACACAAAATCTTAACTATCTCATTGATGGAGATTAAAGAACAGTCTTTAGTATGGATTAATCCTCAATGTAAAGAAAACAAAAATCTTCACAACTGGGCTAATAGGCAACATCATGATAAACAGAAAAGATTAACATTACCAAGGATTTAATTTTATTTGGTCTATAGTCAATGCTCACAGAAACTGGAGTCAATAAATCAAATGATGTAGTGCACTGGGCAAATGTGTTGTAAAAGACCCCTTTAAATAGTTACAAAACAAGCATCATTTTGAGGACTAAGATGTGACGGGTCCAGGCCATGGTACTTTAAGTTGTCTCATGCATGTGAAAGTTGGACAAGGGGATAATGAGTAAGGAAGACTGAAGAAAAAGTGATGCATTTGAATTAAAGTGTTGGAAGAAGTACAGTTAGAATTCTCTTAGAATCCAGGATAATAATGATACTTTATCCTATATTCTATCAGGACATATTACCAGGGTGCGGTAGTTAGTTAATTCTAGATAGCTATAGAATTGTGTCAAAGTGTCAATCTGTTGTCAATTTGAGATTTACGAGTGAAGGGGTAGAGTTTCGTCTTTCAACCAGGTCACAGCTTGATGACCTCATTTGGAGGTGCTAAGTAGATAAATAGCTCTCTGGAGGCAGGACACATGCTCACTCCATGTGACACATGCTCACTCCATGTGACACATGCTTGTTGGCAAGTTCCCTTTAAATTGTTAAAAATTTAGCTTGTTTAAAAATTTAAACATGGAGCTATGCTATAGCCCTGGAGCTGAAGGAGCCAAGTGGAGACCCCTGCCAATGTTGAGATGCCTCCACCACCACTGGGTCCACAAGACTTTCCACCCACTGGCCTGTGATCTTCCTGCATTTGGCATAATGGCATGTGTTTCATGAGTCTGAAAAGGAATTTATTGATTGATATCAGACATATGGGCTAATATCGGATTTATGGACTTGATCTGGACTGGGCTGGGTTGTTTTCTCAATATTCAATTGCTCTTGTATATAAAGCTCTTTCTTATACACATATGAGTGTCTATGGATTTGTTTCTCTAGTCTACCCAGATTAACATATTATGGTACCTTGGGAGTAGGGTACTAGAGAAACAAATCGTGAATATGGAGAGTGGATGTGTGTTTGACCTCTGCTTCATGGTAGTTTATCTTCTTTGGCTAGCTGGAGGTCAAATATGGCCAGGAAGTTTACTGGACTGTTTTCTGGAAAGAATATGGGAAGTTAAAGTTTTCATAATTTTGTTTTCTTTGGCTATTCCTGTTTGAGATTATGAAAATTAATGTTAATGTATATTTTGAGCTCAAGGGTAGAAATGGCCCCTTCAGTTTCTCAGAACTGCATAGGCAAAATGGCTGACAGAAAGCCTGGCTCTGGCTTGATGCTGTCAGAGGCCTAATCCCCATACTTTGTATCAATGGAATAGTTTAGATAAGATTTAAGATAAATTAGATAAGAATGAACTTGACTGTTCTAAGAATTGCGTTTTAAGAATCTGATTCTACTTTGTTTATACTAATTTCTTCTGCTTATTATTGTTGATATAATGATTGATATAAATGATTATTGGGAAGTATGAAAATAGAGAGCTTGTAAACCCATGTGCCTTGAGTCATTAAAAGATGAATCTTTAAATGGGTTAGGACATACCTACAAAGTAGGCTCTGAAAAGATAGGCTCCACCCAGTGCTTTGGAATACTCAGGACATTTGCATTCCAAGAGACTTGCCCAGGAGCTGTTGACAGACTGAAGGTGGGGGGTGGAGGTGGGGGTGGGGGGAGGAACTCTTTGGAATTTTGAATCTTGAACTGGTAGTTTGCCCTTGAGGCTGGAAAAAAATCTGGAACTATGAAGAAAATCTTCTCTAGGGCTGAATATTAAAGGAAGCTTGTGGGCAGGCTAAAATGCTTGCTAGGTGACCACCTGGATCCCTTGTTGAGTGGGGGTGGGAGACATGCAGTAATAGAGAGATGGATTGAGTCTGGCCACTGACACCTTTGGACCAGATTCACAGGGACTAGAGAAAAAGAGAGTGGGCTGACTGGTCTGAAGTTCATGACCTAGCACAAGGGGGCTAGGGTTGTAGAAATTTTGTGATGGGGCCCATGGCCTAACGCAATAGTTCTCACTCTTCCTAATGCCAAGACCCTTTAATACAGTTCCTCATGTTGTGGTGATCCCCCAACCATAACATTATTTTCATTTCTACTTCATAACTGTAATTTTTCTACTGTTATGAATCAGGAAACCCTTGTGAAAGTGTCGTTGAACCCCCAAAGGGTTCGCAACCCACAGGCTGAGAACTTGTGGTCTAAAGGCAAAGTGACCAATGGGCACCCTGGTGAGGCTGAGGCAGTCCACATTGAGTTGACCAGAACCTGACCAGATGAAGAGAAGATTTTTCAGCCTGTGAACTGGTGAATGTTGCTGCAAACTTTATGTTACTGTCTGTCCTGATTTGACTTTGCTTATGGATGCGAATTTTACAAGGTTCCAACTAGAATGAAGATTCTTCACATCAAAGATTATGATTGTCTCCTCATAACACTGGTATGAGGTAAGTGGGCAGTATAGACATTGGATACCAAAAATGGGGTGGATAAAAACATGAAGTGGCTGGCTTATAAACTTGCATAGGTGGGGGAATATTTTCAGAGGATTATAGGATTGAGGTGTAGGTGTTATTTAACTGCAATTGTTAAGCATAGGATTTTTTGTTTTGTTCACTTATAGAATATTATGTTTAAAGGAGGGTGGCACATATTGAATAATATGCATTTTATTTTTATCCTGTTAGGTACTGATATGATTTTATTACTGTTTGTTTAAAAATTTTATAAGGCTATAGAATTCTGCGAAAGTGTCAGATTGACAAGGGGTTGTTTGTGGTAGTTACATAATCTGTTGTCACTTTGAGACTTCTGAGTGAAGGGGTGAGGTTTAGCCTGCCAATCAGGTTTCAGCTTGATGACTTCATTTGGAGGCACTAAGGAGATAAATAGCTTGCTGGAGGCAGGACACATGCTCACTCCCTGTGAGAAATGCTTGCTAGCAAGACACATGAACCTCCGCTGAAGGAACTAGATGAAGAACCATGCCATAGCTGAGATGCATCTACCATCACTGGATCCAAAAGGCTTTCCAACCACTGGCTTGTGATCTTCCTACATTCAGCATCATTGCATTTTGTTTCATGAGTCTGAAGAGGAATTTATAGATTGGTATTGGACATATGGGTTAATATTGTACTTATGGACTTGATCTGGACTAGGCTGGGATGTTTTCTCAATATTCAATTGCTCTTGTATATAAAGCTCTTTCTTACACACGTCTGCGTGTCTATGAATTTGTTTCTCTAGTCTACCCAGACTAACACACAGGGAGTAGAGAAAGATGTCATATTTGATAGAGGGTCAGCAAAAAGAAAGAAACAAACAAAGACCCTCAATGAGATCTATTGACACGATGCCTTCAACAATGTACTCAAAAATCAACAATTGTGAGAATGGTGCATGATGGAGTAGTGTCTTGTTATGTTCTACTATGTCTCAGATCTAACTTGATGGCGTCTGATAACAAAGCAATAATCTTTATGAAAGTAGGTTAGTAAGCTTTTCTTCTGTGGCACCTCTGGGTTGGTTCAAACCACCAACCTTTGGTTTAGTGGTTGAACATGTAACTATTTACACTACCTAATGATTCCCCAATAAGGAGAGGAATAGCTAAACACTGGTCTCAGTGGTTACAAAAGGGGGAAATGCAATATTGACTTCAGTGCTTTGGCAGCACATGGGTTAGTTTTAAACCCACAAATAAAAAAATACCACAATCAGATGGGAGATCTAATATCTACCCTGTTTCCCCGAAAATCAGACAGTGTCTTATAATAATTTTTGCTCCCAAAGATGCGCTAGGTTTTATTTTCAGAGGATGTCTTATTTTTCCATGAAGAAGAATACGGTGCACATTTACTGTTGAACAATCAAAAGGGAAATTTATTACCTGTATATGGTACAGTAGTAGTTGTCATCACAAACCAGCATAACCAGAGAAACTGTGAATCCTACAGTATCAAGAATTTCTTGTTACTACCATTATTTCCATGTACAACAATCTATGTATGGCACATTTACTCATTTATTCAATGACAGTCATATCATCATCTTCTGGAATGTCATCATAACAATCCAAACCTTATTTTGGGGGAGGTCTTGTTTTCGGGGGGATGCCTTATATTTCAGTGAAAGGCAAAACTGTAAGTAGGTCATATTTTCAGGGGATGTCTTATTTTTGGGGAAACAGGGTAAAAATAAACAAATAATTTAAAAAGTACTGTGAATGCTAAGACAATTTTTCTTTTACATGCTAATTAAAGTGATCTCACATAACAAATAATAAAAGAGAGGAATATCTAATTTAATTGTTCAGAGCTTGGCATCCACTGGGCCACATTATAAGTAAGTGGGGTTAGTATCCCTCAAAAGCTACAAATGTGTTCTACTCTTTTTCTTTCAATTGCCTGACTTATAGAGTAGTAAAAATGGAGTTGGAAATTGTGGGGTGACTCAGTCCTTTTTTATGCCAATAGATCAGAGACTTGGAGACAGTGAGGGCTAGCATGATTTAGGCATTAAATCCCACCATAATGATATCTCTTCCAGATTGTGAATTACAAGGAATAATCTGGATAGATGTTTTCCTTCATTGTCTCTTGTTCTTTACTTTAAGGCATAGATTATGAACCACACTATTCTATAGGAATACTGAGGTAATTACAGAAGTTTGGCCTCACATTATTCAGTGAAGGTTTTGACTAAAAGAGAACAACAACAACAACAAAATAGACATGCCATGAATAAAGCACTTCCTATATAACATTTGCCAGCACTCTTTGCTCTGGGATGGAATGGGTCTCATATCCGAGTATAAAAGTAATCCGGTCAGTTGTCTGCTCATTTTCCTTACAGCCAAACTTTGACTGAATAACTAGACAATATACACATTGCTAGTGGTTATTTGCTTGTATTTTGTTTGTGATTACTGATGACTAACAAAATAGTTTGGTGTTTACTTTTCACGCATGTAATTAACTTTTTAGATTCACTTTTAAGTTGTCATGCTATTTGGCCAACCAAAACATGCCATATTTTACTGCCTTAAAGACTTAAAATCTTAAAGACTTGAAGGTAAACAAGTGGCCATCTACTTCAGAAGCAACAACGCCCATATGGAAGAAGCACACCAGCCTGTGTGATCATGAGGTGCCCAAGGGATCAGTTATCAAGCATCAAAGAACAGAAAATCATATCACTGTGTGCTCACCTTCCCAATACAATTGCTGAAGACAAATGGGTGCATAAGCAAATGTAGTGAAGAAAGCTGATGGTGCCCGGCTATTAAAAGATATAGCATGTGAGGTCTTAAAGGCTTGAAGGTAAACCAGCAGCCATCTAGTTTAGAAGCAACAAAGCCCACATGGAAGAAGCACACCAGCCTGTGTGATCACAAGGTGCCCAAGGGATCAGTTATCAGGCATCAAAGAACAAAAAATCAAATCATTGTGAATGAGGGGGAGTGCAGGTTGGGGACCCAAGACCTATCTGTAGGCAACTGGACATCCTTTTACAGAAGGGGTGCGGGGAGGAGATGAGCCAGTCAGGGTGCAGTGTAGCAACGATGAAACATACAACTTTCCTCTAGTTCCTAAATGCTTCCTTCCCCCTCCCACTATCATGATCCAAATTCTACCTGACACATCTGGCTAGACCAGAGAATGTACATTGGTACATATGTCAAAACAGGGAATCCAGGACAGATTATTTCTTCAGGACAAGTGGTGAGAGTGGCGATACCAGGAGGGTATAGGGAGGTTGGGGTAGAAAGGGGGAACCAATTACAAGGATCTACATATAACCTCCTACCTGGGTGATGGACAACAGAAAAGTGGGTGAAAGGAGATGTTGGATAGTGTAAGATTTGACAAAATAATAATAATTTATAAATTATCAAGGGTTCATGAGTGAGGGTGGAGCAGGGAGGGAGGGAGAAAAATGAGGAACTGATACCAAGGGCTCAAGCAGAAAGCTAATGTTTTGAGAATGATGATGGCAAATGTGCTTAGCACAATGGATAGATGTATGGATTGTGATAAGAGTTGTACAAGCCCCCAATAAAATGATTAAAAAAAGATTTAAAATCTTGAAAACACAAAGGAACAATCATATTCTGTCCCCTAGGCTTGCTTTGAGTCAGTGTTGACTCGATGGCTTTTTGTTGTTGTTGTTGTTGTTGTTGTTGCTTTTCTTCATCTCCACTTTAAAGATTAAAACCCTCCGGTGGCTCCTCATGTCTTTCATCCTAAAATTAAAACTCCTTGAATATAGACAGTTTTGACCTCTTGTTATTGTGTTCCTAAATATTCCCCACATCTAGCAATGGAGAGTTCTTAAAAGTTATCTCAAGTGACATCATCTACCATCGAGATGTCCTCTCCTAGCCATACTTACTCAATCCATTTTCCCAGGTTTACTTCCTCAGGGCTTCATGCTTTTCATTCTGTGATCATACGTGTTTCTATATCTGGCATTTTTCTCATTGTTTTCTTCTTAGAGACTGGCTTCGACCCCGTTGGCTTATAAAATTTGCTTCAGTGCTTGACTCTTAGCATTTTACTTGCAGATTTCTGTTTTTCGGTACTTTCAATAATCTTGTCCATAATGAATCCCATGGTGCCTATCCCATGCCTGTCCTTGACTCCCCCAAAGGGAGAAGAATTAGCTCCTTGGTACGCATGAAAAACATTTTTTAAATGGAGGTCATTGGATGCCTTGTGTCATCACCCTATGCGCTAGTCTCTAAGACAAAAGGACTTATCAAGGGGAATTAATAGTGGAGTCCTTTTTCTAGGCTGTCTCTTTTCTGTACAAAATTGGGGATACATCCCTTGATACCGATTTCCTGGCTGGCTAACTTCTGCTGGTAACACTTTTCTTTTTCATTACATAATATTTACACAAATAATAGTTTCTGAGAGTTCCTTGATCATTTACTGTTGGCTTACTTCTGTAGAGAGCTATTTTGGATCATTTTATTCTGAAAGAATATACAGACAGTAACCTTTAGGCATCCTTGCCGTCATTTTAAGTGTCTACTACCTGGAGATGCTAAAATGCTTCTTTATAATTCATGTGTATCATTATTGTGATTCTGTAGCTTTGTAGCTAGACGGTGTCAAGAACTGTTGCTGCTGCTGTGCAGTGCCATCAAGTCGGCTCTGACTCACAGCGATCCTGTGCACAACAGAACAGAACACCGCCCAGTTCTGTGCATCCTCGCCGTTGTTCTTTTGTTTGAACCCATCAGTGCAGCCACTGTGTCAATGCATCTTGCCGAAGACCTTCCTCTTTTTCGTTGCCCCTCTCCTTTACAAGCTCCTTCTCCATGGACTGCTCCTTTCCTGACAACCTGTCCACAGTACGTGAGACCAAGTCTTGCCTCCTTCCCTCCAAAGAGCATTCTGGCTGTACTTCTTCCAAGATTGATTTGTTTGTTCTTTGAGAAGTCCCTGGTACTTTCAATCTTCTTAACCAGCATACTACAATATAAAAACAGGGGAAATAGAACAGCTTGGTCTGGGGGGATGTACTCAATGGTTAAACAAGCAGCAGCTGCTGCTGCTTTGGATGATTTTGTGGCTTTAAATAAAATGGCCAACATTTGTTCTCAGCTTGTTCCCTCCAATAGCTCCTGCCTTGGCTCCATGCTGTCATTGTTCAAAGGGGTTTCATAAAAAGTGTTGTGTAATGGCATCGGTATGTGTTTTGAGACTCTAGATTAATTTTTCTTACCTTCTCATCATATTTCATTGTGTACTTTGATTTTTAGAAAAGCAGTGACCCAAGTGAGGTAGCCCCCAAGGCAGCTCTGATTATTCAAGACTTGGCAAATCTCATTACAAGAGCTCAGTGTGAGAATCAAGAGGTGAGCTCACAGAATTGGCTAGCAGGTGGCTCTGGAGGGATGTGATATAACAATGGAGATGCAGCTCACACCTTTTGGGTGGAGTAGCCCCAACATCAGGACGAAGAATGACTTGGTTCTGGAAAAGTGAAGCTGTAAATAAGCACATGTATTTTATAGCAACACCAAATTTCTGGAGCTCATGAAATTGTGCTGAATAAAAACCAAATAAAGTATAAAAGTACACAAACCACGAAGGAACCAAGCGGACTTTCCAGTCACAAACAGGCCCCTTTGAGCCAGTTGGCTGATCCTCATACAGTTTTCTGTAGCTTGCATGAACTGTTTCTCTTTCCCAACTCTTAAAAGAGATTCTTATAGCTTTTCTTAAAAAGGCAGGAAAGGGATAAAAAGAACTTTAAAATACTGCTCATTGAGTACTTGTTTATTAATTAGGTCCTCAAATTAATATAAGGAGAAGGCTAGGATGTTGATGAAATGTCTCCACTTCTACTTCTCCTAGCTTAATGAATCATGGTTGTTGTTTGGTTTTTTTGAGAGTGGTGATAGGATCCTGGGACAGAAGTCTCTATTTTAGTTGTTTTCTCTGTCCACACTAGCTACATTCTTCCTACAGTGATATTGTCAAAAGTTTAAAAAAGGTTATTTAATCTTAGAAGTATGTTTATACTTGTTATGGTGCTATTTAATAGTGCCAGCAAATGAAGGCAAAATGCTTACCAGTGTCATTACTAAATAGAACAACACATTACTAGCCTCTCTTTTCCTGGCTGAGACTGAAGAATTTTCACCCAGCATCTAACACATTGCCTTTGGCACAGAGATGGGGAGACTGAAATTGGAGTATAATTGACTCTTGGTCTTTGCGTTTCGTTTTCTTGGCTCTGTCCCACTCTTCTCAACGGCCTCTCCATCACTCTACTAAACTTCCCACCATCATCCCCTTCTCTACATATTAGACTTTCTGTAAATTCACACTTTCCATCTTAATAGCCAGGATATACAAATACTTTCCAATTGACACCAATCTTAGAAAGACTTTTTTTTCCTTTTCTTTTTAAAGAACATGATGGAAGCAATAAAAGTTGAAAAGATTGAAGCTTAAGACTTTTAAAATTTGCACAGGATAAAATTCCACATTCTTCCCAACCATGTAGCTACCACTACTCTGCTAGTGGCTGACATTTTTATACACCCTATTTAACACTGATTGAACTTAAATAGCACCTCATATTACTAGAGACTTTCTTTTGAATTGAGATAATGCCTAAAGCTGATGTGAAATATTTTTTATACATAAGTGGTATTAGTCAAGTGTAAAGAATTTCTTGTAAAACTCCATAGTGAAAGTCAAGATTATATATTTATTCCATTGACACTCTAATAAGTCTATCAAATCAGAATCCTAATAGATTATTTTCTTTAGAAGGACAATGGAACCTGGGATGTGGAATATATTTAGGGCTAGCTTAAATATATTTGGGCTTATTAACAATCTGTGATATGCAGATGACACAACCTTGCTTGTCGAAAGTGAGGAGGGCTTGAAGAACTTGCTGATGAAGATCAAGGACTATGAGCTTCAGCGTGAATGACAACTCAATGTAAAGAAAGCAAAAATCCTCACAACTGAACTGGTGGATATTATGATAAACAAGGAAAGACTGAAGTGGTGAAGGATGTTATCTTGTGTGGATCCACACTAAGTGATCATGGCACTAGCAGTCAAGAGATCAAGATGTTTAGTGCATCGGGCAAATCAGCTGCACAAGACCTCTTTAAAATGGGGAAGAGCAAGGATGCTACTTTGAGGAGGAAGATGTGTCCGATCCACGATACAGGATTTTCAGTTGCCTCAAATGGATGTGAGATTGGACACTGAATAAGGAGAACTGAAGAATTGATACATTTGAGTGATGGTGCTAAAAATATTGAAAATATCATGGGCTGCCAAAAAACCAAACAAATCTGTCTTAGGAGAAGTACAGCTGGAATGGTCCTTGAAAGCAAGGCTGGTGAGATTTCATCTCAAGTACTTTAGACATGTTTTCAGGAGATCCCAGTCCTTGGAAACAGATATCATGCTTGGAAAACTAGCCAGGCAGTGAAAAAGAGGAAGAGCTTTGACAAGACGGATGGCTGCACAGTGACTGCATCGATGGGCTCAAACCTAACAATTGTGAGGATGGCTCTGGACCAGACATTATTTTGTTCTATTGTGTATAGGGTCACTAAAAGTTGGAACCAATTCGATGGCCCTAACAACAACAGTGGCAGCAACAACAAACAAACATCAGCAAATGCTTTGGTTCAAGTTCCTACTCAAAAGGAAAGAAGAAAGCGGAGGAGGAGGGCAGGGGAAGGGAGAGGAAGGGAAGAGGAAGAGGACTTTACTGGTATACCCTACAAGGATATATTGAATCATAGTTTAGAAAGAAATCAATCTGCGGGGAAACAAATCACCAAACACCATGAGATATACAATAGACAGAATTCACAATATCTCAGCGTCTGGAAACTCCACATATCTGTGTAGTCATTAGGAAGGATGTCCCCTAAACTACAGTCTCTAGAGGAGAAAGTCTTACATGTTGGGACCAATTAGATCCCAGGTTTATCCATGCTGTAATACTTCATCCTCTTTGATAGAGTTCCTATGCTGTGAAGTT
This sequence comes from Echinops telfairi, assembly GCF_000313985.2. Taxonomy (NCBI): domain Eukaryota; kingdom Metazoa; phylum Chordata; class Mammalia; order Afrosoricida; family Tenrecidae; genus Echinops; species Echinops telfairi. Next base: position 3,543,007 of record NW_022111366.1, read on the forward strand.
TCCTATTGGACTATCTGTTGAAGTCAGGTCTACTGCATATTAATGTCTCTCAGTGCCTTTACCAAAGGATTATATGCTCTTTGTCATCAGAGCACCATGCCTTTCCTTGGACACTCTCAGCCTTCACAGTTTTCTGAAGTTGTTAGAAATTCTCATTTTATTCTTTTGTGTGTCCTCTGTTCACATTAAGTCTCATATCTTCATTTTAGATCCTGTTTCTTAAGAACAGTTTTAGATTTATCACCTAAGGGACATCACCTAGGCCTGGCCACTTATACTCCTGGAACTGTGTCATACCTTTTTTTCTCTCTTCTTTGACCACTTCCCATCTCTTTTCTGTCGGGTTGTTGTCCTGTCGTGGCTTGTGATACTAGAAGCTAGGTCATGGGTATTTCAAAGGCCAGCAGGTTCACCAAGGTGAACCAGTTTCAGTGGAGCTTCCAGACTAAGAACAGATAATGCAAAACGACTCAGATCCCCGTCACCAGAGAAGCTGGATTATATGAAGAAGAATGTGGCATCAGGATAGGAGGAAGGCTTATTAACAATATGTGATGTTCAGATGACACAACCCTTCTAGCAGAAAGTGAGGAGGAATTGAAGCACTTACTGATAAAGATCAAGGACTGCAGTTTTCAGTATGGATTACAATTAATAGAAAGACCAAAATCTTCACATCTGGATCTATTGTGACCTCTATCATGATAAATGGAGAAAACGTTGAAGTTGTCAAGGAGTTTGTCTTGCTTGGGTCCACAATCAATGCTCATGGACTCAGCAGTCAAGAGATCAAATGACATATTGCATTAGGTAAACCTGCTGCACAAGACCTCTTTAGAGTAAGGCTGTTACTTTGAGGACTAAGGCACACCTGACATAAGCCGTGGTATTCTCTATTGCATCATATGCACAAAAGTTGAACATTGAATAAGGAAGACCGAAGAATAATTGATGTATTTGAATTGTAAAAGAATTCTCTGCTAGAGAAGACTATTGAAAGTACCATGGACTGCTGAAAGGACAGACTGATCTGTGATGAAGGAAGTAAGGCCAGCGTGCTCCTTAGAGTCAAGGAGAGCAAGACTCTGTCTTACATACTTCGGACATAGTATCAGAAGAAACCAGTCCCTGGAAAAGGATATCATGCTTGGTAACATGGAAGGGCAGTGAAAAAGAAGTCCCTTCATGGGATCAATTGACAATGTGGCTGTGTCAACGGGCTCAGGCACAGGAACACTATGAAGATGGCACAGGACCCTGCAGTGTTTTGTTCTGTTGTGCACAGGGTTGCTGTGATACTAGAAGCTAGGTCATGGGTATTTCAAAGGCCAGCAGGTCAGAGCCCACTCAATGGCACCTAAAATCAACAAAATCGATCACCTTTAATGTTACTTGTCTAACTCAATAATTGGCTGATTTCGGGGATATAGTTTGGTTATGTCTATGTTAAACATTGCCAAATCTAGTTTTGTTGGCCAAATCTTTTCCCTGGCCCATATGTTTAATGTAGTCAATGCTATTCATGTTCTCCTTTAGCTGCCTGGTGTACAACCTCTCATCCTTAAAGGTCAAGTCTTCAGTTGTGTTACTGAAGGAGTATACAGGCAAAAAGTTGAGTGATACAGGAAGCATAGCAATAAAATGGCAAAAAGAATTGGCCAATATTTGACCATTAAGGAGGTGGCATACAAAGAGTTTAACCAATTAATTTATTTGACTCCTCTACTGAGAATTTGCATTTCCACCCCAGATCTAGTGGATCGGAATCTACATTTTAATTAGATCCCCAAGTGACTTTTATTGATTCCCACATAATTCTTATGTATGCATATGATTCTATGTATACATAAGATTCTTTTTAAAAATACTTTTATTGGCATCATACAATTTAATCATTCAATTGCATTAAGAACAGTTGTGCAATCATTATCACAATCAGTTTCAGAATATTTTCTTCTTGAACCAATTGTTGTTAGCTCTCCATTTCCCCCCATCGTCCTCTACCATGCTCTAGGTAAGTATTAATCCAGGTACTGTGTCTATACGTTTACTTACCCAGGATTTCTTATACATGAAATCATACAAAACACAAATAGAAACAAACAAAGCAGCAGCAACAACAACAATGACCGATCAAAAAGAAAGCAAAAAATATTAAAAACTGAAACAGCTTTAAAATCAGCTCAAAGGGAAGTCGAATGATAAGATATTACATTCTAACCTAACGACATCATCCATAATTAACTTTGCAATGTTCTCTGTCTGATAGTCTATTCACATTTCTGGACTTTGATCAAAGGAGATTCACCAGAGGCTAAGTCTATGTGGGGACCTCGCAAATGGATTTTGGTCATCCATAGCCTAATACAAACTGAGTGTTCAGAATTTAAGTTCTGATGCAGTTGTCTCCTTTTTATATATATTCTCCAGATTTCCCCCCAAAGCTATGTATTTAATTTTTTTTACCAAACAACCTTATCACCTTCAAAGTACTCTTCATTACATTTAATACATTTGTCAAATCTGAGATTCCATTCTTGGAAATATTTTTCAAACTCATGTGTTTGAAAACGATCCTTGTTTTTTTTCTTCATCTCTTCTATGTCATCGAATCACTGTCCTGTCATGTCCTTCTGCATTCGTGGAAACAGAAAGAAGTCACATGGAGTGAGATCAGGTGAGTAAGGTGCGTGGAGCAAGAGAAGCATGCTGTTTTTTTAGCAAAAAACTTGCACACTGAGATGGCTGCATGAGCAGGTGCATTGTCGTGGTGGCAAAGCCAGTCCCCTGTCTGCCACAAATCAGGCCTTTTTTGTCACAACCGTTATGCAGTTTTTTCAGAACCTCTAAATACAAAGCTTGACTAACAGTCTGATCTGGTGGAATGAACTCCAAATGCAGTACAAGTGGACATTTTCATCCGTTCAGGAATTTGACAGATGTCCAGATGGCGCCACTATGTGCACTAACTCAGAGCAAGTTGCTTGATGCTCACCTAGCAGGAAAAATGCATACAATGAAAGCTCCCCTCTGCCCAGCACACTTTCAGTTTTTTTGGGGTGCCGCCTCGCGTGTGCATGTGCGCGCGCATGTGTGTCTATCATATCATTCCATAGCTCAATCACGTCAAACAGAATTGCACAATTAATTGCTACCATAATCAATTTCCAAACATTCTTTTTCACATAGATCCCTTGATATCATCTAAACACTGGATTCTCACAATCTAGGTTCTGATACTAGTCCCTCCTTCCACTTCAGATTATGGTTTACCATCTTTCGGTGACTGATGATGGTGTTCTTCCATGTGGACTTATTTGACATCGTACTTAGATGGCTTCTTGTTTGGAAGCAAACCTTTAAGACCCTAGGTGCTTTTTTATCTGCTAGTCTGGCACCATTTACATTTTTTGTCACATTTTGTTATAGCACCCAAGTCTTCCGTGTTTTCTTCCTGAGAGCAAGTATTGAGCAGAGCCATGCTGTAATAATTAATTGTTCTTAAGTTGGAGCTAGGATGTAGTGTGAGCCCCAAACCCATTCCTGGATCTTTTTCCCCCCCACCTTGCAATTTGTTATTACCTGGGTGGTAATACCTATGTCATATCATTCCATAATTCAATCTCATCAAGTAAAATTATATGATTGCTTCTATAATCAGTTTCCCAATATACTTTTCCTTCCTGGTCACCTTGATATTATCTCCATTTTACCTTCCCTACCCCCTTGTACTCTCCCCCACCCCTACCCCTTTTCTATTTGCTGTCCCTATAAGATTTATCAATCCTGGGTTTCATTTACTGAAAAACAGAAATAACACAACTTCCATAGGGTGACCCCCAATGCCATAGCACCTTTGAGATATACCCTACTATGAAGAGGCATAAACAAAATGAAACAGAATGTCCATAACCCATTTGCCAGAATGATGCATATTTTAATATAGCATATAGCATGTTGATGAAGCAGAACCTTGATTGTCCTCCTACCAACAGTTCACCACTCTTGGTACAGCTGTCTTCTGCCTCCTCAGACATCATGTATTTTCGGACTTCAGTCCTCAGGTTACAAGTGTGTCTGAGGTAAGGTCCTGTTCATCCAGTGGAGTTCCTGCTTGGCATCTCACTGTTGTGGCCCCTGGATCATGCCATGTGCCCTGAAGATCAAGGATCCAGTGACCCAATGTTCCATGGCATCCTTCTGGCCTGATTCCCCAAGATTACCCTAGACTCCCAAGATCAATGCGCCCCAATCATTGCATGACACCAAAGTCACTCCTTTCTAGCATTCCCCCAAAGCATTTTCAGCCATTCTTCCCCCACCTGGGGACTGGTCTTCCCTCTTTTCCTACCAACAGACGTACCTTTATATTTCTCCAGATGTGTTTGCTCCCTCTCCCCTCTGTTGACTTGTCTTTCCCACCCATCTCCCTTATCCCTCTGATAGAGCTTTCTATATGACCAGGAGTGAGGAGTCATAATAGATTTACATGACAGCCACTCAGTAGACAACCTCCCCTTCCCATTCCTTGGCCATCTGGTCCCAGCTGGTGCGAGGCCAAGAAACCTAAGGTCAAGAAACCTAAGGCAAATGGTGTATGGTTCATTGGCAGTGATCAGGCTCTCTACCAGGCTATCTGGCCCCACAGCCAGAAGAGTGGATGCCCCACAAGCCTGAGCTGTGGCTGTTCTGCTGCTTGTTCCTACAGCAGTGCGCTCACACAGTATCTGTCTTTGTGTGTTTGATTAACTTCTCTCAGCATAATGTCTTCCAGATCCCTCCACGTCTCGAGGTATTTCATGGTTTCACTGCAATTTTTTAAGGATGTGTAGTATTCCATTGAGTGTATATACCAGAGAGTTTTATGCAATGTTCTACTGATGTGAATTTAGGCTGTTTCCAGCTTTTTGCTACTGTGAACTGTGCTGCAATGAACTTGGGGGAGTAAATGTCTGCTCGTGATCAGTTTCTTATTCCTTTTGGGTATATGTCCAATAATGGTGTTGCTGGATCATATGGCATGCCAATTGCCATCTGTTTTAGATATCATTTTCCACAGTGGCTGTGCACCAACAGTGGATAAGAGTTCCAATCTCAGCACACCTTAGCCAATATTTTTGTTCTCAGTTTTTTTGACTTGGTCTACAGTTACGGGTGTTAGGTGATATCTCATTGTTAATTTGACTTGCATTTCCTGTATGGCTAGTGACCAGGAGCATTTCCTCATGTGTTTATGAGCCATTTGAGTGTCATCCTTTGTGAATCATCTGTTCAGGTCCTTTGCTTCTCAGAGGATTATTGGTTTTTTTCTCTTCTTCCAGTTTTGTAAAATACTGTAGATTTTAGTAATTAGTCAGATTACATTATTTATAATCCTTGGATTATACAGGGCAGTGTACTTCATCCATGTGAACTTAGTTGACACCTCACTCAGATGGCTGCTTGTTTTAAGACAGTCTTTCTGGTCTCAGACACTGTTCTTTCTGAGTGTAGTGCATCATCTTGCCCTTCACCATACTTTGTTATTGTACCCATATCATCAGTGATCTCTTCATAAGCTTGAACATCAAGCAGGGCCATCTCATAAGTGTTCATTTTTCCTAGATTGGATTAGAATTAAGTGTGAGCTCAAAATCCATTTACTTTAGAGACATCATCATCATTTTATGTACAGATAATATTCTTATGTATATATACACAAAAGAATTGTCTGCGGAATTTTGTCGATGTATTGATTTTCATTTAGTCCACCTGGGGTGGAAATGCAAATTCTCAGTAGGGGTCAAACTAAAATGAACCTGTTTGAAGCCATGATGGAATAAGATCAAGAACCGTGTGTACATTTAAAGTGCTTACACATTAATGTCAAGAAATTTAAAGGAAATCTATCTGGTGAACCACCTTGAAGAGATTCATATTTGTGTCCACTTCAAAGAAAGGCCATAAGATCGAATATGGAAATTACTAAATAATGTCATTAGTATCACATGCTAGTAAACTTCTGCTGAAGATAATTCAAAATCAACTGTAGTCATAAATTAAAAGGAATTTCCAGCAGTTCAAGTTGTATTCAGAAGAGGATGTGGGATGAAGAATACCATTGCTGTTGTCAGGTATTGTGTCTGAAAGAAAAGAATACCAGAAAAATGCTTATCTGTGTTTTAAACAACTATATAAATGCATCCAATTATATTTCCACAAGCCATGGAAGACGGGATCACAGAATGCCTACTGATGCTCATGCCGAACATGTAGACACCGTCATTTGAATAAAACAAGGGGATAATGAATGGTTTAAAATCAGGAAAGGCTTGTGTCAGCGTTGTAACCTTTCACCATTACGTATTCAATCTGTATAATGAGAAGCAATCTGAGAGCTGGGCTATAGGAAGAAGAACATGACGTCAGCATTGGAGAAAGACTCATTAATAACCTGTGATATGCAGTGGACACAACCTTGCTTGTTGAAAGTGAAGAGGACGTGAACTTTCTGAAGAAGATCAAAGGCCACAGCCGTCTGTATGTAGTACACGTTAATGATTTCCCAAGTGAACCAATAAGCATCATGATAAGTGGGAAGAGTTTGAAGTTGTCAAAGATTTCATTTTACTTAGATCTACAATCAAAGCTCAGAGCAGCACCAGTCCAAAAAGTCAAATCTGTTATCGATGATGTATTTTGAAGTGTTACAGAGCCAAAACGTCACTGTGAGGAAAAAGGTATTTCTGACTTTGAAGACTAAAGTGTTTATTTTCAATCACCTTATGTATATGAAAGCTGGATACTGAATCTGGAATACTGAAGAAAAATGTATGCTTTTTATTGACAGTACCATGAACTGCCAGAAAAGCAAACAAATCTGTCGTGGAAGAAATACAGCCCAAATGCTGACTGCTTTTAAGAATTGAGGATGATAAGACTTTGTCTCACATACTTTGGACATGTTATCAGGAGGGACCAGTCGCTGGCAAAGGACATCGTGGTTGGTAAGAGTAGAGGATTAGCCTAAAAGAAGACACTCAGTTAAATGAACTGACACTGTGACTGCAGCAATGGTCTTAAACAGAACGACTATGAAGATAGTACAGAAATGGGTGTTTCCCTCTGTCGTACACAGGTTCTTTATGAGTCAGAACCCATTCCCCTGGCACCTGACAACTCTGCAGGTTCTTCAGTGCCCTGGTTCAGTGCTAACGGGAAGGTTGGTGATTTGAACTCACCAGTCACTCTTCAAGCTGCTTCTGTAAAGATGTGCAGCCTGGGAAACCCTCTGGGGTGATTCTGCTCTGCCCTAAAGGGTTATGATTTGGGAGCTACAAGATAGAAAACGTCTTGATTTGGTGCGGGATCACGTTCTTCAGTCATTTCCTTTTCATATTTTTTATTTCCAATTATCCAAATTTACTTGTTGTGTGCTTGTTTTCCTTCATGTCCACCTATTACACCTACCTAATACATTTCCATTTCAGATATTGCATTTTTGGTTCCAGAAATTCACAAGTTTGTATTTGGGGGGTGGGGTTATCTTGCAGAAATTTCTCTCTTCCCTTTTATTTTTAGATTTCCTTGCAATCTCTGCACATATTTGTATCAGCTACACTCCCAATATTTTACTATGAAAAAACATTTTTAATGCAGCAAAATATGAGAGAACTTTGCAATAGACCACTGATATTGACCTCCTAGATACTCTCTCTTATTATGCTTCCTTTATAGCTATAGCTCTATGTTTCTACTCACACAGGAGTCTTTTATTTCTGATGTAGATTGATATACTTCCACCAAATGCTTTACCGTACATATCATTTCCTAGGGTTTAATACTTATTCGTAGTTTTTCTTTTGATATAAAATTTGAACTCAACAAAATGTAAATGTATATTTATAAAATTTTGGGACGTGCACACCATGTCACCAAAGCCCCCATTAAGCTGTAGACAATAACCAGCAACTTAGGAAGAAGTTCCCTTCCGTTTTTCAAGTCAATCCCCAATGCTACCCATAGAAGGAGCCACTGTTCTGTTATTTTCCCACCATATCTGAAGTTTGCTTGTTCTAGAGCTTACATTTTTTAATCATACAGCATGTAGTCTGTTGTGTAAGGCTTTTTCCTCCCTAAGTGTAATCTTTTTGAGATCAGTCCATGTGGTCTCTATCTATAGTTTGCAATTTTTAATTGCTGAATAGTATTTCATTGTGTGAATATACCACAATTTGCTTACCCGTTGATAGGCATTTGAACTGTTTCCAATTTTCTGCTATTTAAAAAGCTATCTTAGTGTTAGCTATAAAACTCCTAAAACATTTTTGTGTGAGTTTTTTTGAACAGATAATGAATACCTCTGAGTAAAACTGCATGGGTTATAGAATAGGTATATGTTGTAAGAGTTCTCAATAAAATGATCTTTTAATTAAAAAAAAATTAAAAAGAAAGAGAGAAAAAACGTCAAAACTTGCCCCCAAAAGATTGTGTTATTGTTCCTACTTGTTGTTCCCCTCCTGTTTCACACAGCTGCTGTCGGCCATTCTGTGGGTGTGAGATGAATCTCCTTGGGTGTGTTTTAAAATTTCCATTCCTGGATGAAAGAGATGTTGAGTATCTTTTCATGTGTGCACTGATGTTTTATGTACTTTCTTTTATATTGTTTTTGTTTAAATTGTTTCCTTAAAGTGAGTAATTTGCCATATTGTTATTGAATTGTAGGAATTTTTTTACACATCTTTTTATCGATATAATCCTCGGTCATACATTTTTCAGAAATACTTTCTCGCAGTCTGTGGCTTGCTTATTTATTAATGAGGTCTCTCAGGAGTAGAGGTTTTACATTTCAATGAAGCATAATCTGTTTACCTTTCCATGATTATTGCTTTCTGTAGCTTGTATATGAAAATTGTGTCTGCTTTCAAGGTAAACAAATGTCACTGTATTTATTTAGGGTTTTAACTTTTATGTTTATGTTTATAATAAATCTTGAATTACTACTTAAGTATGGTGGGGCTTAAGGGCCAGGATTAATTTTTCTCCTGTACAAATATCCAGTTGTTCCAGCAAAGTACCATATATTAAAAAGTATTTCCTTTTCTCATTGTGTTTTATTCACTCCTCTCACACCATCAAATGACCCCATTAAGTCGAATCTATTTCTGCAACATTCATTCTTCTCCATTAATCTATTGCCCAATCCTTAGGCCACTACTATACTGTCTTGATTATTATATCCTCATAAATAAACCTTGAAGTTAGGTAATATACATGCTTGAGCTTTTTATTCCTTCCAAGATTGCTTTGGATAAGCGCTTAGCTTTTTCCCATAAAATTTAAAATCACTTTGTCAAACTCTCCTCCAAAAAAACATGTTTAGAATTTGCACTGGATGTATGAATCAATTAGAGGATAATTGACAACCTAATAAAAGTGGCATATCACTTCATTTATTTATGTCTTCCTTAATTTCTCTCAGCCTACGTTTTCAGTTGTCTATAAAGAGGTCTTGCATGTTTTTTGTTAAATGTATTTCTTAGCATTCTAAGACTTTTGATGATGTTATAAACTGATTTTTATTAAATAGTATTTTGATTTGATTTCTTCTCATCTATAAAATAAAGTTGATTTTTTATTTCTGTGATCTTGATTAGTTACTTCGTTAGTTCCTGTGGTTATTTTATAAATTCCTTAGGATATCCTGTATAAAAAAGCAAGTCATTTATAAATGAAGATAGTATTGCTTTTTAATTTTTATGGTATTCACTTATTCTATTTATTACTTTATTGAAATAGCTAGAATATCTAGTATAATGAAAATGGAAGTGGTGAAACTGACTCATTTTTTCTTAGTCTTAGGGGAAAATGTGGTCACAATTAGCATTAAAATGATGTTGGGTGTAGGTATTTGAAGGAAATCATCATCACATTTAGAAATGTATCCTCTTAGTTTATGAGATATTTTGTTTTACTTTTATATCATAAATGAAATTGAAATGTTAATTATTTTCAGTATCTATTGAAATGATCATATAATTTTCTTCCTTATTTAGTTAATATGGTGAATTATATTGATTAATTTTCAAAACTTCCATTTCTAGGACAAAACTCACCTGGTAATTGATGCTATATTTTCTTTCTGTTTTAAATCTTTTCATTGTTAATTGGTTGAAGATTTACAGAGCAGATACATTTTTTCTGTTCGACAATTCCTAGAAATTTTGTTTTATATCATTGATTGCAATACTCACAATGCAACGCCACTTATTCCACTTCATTCCCTTGCTTCTCATGTCCATCCCTCCTTCTTTTCTAACTCTTCTGAACTTTGGGAATATGCTGCCTTTTAAAAAAAATCATTTTATTAGGGGCTCATACAACTCTTATCACAATCCATACACACATCAATTGTGTAAAGCGCATTTGTACATTCATTGCCCT
>NW_022111366.1:3556197-3563095 GCF_000313985.2 Echinops telfairi
GGGAACCCAAGAGGCAAGCAAATTTTGGGAATAATGAGGGCAACAATGTATAGATGTGTTTTATACAATTGATCTATGTATTGTGATGAATTGTATGAGCCCCAATAAATTGATTTTAAAAAAATTGTTTTGAGTTTTTCCGCCACATTTTTCTCCCACTCTAACAGGATCTTCTAATGTGACTCTTTTCTGAGCAGTTACTAGATTCAATTCCTATTATTTTATTAAGTGTTCTTTACACTTATACTCAAGAAAACTATTAATCTATATGGGAGAAATACAAAGCTTTATATTACTGTAAATAGTTATGCTTTCAAAATCTCACAGTTCTATGCTGTCTTAGAGGGTCAAAATTAGTTGGCATGGACTCAAACATTCCATTTCCTCTTCCTCTTCCTGACTCTCCTTCTTTTTCTGTTGCTTCAGGTGAATAGAGACCAATGGGACTTGAATGGCCCCTTGCAAGACCACAGGTGGTGTAAGCAGAGCACTAAACATGTTGTCAAGCCCAGGAAATGGGTTATCCTATGGAAACATGACTCTAAACCTCCAAACCAGGGAACCTAATTCCATGAGGTGCTTGGTTGTAGATAAGCAGCGTCAGCAGCTACTTTTTTTTGTTGTTGCCATTGTTGTAAACCCGTCATGCAACTTTTGCCAATTCAACTTTCAACAGCTATAAAACTCATTGATAACAGTTGCATTAATTGACTGTGCAACTCCACCCTTAATCAATGTGATTTTCCCACCAGCATAAATCAAAATCTAGAACACCATAAACAACAACATCTGCACTTCACTCCTCCCTGCCCTAGGCAACTAATAAATGTTTATCTCTATACATCTTTGTACTTTTATGTAAGCAATATCATACAATGTTTGTCCTTTTGTGATTGATTTATTTCACTCAGCATAATGTTTTCAAACGTTATAATAACAGCAGAACATTGTCAGCTATTGTGATGGCGGATGAGCCTCTCAGCTTCAAAGGCACTCAAAATACCACTGAAGAGGAATTGCCTTTTCAAAGTAGAGTTGATCACAGTATTTTTTCAACAACATAAACCCTGATTCTACATGTTGCCTTTACCTGGAGAAATAACCAGGAATCAAGTTGACTACCTTTGTAGCAAGAAACAATGGAGAAGCTCCATATCTTCAGCCAAAACAAGGACAGGGGCCGCCTATGGGGGCACACCATCAGGGTGAAGTGGAAGAAAATGAAAACAAGTTCATGAAAACTAAAATACAATCTTGAGAATATTCCACCTGAATTTTGAGAACATCTCAAGAACATATTTGAATCCATGAACATTAATGACAGGAGAATTGATGGTTTGTGGGATGACATCAAAAGCATCCTATGTAAAGAAAGAAAAAGGCCTTTTAGAAGACACGAAGGAAAGAAAAGATCCTGGTGAATGCCGGAAGAGACTCTAACTTGCTCTTGACCTCAGAGTAGCTAAAGCAAATGGAAGGAATGATGAAGTGAAAAGCTGAACAGAAAATTTCCAAGGACAGTTTGAAAAGATGAAATAAAGTACTATAAGAAAATGTGCAAGGATCTGGTATTCAGAAACAAAAAATGAAGAGAACTCTCAGCAAAAATCAAGCTGAAAGACTGAAGAAAAAAGTCCAAGTCTCAAATGGCAACTTAAAAAATTCGATGGACAAAATTTTGGATGATGAGCACCAAAAGAAGATGAAATATACAGTCACTGTGCCAAAAGTACTGACGGACATTCAACCATTTCAGGAGCTAGCATATACTCCAGAACAAATGGTATTCAAGAAAGAAGCCCAAGAGACGCTGAAAACATTAGCTACAAATCAAAAGAGGTGCCAGGAGCTAAGAGAATACCAATCTAAATGTTCCACCAAGAGGATGAAGCACTGGAACCATCCACTCACCTATGCCAAGAACCTTGGAAAACAGCTATCTGGCTACCTGACTGGAAGAAATTCATATTCTTGTCAATTTCAAAGAATTATTACCCAACAGAATACAGAAATTATCAAACAATATCATTAATCTCATAGGCAAATGAAATGTTGTGACGATCATTCAACAAACTGTTGCAGCAGTATATCAACATGGAGCTGCCAGAAATTCAGGCTGGATTCAGAAGAGGATGTTAGCTCGGGCTATCATTTCTCAGGACAGATGGATCTTGTCTGAAACAGAGATGACTAGAAAGATGTTTACTTGTGTTTGATTGACTATGCAGCGGCATGTAATTGCATAGCTCATAACAAACTTTGGATAGCATTGAGAAGAATGGATTCCAGAACACTTCATTGTACTCATGTGGAGCCTGTAAATTGACCAAGAGGCAGTTGCAACAGAACAAGGGAAGATTAAATGGTTTAAAATCAGGAAAAGTGTGTATCCCTTCACTATATTTACTCAATGTATATATGGAGGAAATAATCCAAGAAACTGGATTATATGAATACTGGATGAAGACTTATTAACAATCTATGTAATGCAGATGGCACAACTTTGCTTGTTGAAAGTGAGGATGATTTGAAACACTTGCTGAAGATCAAGGATTGCAGTCTTCAGTATGGATTACAGCTCAATGTAAAGAAACAAAAATCTTCATAACTAGAAAGCATCATGATAAAAATGGGAAAAAAATGAATTTGTCAAGGATTTCATCATGCTTGGATCCATAATCAAGGCTTATGGAAGCAGCAATCAAGAAGTTAAACTACCTATGGCATTGGCTAAATAAGCTGCTTAAGACCTCTGTAAAGTGTGGAAGAGCAAGGCTGTCACTTTGCAGACTAAGGTGAGCCTGACTCGGGCCATGGGACTTTTCAATTAGCTCACTGACATGGGAAAGTCGGATGCTGGCTAAGGAAAACCAAAGAAGAACTGATGTCTTTGAATGATGTCTTTGGAGAAGACTGTGGAAAGGACCACAGACTGACAGAAGAACAAACAAATCTGCCTTGGAAGAACAGCCGGAATGCTGCTTGGAACCCAGCATCGTGAGATTTCAGCTCGCACACTTTGGACATGCCATCAGAAGGGACCAATCCCTGAAGAAGTACATCATGCTTGATCAAGTGGAGGGGCAGCAAAATACAAAAAAGGAAGACTTTTGAAAAGATGGATTGACCCAGTGGCTGCAGCAATGGGTTCAAACATAACAGCTGTGATGATGGTGCAGGATCAGGTGGTGTTACCTTCTATTGTGCAGACGGTTGCTACGAGTCTGAAATGACTTGAAGGCACCTAACAACAATTACATTGTCAAGTTCCATGTATTTTGCAGACACTTCCTTTTTCTTACTGGTAGATCCGTATCTGTGTGTGTATGTACCACATTTTATTTACCCATTCATCCACTGAAGGACATTTCTGTTGTCTACACATCCTGGCTATTGTGAATAGTTCTGCAGTAAGCATTGATGTACAGTATCTTATTGCATCTCTGCTTTCACCACATTTTTCTATATCCATAGACGTGGACTTGCTGGGTCACGTGGTAAGTCTATTTTTAGATTTTGTAGGAAATGCCCCACTGTTTTCCACACAGCTCTTCCATTTTGCATTCCTATGATCGCTATCAATGGGTAAGAGTACCAAATCTCACATATCCTTTTGAATGTATGTTATTCTCTTATATTTATTTATTTAAATCTTAGCCATCCTAGTGAGTTGGAGTGAGATAGTATCTCACTGGGGTTTTGGTTTGCCTCACTCTGATGGTTAATGACAGGAGTATGGTTTCATGTGTTTGGTACCCATTTGAATGTTCTCTTTGGTGAAATATGAATCCAAATTTTTTTCCATAAAGGAACCAACTTTTATCTCTTTGTAATATTTTCTGTTTTTCTTTGTCATCTTATTTTGGGCTCATGTGTTAATTTAGAGGTGTGTTATTTATTTCCTAGTATACATTTTATGGCTATTGTTTTTAATTAAGTTATCATCAGTGGACATATTTTATGTAATTTTAATTCTTTGAAAATCAGTGAGACTTATTTTATTCCATAATATAGAATCTCCCCATGGCAACAAATCACATGCATTTTCAAAGAATATGTATTCTATAGCTATTAGGAATAGACTTTTATAATATCAGTTTAGTCAAGATGATTAAGTGTTGATATCACATATCTTTACTAATTATTTGTCTACCAATCTATCAGGTTCTGAGTAAGATATGTAAAGCCTTTTATTATAGTTCTTCAATTATCTATTTTTTCATTGAATCCTCCATTTCTTAATACATTTTGAAAATTTAGTTGCATATGTATGAGAGTTATACCCCCCACCCCCAAACAGGGATTTTTTAAAAAACTATGTATTTAATTTTTTTTTATCAAAACAATCTTATCACCTTCAAAGTACTCTCCATTACACTTAATATATTTGTCAAATCTGAGATCTATTCTTGTAAAAAATTTTCAAACTCATCTGGATGGCTGACAGCACCTCCCTTGTTTTTATCTTCACCTCTTCTACATCATCAAATAGCTGTCTTTTCATGTCCCTCTGCATTCACGGAAACAAAAAGAAATCACACAGTGAGGTCAGGTGGGTAAAGTGAGTGGGTCAAGAGAGGCATCCTGTTTTTCGCTAAAAACTGGTGCCTTGGAGTTGGCTGAGTGAGTAGGTACATTGTCGTGGTGGCAAAACCAGTTCCCATCTGCCACAAATCAGGCCTTCTTGTTGCACACGGTTAGGCAATCTTTTTATAACCGCTGAGCAGAAAGCAACTGACCTGGTGGAATGAACTCCAAATGCACTACGAGTTGACACTTTCATCCATTCAGGAAGCTGATGGACATTGAGAATGAGGGTTTTCATCAATTGACATTTTCTCCTCTTTTGAAATGAGAAAACCACTCGTACACTTGAGTTTCTCCCATAACACTGTCCTTGTAAGCTGTGTTCAATGTCAAGTTTCTGAGGCATTTTTTCCTGAGGAGGAAACAAAATTTCAGAGCCGCAAGCTGTTCTCTTAAATTTGCCATCACAAAAAACGAGGTAACTGCTTTTATGAAAAATTCACCATGACCAGAGAGAATCCCCCAGACAATGCCACTGGGGGCACTAACTCAGAGCCAGTTGCTAGATGCTTGTCTAGTGGGAACCGTGTGTACTATGAAAGCTCTATCCAGCGAAGCATTTTTCCATTTTGGGGGGGGATCCCCCTCATATTTCTGATTTAAATTTACCCTTTCATATATGAAATATGTATTTTAAACTATCGATACTGTTTACTATTATTATCTGAAATTAATAAAATGACTACAAATTTCTTGTGCTTATGGTTGGAACCATCACATTTTTTATTCATTTACTTTCTTAAAGTTACATCTCTTTGCTTCATGATCCATCTACTCTACCTGCTTCAGGCAATCAGAGCACTGCAGTGTCTCTGGATGAGTTTGTCCTGAAAGATTTCAGGGAAGTAGTTGCTTCTGAAGCCTCATTTTTTGTCATTGGCCAAAGAAAAGAAATCGTTTTTCAATTTGTTGGGATTTTTCTTGTAAGAATTGGAATGACTTCTCTGAAATTTTGTACATATTAGGTCAAAAAGAAATCCTAGAGTCATCTATTTCAGGCGTGGGGGCCATCTGACTCATCCTGAGCTATCATCAATACCAGCTAACATCGCAGGCCTCACTAAAGAGGAGCAGCCCCAGCCATCATATTAAGTGTGTGCTGATGACATGTTTGATCATATGGCCCACAAATGTTTCCATAAACATCCCAAGGACCCTTGGCAAAAAAAATTTCCCCACCCCTGATCTATTTACTTGCATCTTATCAGACCGTTTATAGTCTCTTTCGTAGACATAATATTATTGGGTTTTGCTTTTTTGTCTAGCCTGACAATGGTGCCTGACAATCACTTTTATATGACTTCTATTACTTGTGACTCCCACAAAGTAACTGAGTAGGAATGTGCAAATAAGGTGTTATGATCCTCCAAGGAGATTGTACAGCTTGCTACTGATGCATATGAAATGCATGCAACCGGGTCATGGAAATAAGGTGTCTGGAGACCTGTTGAGAAGATTGGTCAGTTTTGCCCTACCCCTAGGCTGAAAAGAGAGCCAATGATTGAGCAGAGATGGAACTTCACTACTACCAAAAACAGAATAGTCCAAAGTGGAGCTGTCCATTGAAGCTGGGGTCCCTGCACTAAGAACCTCCTAGACCCAAAAGACAAAGCATTGTAACCCTGGAGTCGGCACAGGATGGTGAGAAGTGGTAGCAGCAGCAGAACCAGGAGGCCAGTGTGAGATGGAACCTGGCCCATCTGTCAATCCATGCAAACGAGAGCTGAGTACTTTGGGGCCTAGGTTGACTGGTAGAATGTGGTGCCTCCAGGCATTTATTGGCAAGTCTGAAGAGTTTTGTAACACTTGCCCAAGCAAGGCAAAGGCAAGCCCAAGAGGTTTAGTGCTAAGAACCAAAAAGATCCTTGCTTGTTGGCACAGTTTAGAAGTTATTCTCAGTAAAGGATTGTATTCTGTATCATTTCTGATGTGTAATCTATTAATCCATATCATGAGAGAATTGTTTATAAATACTGTGTGGCCCTTGTAATGTTTTGTCAAACCCAGAAGAGGAACAGTCTCATCATGGAAGGGCAGATTGGCAAAAGGGTTGGCGATATCAAATAGATCTGGCCCAAGGCTGAGTCCTTTGAGGTTGAGGCAAGACACACTTCAGACCTGAGGTTGCTGAATTCTTGAATCTGTAAAATTATGTCTTTCATCAAATTGGGGAAATTTTAGCCATTACTTTATTTTTATGTTTTCTACCTTACTTGCTTTCTCTCTTCCAATTCATGGACTTTATAGTTGTATGAGTATTTTGTCACAGATTACTGAGATTTTGTGAATCATTTTCAATTATTTTCTTTCT
>NW_022111366.1:3564387-3571844 GCF_000313985.2 Echinops telfairi
TCTCAAAACAATGCAATTATACGTTGGGTTGCTGAGGTTATGCTATTGAGAACTCCTCAAGAGAATTCTTTTTATTTTTGAAGAAGTGTGAACACTAACTATCCTACAAGCAATGGGGATTCCAGGCAGGTTAAAACATCTTTTTCTCTTCAAATTTTAAACTGTGTGCACCCTCACCACCCTAATTCATGCTCATTAAGTTGATTCTGACTCACAGTGTCCCTTTAGGACTGGGTAGAACTGCCCCAGTGCGTTTTCAAGATTGTAACTCTTTAAGAGAGTAGAATCTTCCACCTGACCAGCAGCTAGTGGTATACACACCTTCCCCAATGCATATTTTCATGATATATAATATAAGATATACATAATAATATATATTTATGTGTGCATATATATATTTATAATTAGAAACTACAAACCACTCCTTGGGAGAAAGATGAGGCTGTCTACTCCCTTGAAGAGTGTATGTATATTACACACACACACACACACACACACATCATAGTTTTGAGTTTTGAATTTAGGGTTTTTGTTTATTCTTTCTTTGGTGAGTGTAGACTTGTTTTTACTCTAGCCTTAGAATATTTATTTCTAAATCCTTAGAAATATCTCTTTTTCTCTAAAGGGCTGAAGCTTTATCTCCCAGACCTATGTGATCTCTAGAATAATCATTAAACCAGAGGCCCCGGGGAGTTATTCTCTCCCAGAACTTTCAAAATCTCCCCTTGTATAATCAGTATTTGCTAAAAATGTAAGCGACCCCTATGCAGGCTTCTGGAATTTCTTCTTGGTTTCTCTCTCTCTGATAATCCATTCTTCAAATTTTATTTCTGTCAGCAGTCCTGAATTCTGATCTCTGTATTTTAACTCCAGTTAAGATCACAGAAATTTGGGGGATACATTTTCCTGGGATCTCACCTAGAAAGTGATTGCGGGCAGAAATATAGTGCGATTTGGAACTGGCTTCATTTATTTTTTTCTCTCAGTAACCACTATACTGCACTTCATGTTTGCAAATGTAGGAAAATTGTTACTTCATATACACTTGTTTAATTCAGTTTTATAATTATGTACTTGTCGAACACCAGTTATTCTTTCATAGCTGGAAGTGGAAGTCCCTGTTTTCACAAGCTAATCAAAATGTAAATTACTGATTATCACATACAAAGACTGATTATGCCCATGCAGAGACCCAAGATTCATTTCCTGGTAATTCTCATGTACATAGTTTTCATGTTATACTAGGAGAAAGTTCGGATAGAGGTAATGGCACCATTTGGAATGTATATTTATCATAATTAAACTCAGATTGGAGGCCAAATGTCAGTAAGGCCATAACATGAATTACAGGTAAATTAAAAAGCAAACAAACAAAAACAGGGTAGCGATAGGAGGCACACAAGCCTTTCAGAGTTAGGCAGGGATCTGATTAGAATCTGGGACCACAAAAGTAATAGCCGTTTGAAATATTAACTAGGAGTAACTGAAAACAGAAGAAGACAATCTTCCTGCCAGATGGAGAAGATGTTTGAGAGGCACCAATCTAAAGAAGCTATGCTTTAGCTTTGGCCTCTGGGTACTTAGAGCATAACTCTTGAGTGCAAACCAAGTGCCAAAGGGACATGAATCCCGTCTGGTCTCTGGTGCCACATTATTCACTACAAACCTTTGCAGCCAAGCATTCCCCAGGCATTCCTCATTCTTCTAAGAAGAGCTGCCATGCTTACTGGCAGGTATTACTGGTCAGGTCAACCTGGCCTCAAGAGCTTCCTGAAAGAGCAAAAGGATTTACTGCTCAAAGGAGATGAAAGATTGGAAGAAGCTAGACATCTTATCCCAGAGAGGACCCGTTCCTATTAAAGATGTTTTGCCTCATCAGAGACTACCTATGTGCCAATTCTGTGAAAGGGAACATCTAAATGGAGAGATTTATTAAAAGACAGCGTGACGAGGAAAAATGGAATGAGAGAAACTCGTCTTCTGAAAGTACAGGGTAAGTACATTCACATGGGGTATGTTAACTCTCACAATATTTGATTTTCATTCTGGTCTTAGTTTTGCACTTTCTTATTGAAATAGTTTTTCTCAGTAACCAATTTGTGGTATTTTCCACATTTCCACCTTCCCTTGAAACCATCAAATTCAAACTTAATTTATGCTTGAAAGATAAAGTTTAAAGATCCTAAGTGATCATTTCTGAACTCAAATCCGCACACAACAAGAATTTGTCAGGTCTACTCCTGCTTATCTATAGCCCAGAGGCTAGCTTCAGGCTTTGGGTCTAGATTGCTTTTGGTCCATTTCAGTCAACTTTAGTCCAAACACAGAGCCAGAGATATACATTCCATTGCCATTCCATTTGCATGAAAATATTTGTGAAAAAGATCCATTTCCTCATGTTCCATTGTCCCTACGAGGGCAAGTGGCAGATCGCAGGCATTCTGGAATTCCAGTTTCCTTGTAGCGCTCCCAGCACCAGCTATACTTTAGACTAGATCTAGCTGCCAAACCGCACTACAGGGACAAAGCAGAAGGGGGAGGGTGCTGCCATGCTGAGTCACAAATGAAAATATCAGCCAGTTTAAAGGCATCAGATTCTCTCCCTAGTTCAAACTGCCAGCCTCTGTCAAGGAGTGACATGGTGTTTCCTGACGTGTTGAAAGCAGCACTGCGATGAAAGGAAGAGAGTGCCCTTATCCAGCTGAAATTCTGAACTGGATACCCCATGGGAGTTTTGTATGCAGCCTTTGACTCATCACGATAAAGATTGGCTGCTGACAGCTCATCCACTTTGACTGCTGGCCAAATCTCCCACCTGACTCCTCCCCTATCACTCCCCACCCCCTTTCTCTGGGCTCTTCCTTCTCTCCTTTATTTACCTCCTTTCATCCATCATTTAGAACTTGAAGCTTTTCCTGGGCCTAAAGGCAGCCCTGACCTAAATGCAGTGTTAGTCTATGGGCAAGGGGCCTCACTTATCAGAGTGTGTTGAGTATTATTGATCCTACTATTTACAATACAGCTAATACTTACTATGTTTTCCAGCCATCAGGGATGCAGAAGTAAACACACAAGCATGATTGCCACCCTAGTGGACAACTTCTTGAAGTGTGTTCCCACTTGAGAGGTCTGTTGAGAATGATTTCTGGGTTTCAACTGTGTCTCACTAATGGACATTTCTGATGTTAGGTACAGAAATCTGCATGCTTAATGTATCCTCCAAGAGGTTGTTAAACACACTGCACTTTGCTAACCACAAGTAGGCATTCAAATACAGAATTTACGTTCATGATAAATAGCCTACAGAGTAGCATGCCCAAAACACCAAACCCCTGCCATAGGGTCTGTTCTGATTCACAATAGCCCTACGGGAAAGAGAAGTGCGCCATAGGGTTCCCAACACTGCAAACCTTACAGAAACAGAAACATGCCACCAATTTCTTTCATATTTAGGGGTGGTGGATTCAAACGACTAACTTTTGGTTAACAGCTTAGTGCTTAGCCACTGTGACACCAGGGAGCATACAGGAGGCTACTTTAGATGGGAACATATGGATTATAAAGTGCCTAAGGAGGTACAGAGGGCTACAGGCAGAATAAAGGGCTATTGCAAGGTTCAAAATCAGGAAAGGTATGCATCGAGGTTGTATCCATTCACCATATTTATTCAATCTCAGTGTTTAGGAAATAACCCGAGATGCTAGACTATATGAAGAAAAGTACAATATCAGGCTTGGAGGAAGATTCGTAAACAACCTGCAATATGTAGTGGCACAATTATGCTTACTCAAATAGAGGAAGACTTGAAGTACTTACTGATAAAAATCTTATACTAAGAATTCCACCTCAACATAAAGGAAACAAATCTTCACACTGACAAGTGACATCATAATATATATGGAAAACACAAAGTATGGAAGTTCTCGAGATTTCATTGCTTGGGTCCATAGTCAGCATCCAAGGATATAGCAGTCAAGAAATCAAAAGACATGTTGTACTGGGCTTATCTGCTGCAGAAGGCCTCTTTGATGTACCATCCTACAAATTTCTTAGTCATTGTTGTTGATTGCTATTGAAACATTTCTACCGAATTTCAACCATATGTACAACAGGACGAAACATGCCCAGTCCTGTGCCAATCATTCCTGTCCCTGCTCTATCAATCCATCTTTTAGTTGGCCTTCCTTTTTTTCACTGCCCCTCTGCTTTACCAAGCATGATGTCTTTCTCCAGGGAATGGTCTCTCCTGACGTGTCCGAAGTACATGAGACCAAGTCTTTCCATCCTCGACTCTAAGGAGCATCTGGTTATATTTCTTCCAAGACAGATTTGTTTATTCTTTTCAGTAGTTCATGGTACTTTCCTTATTCCTAATTAGCACCACAATTCAAATGCATCAATCCTTCTTTGATCTTCCTTATTTAATGTCCAACTTTCACATGCATTTGAGGTGATTAAAAACACCATGGCTTGGGTCAGATGCATCTTAGTCCTCAAAGAAAATTCCTTGCTGCTCAACACTTTAAAGAGGTCTCGCGAAGCAGATTTACTTCATGCAATACATTGTTTGAGAATTGCAAATCCAAACAATAATGAGAGAAGGTCTCATCACAGAAATAGCAATGATAAAAAAATAGAAAACAAAAGATGCTAGTGAGGATGTGAACAGATTAGAACTCTCAAAACTGTTGGTGGAATTCTCAATAGCAAAAAGATAAGAAGAGCTTAAGTATTCACCCATGGAAAAAATGGGTGAACAAACTATGGTACCTATACACAATGGAATACTATGTAACATTAAAGAAAAATGATGAATCTATGAAACATTTCACAACCTGGAGGTTATTGTGAGGAGAGACACATTTCAATCAAAAGGATAAACACTGTATGAGAGCACTGCAAGAAAAAGTCAAGGTGTTTTTACTCAATAAGAGAAGTGTTTTTGATGGTTTCTAGGGACAAATGCTTAGGAGAAACTAGCTATCAACATGCATTTACTTGGCTGAAGGGAAAGGCAGCAGTGCATGATCAAGGCAAAGAAAGATATTGAGGGTGTGCAAGAGCCAAAGGCAACGTCGTGAAACCCGATGACATGCACAGTCCTGAAATAACAATCATAACAAAATATAATTTGAGTAGATACGTAGATAAATATGTAAATTAAACAGGTGTGGGATGGCATATAGTAGTATACTTATAAGCAGGTATACCTTTGGCAGAACATATTTCTGCATATGTATGTGTATGTGCTGTGAATATATCCAGGTAAATAGTCGAACATACAGAGGGCAAAGGTATGCAAACTTCTTAGCCAGAACAAAACATCTTGAGGAACTGAGTCTCTGGGCTTGAGGGCTTAGTATCTTAGTCTCTGATGACATCTAGGTTCATTGGAATAACAGAGCCCATAAAGATAATGTGCTACAGCCTACTTCAGTGATTTTAAAAAGCTGGCTAACAGCCATCTAAGACAGTACTACTGGTCTCTTCTTCTTTCTTTTTTAAAAAAATTATTATTATTTTTTGTAACCCTAACCCTAGTCCTAATACTGGTCTCTTCTTATCCAGAACAAAGAAACGTAAAGAAAAACAAATACTCAAGGAGAAAATTAGTCAAAAGGACTAATGAACTACATCAACCATAAACACCACTAGACTGAGTGCCCAGCTGTTACTACTGATCACTCTGATGAAGATCATAATTGAAAGTCTTGGACAAAGTGGGAGAAAAATGTAAAATCAAATTCAAAATCTTAAAGAAGTCCAGACTTACTAGTTTTATAGAAACTTGTGAAACCCTTAGACTACAGTCTAGACACACTTCAAACCTGGACTGAACCCACTCCCAGAGATAATCTTTCAGCTAAACAATTAAATTATATTAAATTTATAATAATCTTTAATGTAAACAATCACACCCATGAGAAATGTGCTTCTTAGAGCAATAAATCATACAAGAGCAAAAAGGCTGCATTTTTTTTTATTTCAGAAGGAAGGAAGGGGCAAAGAGGATATTGAGGGTATTGTAAATAATGTCACAAAACAAAATGTGTATGTTATTGAATGGGAAATACATTAATAATTTTAAAAAGAATAATAAGGAAGAACAGAGAAGAAGAAATATATGTAGAAAAGGAGGAGGAAGAAGAGGATGAAGAAGAAGTAGAAGAAGAGGAAGAGGAAGAAAAGATGTCTACATTAGATTAAGATACACCTGACACAAGCTATGGTATTTTCTACTGCCTCATGGACATGTGAAAGCTGGACAATATATAAGAAAGACTTATAAGAATGGATGTCTTTAAAGTATGGTATCGATGGAAAATGCTGAATATATCATGGTCTTTCAGAAGAACAAACATATCTGTCTTGGAAGAAGTACAGCCAAAGTGCTCTTTAGAGTGAAGATCAAGAGGCTTCATTCAATTTTCTTTGGACAGGTTGTCAGGAGGGATCAGTCCCTGGAGAAGACAGTGTGCTTGGTAATGGAGGTAGTCTGCCCAAAGGAATACCCTTACCCTGACGAGTTGACATAATGTCTATGACAATGGGTTCAAATATAGAAATGATTGTGAGAATGGGGCATGACAGGGTTATGTTTTGTTCTGTGGTACATGGTGTCACTATGAACCAGAGCTGATTCAATGATACCTAAAAGCAAAAATAAGGAGGCAATGAGATTTAAGTCAAGACTTCAGCATAAGTTAAATTGTCCAAACGAAGAATGAGAGCAGAATTTATGAAAAGAGGAAAACCATATGACGAGTCTCTGAGGAGATACTGATATATTCTTAAATCATCTATTAACTCTTATCTTGTTCTAAAGAAAGTATCAGTATATGAAGATATGCATTCTTTAGTCTGAATTTAATTATCTTGTGTGCATGTGGAGCCTGTACCTGAACAAAGAGGCAGTAACTCAAACAGAAAAATGCAATATTGTGTGGTTTAAAATCAGGAAATGTGTGTGCCAGGGTTGTATCCTTTGACCATACTTATTCAGTCTTTATGCTAAGAAATAATCAGAGAAGCTAGGTTATGTGGGGCATCAGGATTGGAGGAAGCCTTAACAACCTGCAATAAGCAGATAATAAAACTTTGTTTCCTGAAAGTAAGGAGGACTTAAAGCACTTGCTGATGAAATTCAAGGTTCACAGTCTTCACTATAAATTACAACACAATGTAAAGGAGACTGAAATTCTCACGACTGGATCAAAAGTTTACACCAGGATAAATGGAGAAAAGATTGAAGTTAAAGGATGTTGTCTTCCTTGGATCCACCGTCAATGTTTATAAAAGCAGCGATAAAGAGATCAAAATGATGCATTGTATTGGGTAAAACTGGTGCACAAGACTTCTTTAAAGTGTTGAAAAGCAAGGATGTTTTTTCAGGTCTGATACAGTGAAAGTTTACTGTGCCAACCTGGCCAAGAAACACATATGGGGTTAATTTAAGG
>NW_022111366.1:3573335-3585393 GCF_000313985.2 Echinops telfairi
CTTGAGCCTTTGGTATCAAGTCCTCATTTTCCCCCTCCCTACTCCTCCCTCCAACCCTTCCTCCCTTCCTCATGAACTCTTGATAATTTATAAATTATTATTTTTTCATGTATTTCACTGTCTGATGTCTCCCTTTACACCCTTGTCTGTTGTCCACACCCCTGGGAGGGGGTTATAGGTAAGTCATTATGATCAGTTCCCCCTTTCTCCCTGTACCTTTCTCTTACCCTTCTGGTATGGCTACTCTCAATATTAGTCCTGAGGAGTTTATCTGTTCTGGATTCCCTGTGTTTCCAGCTCTTATCTGTACCCATGTACATGTTCTGGTTTAGGCAGATTTGTAATGTAGAATTAGGATGACACTTATCCTATTTTGGTAGTTATTTGGAGTTCTTCAGTGGTGCTAACAAAAAGTTTGGATTGTCAAGTTCATCCTAAGATGTCCCAAAAGAAAGGTTTGATAACCTGCTTCTCAAAAGTCCATTATTGAAAGCAATGTGGAGCTAAAGAAGATGCACACGCACGTGAATATGTATTATGACAATCACAAATTATAGATGTTTGCATTTGAAATTCTTCTTAGTATGGTTCCTAAAAGATGAAATGCAGTAACCGTTGGTTAACTAAAGCGATGTCTTCATCTCCAATATATGACAATTTTATCAGCTTACTCCTTAGGCTTCACTTCCCTTTAACACATAAAAAACGTTGAATTTCACTAAGGATGGACCATGAATTTTTAGTTCAACTTGTAAATGTGTCACCAATTGCAAAGCACCTTTTCTTTCATTTACTATTGCCTATTCCTGCATGTAAATAGTTTGTGTTATCAATTTGCTCTTTTACCTAACCTTCTCCACTACTTAATTTCTTTAGGGAGAGATTTGGCCTAGAGAGATGAATTTTAAAAAAGGAAAATTCAAGCCAAATGTTAGGATTTCCAAGCAATCACATCTATTGGCCTGGGATACAATCATTCAGAGAAGAAAGCTGATTACTTGAGACATTTTAAATAGAAAAGAGCAAAGCATTAAACCCACTGCGATGGGGAATGTCCAAATCTGTTTCTTATAGATACTTTCTCTTTATGAAAGTCTAATTTCTATATGTCTAAACATAAAGCATATACTACAAACACTTTAAGAATTATCATTTGCATAAGTGCACTAGTCATATGACTTGATTTTTTCAATAAGACTGAACATCTTTTTAGAGAATTTATCAGTGAACTTGATTATTTGTTTCAAGACTTAAATTATTGAATAGGGAACTAAGGTAAACTTATAGAACTGTTTGCTTACCATAGCTTTATATATAGTGACAGGAAGATGCCAGCAGTCTGAGTCCTATTACTGAGGGAATATTAACATGAGACAGATGCATATAATAGAGTACTTATCAGAAATCAAGATCTATAAACTGATTTATACAGAGCAATGAGTTATATCATAAAAACATTGCTGAATAATAAAAAAATTAAGAAAGCTAAGGGGATGTAGAGCACAGAACTATTAGTGTACATGAAATGACAGCACACAACAAATAATTCACGTTTTCTAAAGACTTATGCAAAGAAACAATTTAAAATCAAGCACCCGTGAAGAGTGACCTGCCTCTATGGAAGGAGTGAGGAATGGGATTGCAGAAGAGGAAGGTAAAACAATACACAAAACAA
This sequence comes from Echinops telfairi, assembly GCF_000313985.2. NCBI lineage: Eukaryota > Metazoa > Chordata > Mammalia > Afrosoricida > Tenrecidae > Echinops > Echinops telfairi. The sequence goes on from NW_022111366.1 coordinate 3,575,011, forward strand.
GTAGGGTGCTTTGCTAGACCAATGGTGATAATATGCCACTGATTGAAGAGTATGGCTAATTTAACTCTCTGCAACTGAAGCCTTTGTAAAACTAAAATTAAATTAAAAGAGAAGCTGATGCCAAACTGATGATCTCAAAATGAAATACTCTTGAAATTATACTGTAAGGGAAAGCATGTTGTGCAAAATTTAATTTGTAAACTATAGAACGAACTCATGATGTAATATGAGCTATAGTGATTCACATGTTAAAGTATGTGATTCTTTTGTATAACAGAGGGTTTGCATTCCCTGGTCACAGAAGGAATCCCATTCTACTTTATTGTGGAGTTTAGACTTGTAGTCTAGTATTAATCTTAATAATTCAGAGAATTTCTCATGTAGCAGCTAATTGACCACCAGTTAGACAAATGGAAATACTGAAGATTTGAGTACACAGATGGAAATTAACTACATAGGTTCTTTTCACCCTGGTCCTCTCAAAAACTTACTCCCACTGCAACCCATGGTGATCCTACAGGACAGGATAGAACTGCCCCTGTAGATTTCTGAACTGTAACTCTTTAGAGTAGACAATCTTGTCTACCTCCCTCAAAGTGTTTTGTGGTTTTGAACTGCTAACCTTGTGGTTAGCGGCCCAATGAATAACCCACTACACCACCAGGACTCCTCACCCATGCCCTAGAGTTAAATATCACCCTAGTACACATACATAAACATTCTCTTGGCACTTGTTTATGTTTTCTTCCTCAAACCCTAGGATGGGAATACTTTAACTGGTGATAGTACCAGTGGTCCCATATTTATAATATAGCAATAAAAATAGTCATAACCCCAACGATAGCTTAGGGAGTGACTAACCCCATTCCCTGACTATATACATTTGGCAATTATACAGTAAATCTTCAAGTAGATCTATCAGCATAATGATGACAGGGGCCTATGTAAGACTGAGATAAGGTTTCTCTGGGGCTTGCAGCAGATAGTCAGAAGTTGGTTAAACGTTGCCCCTGGTAATTAATTCCTAATCAATAATTATTTGAGTGGGAAAGGGTTAAAATCAGTCTTTCTTTGCACCCTACAGCTTTCTATTTTCAGAGCCTATCAACTTGGGGGAAAAGAAAGCAGCAACATACAACTCTAATGCCCTTAGCAGATGGATCTCTGTTATTACAGAACAGGGACCTGGAAAACCTCCATATACCAAGCTATAAATATTCCTCTGACATTTATTATCCTCACTTGAGTTCAGGTGCTTAAATACTTGGACTGAGTCATGTTTGTAGCAGAAAAAAAGTTGATTTTTAAGTATACCTTGTCGCTGGCTAAATTATTAGCAATAGACAAAGATGGAGAGTTAAGTACACTAGACCAAGGGAGTCTCCCACTTAAGAAAGGTCACAGAACTTTTAAGTCAAATTAGTTGAAGTTTTGATTCACTTGTAGTACAAATTCCCAAACACCTCACCTCAGAGAATTGATGGATCACAGCACAGGAACTCTATCCCCCCACCACCCCCCACCCCGCAGCCACTGCCCAGCCTTCCAAGTCTGTATCTACAAGTGTGGTGTTCTTAGGTCTTCGATTTGGGTCTCACACTGCCAGCTGCATAGGATTGTAAATTCAAACTCCTAAGAATCTCAATTTGCATGGCCTTAAGGGAAGTGTAGGATTATGTAAACCAGGAGATAATAGCCCTTATAAAATCCTTCCAATAAAATAAAATCAGGCTGAAGGTGTCAGTGTAGATTAATAGCCCTTCTTCATTGGGTGGAGGAGGCATGAATTACTCAGGTGTGGTCATTTTGTGGTTTAGGCTAGCATTTAGTAGGGTTGTTCTCAATTAGGGACTATTAAATTCTCTAGGGGATGATTACTTGGAGCCTGGATAGGTTTCTTTCAGAGAGGAAAAGAATCCATACATGACCATAACAAAGTTTTGTAGATATATACATTCTACGAAACGTATCCCTGCTCTTACCCAGAGGACTTAGAGCTGTGTGCAGCTAAAGAATACCCATAGGCCTTTTTCCTTTTTCCTGCCTTTTCCTATAGTATGTATGACTTCTTGTGGCTGTCAATTGATCCAGCGTGATGTCATGTTTGAAGTGTGTAGAACTGGTGAACACATGGTAAAAGGACATTGTCATGCTTTATTATCTAGAGAAGAGGAGAAGGTAGGAAACTGTGAAATATAAATACAGTAACAGTAGTTAGGCTTCCTCTCCAAGTTAAAAATCAATAAGACATCATTGTACTCAGTCCATAAATTCAGGAACAGATGGTCTACTTAAAATCTTGATTCTTCCACTTAGTAGCCATGTTCAATAGGAAAAAGGAACACCTGCCACTCACCATTCTAATGTACGTGATTATAGATGATTAGATTAAGTCTTAAACAAGACAAGGAAAAATCATCTGGATAAGATACACTATCAGCATATGGACATGAAGGTGTCCATAGTACTCATAACCACGTGGAAACAAATGGGATAACAAAGGAAATTGTCACAAAACCATGATTATGGCAGATCAATTCATCACACTATTACAGAAGCCAGAGAGGGACAATGAATGCAATACATACAATATAGCACATTAGAAAAGTTTACATGATTGATTCTGAGGCCCTTTGACTACCTTGAACTGAGCATGACACATAACCATGGGACACTAGTACCCCGATTTCCATCAAAGATATGCAAAGGCAAGATCCTGAAGGCAAAATTTTCTCTTCTTGAGCTGTGCTGGGGAGTAACAGCAAATACATTCTACCTGAGGGCAATGCTTTTTACATTGTCCATCAATAGAAAAACTCAATGTATGTAGTCTTGCTTCTGCAAGTCTAGTGCTTATAATTTAAGCTCTAACACACCTTTATGATTTGGACAGTTACTTAACTCTCTGTGCTTCAGTTTCTTCATGTATAAAAGGAGGAAAATATAGAACTTACCTTATGGTATTTGCATTGACTATGCAAAGGCTTTAGAGTGTGTGGATCAAAATAAACTGTGGATAACTTTGAGAAAAATGGGCCTTCCAGAACACTTCATTGCATTCATTCATAACTTGTACAGGGATCAAGAGGCAATTATGGGAACAGAACAATGGAATAGCGTGTGATTTAAAATCGGGAAAAGTGTTTGTCAGAGTTGAATCCTCTGACCACACTTATTCAATCTGTATGCTGAACAAATCATCACAGAAGATGGATTATATGAAGAAGAGTGTGGCATCAGGATTGGAGGAAGGCTTATTAACAACCTGTGGTATGCAGATGACATAACCATGCCTTATGAAAGTGAGGAGGAATCAAAGCACTTGTTGATGGAGATCAAGAATTATAGACTTCGGTGTGGATTACAACTCAATGTAAGGAAGACCAAAATCCTCACAACTGGACCAAAGGGAACATCATGAAATATGTGGAAAAGATTGACATTGTCAAGGAATTGTACTTGGTTCTACAATCAATGCTCATGGAAGCAGCAGTCAAGAGAATAAAAAATGTATTGCAGTAAGTAAATCTGCTTCACAAGACCTCTTTAGAGTTTTGAAGAGCAAGTATAGTACTTTGAGGACTAATGTGTGTTTGACCTAAGCCATAGCATTCCTCATTGCATCATATGCATGTGAAAGTTGGACATCGAATAAGGAAGAACGTAGCAAAATAGATGCATTTGAATTATGGTGCTGGAGAAGAATATGGAAAGTCCCATGGACTGCTGAAAAGACAAACTGATGTGCACTGGAAAAAGTAAGGCCTGGATGCTCCTTGGAGGCAAGGATGGCAAGACTTCATCTTACATACTTTGGATATATTGTCAGGAGAGACCAGTCCCTGGAGAAGGACATCACATTTGGTAAAGTGGAGGGCATTGAAAAATAGGAAGGCCCTCAGCAAGATGCATTGGCAAAGTGGCTGCATCAATGGAGTCAGGCATAGGAAAAGCTGTGAGGATGGCGCAGACTGCGAATTGTGAGGATGAGTTGGGAAGATGGTGCGGTGCTTTGTTCTGTTGTGCATATGGTCAGTGTGGGTTGGAGCTGCTTTCATGGCACCTAACAACAACATACTTACGATTGTATTGGGTTCTCTTGGACTTGTTTAAATTTTCTTCAGTTGCAATCTGAATTTACATATGAGCTTTTGATGATATGTTCTACAGTCAGGCCCTGCCTTATATTATCTGATGATGTTGAGCTTCATCTTCTTTCTTGAAGATGTAGTCTAAATAGTCTAAAAATGTCTGTGTGTCTCATCTCGAGAGATTCATACATAAAGTTTCCATTTATGTTATTTGAAAAAATGGTATTTACAGTGAAGAAATTTTTGGTAACTTTCTACCATAGGGTCTTCAGCTTTGTTTCTATCACTGAATCTATATTTTCCAACTATTGCTCCTTCCACTGTTTCCAATGTTCACATTCTAGTCACCAATAATTATCAATGCATTTTGTTTGCAGATTTGATCAATTTCAGAATGAATAAGTTGGTAAAATTCTTCAATTTCTTCATCGTTGTTTTACTGATTGGTGCATGAATTTGAATAATAATGGCATTAACTGGACTTCCTTTAGGCCTAGAGATATTATCCTATGGCAGACAGCATTGTACCGGTACTTTAAGATAGAGTTTGAATGTCTATCTAGATAAGATAGGTGGGATAAACAATCCGGAGGAGAAAACAATGGGACCTATGGTTCCATGGGGGACACAGGAGAGGTAGTAGCAGGGGAAATATAGGGGGTTTACAACAAACCCAGGGATGAAGGAACAAAAAGTTATCTAAACCTGATGACGAGGAGGGTGTAGGATGGTTGGTGGGATTTGATCAAGTGCAATGTCACCGAGAAGAATTACTGAAAGTTTAATGAAGGTCAAACATGATAGTGGGACTAGAAGAAAGTAAAAGGAAACAGAGGGAGAGGTTGGAAGAAGACAGCATCTAGTTAGATTCACCTGCCTGGAGCTCTGGCTTCCAGACCAGAAAATTGAGAGGTAAGGTGAAGGAGACTGGAAGGCAGAATCCTAAAATTAAAATCAGGGTAATAGGGTCTATCAAGAACGCTGCTGCTTTTTTTTTTCCACTCACAAAGCGAACCACTAAATTGCTCTAGGTTCAGTGTGCTGGGCTTGTGGATTCAGCTGAGCAGCTGCCAGCGCCCGAGTTTGGTAGTGAGTAGCAATTTCCTCAGGCTGACGCCCCAAAGGAGACATAATCCAAGACACGAAGAGAACCTCTTAAAGCTAGTCATAGGACCCCACACCAGAGCTCCCCGTGATGTGAGCTGCCTTGACCTCATTGTCTGCGGATAGATTTGGAGCAATTGAAAAGACATAAGGAAATTTTCCTGAGTCAGGTTTTAGTGTTCCAGAAAATAAGCAGATAGTCATAGTCCAGGGGTGAATTCAGTTCCAGTTGGCCGAGAAGAAAATGACCTCTCTGATAAGCTGGATCTCTCCCTCTGAGGGTCAGCATACCAGCCCCCCAATCAAGCCCAATATAAAAAAGAGAGAAAATATATTTTCTCTGTAAAAGCTGCAAATCCCAGGCTCATTGGTTAGCTCCAAGACAACTGGTAGAATGAGTCCTTTAACATACATTAGCATAATAAGGGAGCCTGTGCTAAGGAATGCCAGAAATTAGCTACGGAGCCCAGACGCTATCAACAAAAGAAACCCCCCCTTGGAGCAAGCCTCAGTTTCAGAACAGCTTAATTCAATTCCATCTGGCTGGTGGGGGTGGGGGTGGGGGATCTTCTGAGCTATAAGGGCATCAGCAGTCCTGGGGCAAGCTAGGACAACAAGCCCAGTGGGGGTAGCTATAGTCTGCTTTTAGTGATCCTACACACAGCTGGGGAGGTCCTGCCTGTCTGGGGGCCCTACATGGGGGTGAGGGAACACCCCTCCCCTGCTCCTGCAGGGCTGCATACAGCATAAGGCAGCTATACCAGTGAACTCCAGTGCTCAATACCACTGCAGGAACTGCTGCCTTGCCTCTGCTGTGATCTACCTTCAAGGATAATTCTGCCCCGCATCTGAGGGACCATACACCAAGTGGGCACACCACCAAGCAGGCACAACCCCACGGTAAGGGGATTAAGTCTCAGTTATCTCCTTACTTACTACTTACTCTTTTTCTTCTTTCTTTATTCTCTCCCTTCTATCTTTCCCATGGCAGTTTATCTCAACAGGCCCAGTTTTTTCCCCCTCTCTTTTACATTGTTTTTCCTTTTCTCTCCCTCTCTTTCCTTTCATACACCACTGCTGGCTTCCAGATCACTACCCCTCACCTATGGAAACTCTGACGACCCACTTGGGGGAGCTCCCACCTGCTTCAAATGGCTGGGAGAACTCCAGCCTATATCCCAAGACTCTACACGTGACTGGGTGATCTCCTGCCCACCATCTGTGGTGCTCCATGCTGCTGCAGAAACATACACCCTACCTCGATGGCAATCGCTCTGATGGGTAATTCCACCTGCCATCTATGGTATTCTACACCAAGGGGGGTACACCCACATGCCTTTTGAGGCACTCCAGTTGCAGAGGGAAACACCACATGCCACCTGAGGTGCTCCAAGCACTGTTAGACACACCACTACAGCTTACTGAGAGATCAGTCAGTAAAACACCACCCTCCCGGACCCATAACCTGCCCAGCGCCGTCCTGTGAAGATGATCCAGCTCACATTCCAAATAACAGAATACTGGTCGGCTAGAGTAAGAATGAAACCACAGGAAGATACAGCGGTAGCCTGACCCCCCCATTGTAGCTACCTGCAGGTAGTTCATAGGATAAGGTGACCAGATTTTAAGATAGGTAAAGCGGGACAAAAGCGGAACACGATTGATAAAACTCATATCCTGGCGAAATAGCCACATGGCAGCTGAAAACTGTATACCCTAGCTTGTCATGCATTCTTTCAAAAAAATTGGGAGTTTTTTTAAAATGCCACGGGACGCGGGGAAAAATTGTTAAAAATAGGGACTGTCCTGCCAAAAGTGGGACGTCTGGTCACCTTATCATAGGAGCACTCATACTAGTTCACAAGAAAGAGTCCAGTGCTCTTCAACTCTGGAAGATGGTGCCAGGCTCCTCTAAAACAATATGTAAACAGCAACCAGCCCCAACAGCCTCAACGAAAAAGCAGGAGAAATGAAGATAATGATGGAAGAAGTCATGAACCTAATGACATGCATATAAGAAGCAGACATTGACCTGCCACAGAAATTTTCAGTATGCTGCTTGGAGTTATATAAGATATGAGGGAAGCAATACAAAAAAATGATGAAATGATAGAGGAGACAAAAGCAACGCACCAAAGGGAAAATACAAAACTTAAGGGATGAAATAGCAAATGCCAGTCTCAATTTAACAGACTTTGCCAACAGACTTGAGGAGGCAGAGAATCACACCAGTGACCTAGAGAATGACCAAGCAGACCTCAACAAACAGGAAAAGCAGTCAAATCAGACAATCAGAGAAGCTAAAGAAAATCTGAGAACCATGTCTGATGCCATGAATAGGAACAATATTAGAATAATTAGAGTACCGGAACAAGACAAAACAAAGATTCAACAGAGAAAATAGCAAGGGAATTCATAGAGGAAAATTTCCCATGCTTAGTAAATGAAAATCAGGCAACCATTCAGGGGGATGAAAAAACAACAGCAAGACTTAAGTCCTAGAAGAAGGCACCAAGACTCATAATAGTTAAATTATCCAACTATGAGGAAAAGGAGAAAATCATAAGAGCAGCTAGGGAAAAGCAAATAGTCACTTATAAAGGTACCCAAGTAAGAATATGTTCAGACCTATCAACAGACACGAAGAAGAAGAGGGAATAAAGTAACATATTCCAAAAATTGAAGGAAAATAACGCAAACCCAAGAATACTATACACAGCCAATTTATCTATTAAGATAGATGGAGAAATAAGAGTCTTCCAAGACAAGAAAAAACTCAAAGAATACATAAAAAGGAACCCAGTCCTACAAAAGATCCTTGCTTACCCAGTATGGGTAGATGATCAACACTCACCAAGAGCAAATAAGAGACCATCACATAGAAAAACTACACCCAGAGGTTGACAAAGGGAAAACAGCCCCAAGATAGCTTTAGCTTAATAGTGGAAAGAAGGCAAGAATGAATCACACATGCAGTACAAACTGATGATAGCTATGTAGGAAAACACTTAACACAAAATGTACTAGATGACATCATAGAGTCCACAAATGGATATAATAACACTGAATGTCAATGGACTGAACTAAGGCATTAAAAGGAAGAGGCTAACAGAGTGATTCAGAAAACATAACCCATAGATGTGCTGCTACAGGAGACATATCTCAAGATTGAAGACAAAAACAGGTTGAGAATTAAAGGCTGGAGAAAAATATACCAAGCAAATGGCAATGCAAAAAAAGCAGGGGTAACAATCTTAATCTCTGACAAAATTGGATCTCAATGTATAAGCCATAACAAGAGACAAGGAGGGGCACTATATAATCCTCAAGGTAACAGTAGACCAAGAACCAGTGAGCATAATAAACATATGTGCCCAATGAGAGACCTGCGTAATTTGTAAATCTTACACTCCAAAAGATGAAAAGGAAAACACAAGCTCAACGATTATGCTAGGTGACTTTTAATACACCATGCTCTGAAAAAGACAGATCATGGAGAAATAAACTCAACAAGGAGGCTACAGATCTAAACAGTACAATTGGACGACTTGACCTAATAGATATTTTCAGAGCTTTCCACCAAAATGCAAAAAAATCATATGCTTTTCAAGTACACATGGCACATACTCGAAGATAACCAGAGGCTGGGACGCAAGTCGAACCACAGTAAATTCAAGCACATAGAGATTTTACAGAAGCCTTTCTCTGACCACTGTACCATAAGGCTGGAAATCAACAAAAGGACGATGAAGAAAACAAGGACAAACAATTGGAGGATGAATAATTCTCCATTGCAAAAGGAGTGAGTATTGGCCCAGATCAGAGCTGAAATCAGGAAGTTTCTAAAAACCAATTAGAATGAAAATATGACGTACCAAAACCTTTGGGATACAACAAAGGCATTTATCAGAGGAAGACTGATAACAACACATGCACACATGTAAAAGGAAGAGAGATTTGTGGTTGTTATGCTGGCACAAAACTGACACCAATTATAGCAGAGTCAACAAAACAATCCTACTACTAGCTAAAGGAAAGAAATAGTAAAAATCAAAGCTGAGATATAGGAGACAGAAAGCAAGAAATCTATGGAAACATTTAAAGCAGTTAAAAGTTGGTTCTTTGAAAGGATTAACAGAATTGTTAGACTGCTGGAAAAGCAAACCAAAGAAAGGAGGGAACAAATTTCAATAGCAAGGATGAGGGATTTTGAAGGGTACATTACAATGGACCCTAATGAAATCAAAAGGATAATTACACAGTACTATGAAGGCCTGTACTCTAACGAATTCAACAACTTGGAAGACATGGAAAAATACTTGGAAAATCAATCCCTCCCTAGACTATTCCAGATGGACATCAAGAACCTTATCAGACCCATACCAATAGAAGAAATAGACAAAGTTTTCAAGGGATTACCAGTAAAAAAATCCCCCGGGCCACATGGCTTCACAGGAGAATTCTACCAAGCATTCAGGGAAGAACTGACACCAATCGTACACCAGCTCTTCCAGAACATAGAAAAAGATGGAAACCCCCCGCCCCAAATTCTTTGTATGAAGCTAGCATAACTCTGATAATTAAAGCTGGCAAGAAACCCACAAGAATTGAGGACTAAAGACCAATATCCCTAATGAACATCAATGCAAGACTCCTTAACAAAATACTGGCCAATAGAATACAAAAGCATGTAAAAAATAATTCACCATGACCAAGTTGGATGCAGGGAACATTCAACATATGAAAGACCATTAGTATTATTTGTCACATTGACATGAAAAATTATAAAAACCACATGATAATATCGATCAATGCGGAAAAAGCATTAGATAACATCCAACACCCATTCCTGTTTAAAACACTCAAGAAGATTGGGATAGAAGGAAAATTCCTCAATATTATACAAGGTATATATGAAAAATCAATGGCCAACATGAAAATCAATGGAGAAAAGACAAAAACAATTCCACTGAAAAAAGGGACCAGACAAGGATGCCCCTTGTTACCACTCCTGTTTAACATCATACTGGAGGTCCTAGCTAACAACATAAGACAAAGAAAAGACATCAAAGGTATTCGTCTGAGGAAGGAAGAGGCAAAATTATCATTATTCACAGACGATATGATTTTGTCCATCAAAAATTCCCAAAACTCCACAAGTGGAGTGTTGGAAGCAATAGAGGAATAT
>NW_022111366.1:3585981-3587027 GCF_000313985.2 Echinops telfairi
AAAAAATCACATAGGAAGTGATGCCCTCTTCAATAAGTGGTGTTGGAAGATAATGCACACATATCTGCAGAAAAACGAAGCAAAGACCCTTACCTCACTCCATGCACAAGAATAAACACAAGGTGGATCACAGACTTTGAGGTAAAACCCCAAATTATTAGGGTCATTAATGAGGGAATTGGGACAAACCTGAGAACCTAGGCACAGGGAATACATAGGCTATCGGAAATAGGGAAGGATATAAATACAGAGGAGTCAAAAATTGACAAGTGGGATATAATGAAGCTAAATCACCTGTGTACATCAAAAGAATTCACCAAGAGAGTAATTAATAAGAGAGCCCACAGACTGGGAAAACATCTTTAGCAATGACAGACACATCAGACAAAGGCCTTATTACTAAAATCTACATTACTCTGCTAACTTACAACAAGAAAAAAACTAACTGCCTACTAAGAAGGTTGGCAAAGGATCTGAACAGAAGCTTTACAGGGGCATAAATCTGAAAGGCCGATAAACATGTGAGAAAATGTTCCTAATCGTTAGCCAGAAGAGAAATGAAAATTAAAACAACTATGAGCTACCACCTAATACCCTCAAGGATAGCCCAATTCAAAAAATCAGAAAGTAGCAAGTGTTGGAGGGGGTGTGGTGGATACGAACTCTTGTCCACCACTGGTGGACCTGTAGGTACCATTTCCCCGAAAGTAAGACCTACTTACAGTTTTGCCTCTCGCTGAAATATAAGGTATCCCCCCGAAAATAAGACCTCCCTGAAAATAACACCTACTTAACAGTTCTGCCTCTCACTGCACTGAAATATAAGGCATCCCTCCCAAAATAAGACCTCCCCGAAAATAGGCCCCTCCGAACCTACTGTAACTCTGGATCATAGCGGCGGGTGCTGCCACGCAGCTAATTGTTGGCTTCAGCACAGCTGGAGCAGGCAGTAAGTGTGAAGTCTCTTAATAAAACAATAAACAATAAATGTGTACTGTATTCTTCTTCATGGAAAAATAAGACATTCCCTGAAAATAAGACCTAGC
>NW_022111366.1:3591261-3596303 GCF_000313985.2 Echinops telfairi
TGCTTCCTTCCCCCAACTATCGTGACCTCAATTCTACCTTACAAATCAGATTAGACCAGAACATGCACACTGCTACAGATAAGAACCGGCAGCACAGGGAATCCGGGATAGATAAAACCCCTAGGGTCTAACAATGAGAGTCGAGATACCAGGATTAGGGGAGTGTATGGGAAGAAAGGAGGGACTGTTCACAAGGATCAACCTAGAATCCCCTCCCAGGAGGATGCATAATGGAATAGTGGGTAAGGGGTGACAGAGAATAATGTAAGATATGAAAAAATAATCTATAACTTATAAAGTGTTCGTGAAGGAGGGTGGGTGGGGGACGGAGGAGGAAGAAATGGGTAGCTGATATCAGGGGCTCAAGTGGGAAAGGAATGCTTTGAAAATGATGATGGAGGTATATGTACAAATATGCTTGACACACTGGAGGAATGTACAGATTGTGATAAGAGATGTAAGAGCCCCTAATAATAGTATTTAAAAGGAAAAAAGAAAAGGAAATAGAGGAAAGAACTAGGAGGCAAAGAACTTTTATAGATGTCTAAGTACAGACATGCTCATATGTAAAAATATTTATATATAAGGATAGGGAAATAGATCTAGGTACATATATTTACATGTTAAGTATTGAGGTAGTAGATGGAATGCTGGTTCTAATAACCCGGAATTCCGTGGTACTCATCTTTTCAACAGGATTGTTGAAGACAAAATGGGTGCATAAGCAAATGTGAAGAAAGCTGATGGTGCCCAGCTATCATAAGATATAGCATCTGGAGTGTTAAAGACTTAATGATAAGGCAGCGGCCATCTAGCTGAGAAGCAATCAAGGTACATGGAAGAAGCATACCAGCCTGTGTGGCCATGAGGTGTCGATGGGATCAGGTATCAGGCATCAAAGACCCAGAACCAAAAATCATATCAATGTGAATGAGGGGGAGTATGGAGTGGAGACTCAAAGCCCATCTGTAGACAATTGGGCATCCCCTCATAGAAAAGTCACAAGGAAGAGATGAGCCAGTCAGAGTGCAGTAACACCAATGAAAACATATAACTTTCTTCTAGTTCTTCAATGCTTCTTCACCACCAATCCCCCACTATCATGACCCCAGTTCTACCTTAGAAATTTGACTTTACCAGAGCATGTACACTAGTACAGATAAGAGCTCACAACACAGAAAATCCAGGACAGATAAACCCCTCAGGACCAATAATGAGAGTAGTGATACCAGGAGGATAGGGGGAAGGTGGGGATGAAAGGGGGAACTGATCACAATGATCTACACATAACCCCCTCTCAGGGGGATGAACAACAGAAAAGTGGATGAAGAGAGACAGCAGTCAGTGTAAGACATGAAAAAAAAATTTTAATTATCAAGCGTTCATGAGGGAGGGTGGGTGGAGGAGGGAGGAAAAATTGAGGAGCTGATAACAAGGGTTCCAGTAGAAAGAAAATGTTTTGAAAATGATTATGGTAACATATGTACAAATGTGCTTGACACAGTGGATGCATGTATGGACTGTGATATGAGCTGTAAGAGCCCCCAATAAAATGATTTAACAAATAAAGAAATAAATAAAATTTTACCTTAAAAAAAAAGATCGATTTTGACATGTTCTGTTAGAGAAAGACTCAAACAGATGATATCCCTCTTGTTTTTATATTCTTATCATATTAAACCAAATGATTGTCAGATTTAAATGACCAATGCCAACTCATTTCTCACTAATGCCTATAATATTGATCTTTATCTGTTCCCTTTAATTTGTGATAACTTCCAAATTTCCTAGATTCATATTTTTTATATTTCACCATATTCCATAATGAAGGCTCAAACCTGTTTCTTTTCATATTGAGCCTTGCCTTTACAGCAAAGTAAGGTCTAGAAAGATTTTCCCATCCCCGTCATTATGATTGACTCAATTCTGTGGAGGCAGTTCTGACCCAGTTGTTTTTGAGAGTTTTTTAACCTGATGGACTTATATCTAGTACTGCTATTCATAAGGTTTTTCAGGGACTATTGCTTCATAAGTGGACAATACGTGTTTTCTTCCTCATATGTTGTTAGTCTCAATCCTCCCTTGAAAACTACTCACTGTGGATGTTCCTGCTGGTATTTGAAATACGGGTAGCATGCCTTATAGCATCATAGAAAAAATCAAGCTACCACAGTTAATAGATGAGTGGTAGAGATATTTTTAGTGTCTAAGTCCAGGAAATACTTTCTTATTAAGAAATATAAAAGCAGAAAAAAATATATTGTGTAGGTAACTATTGTGGCTAGATTTTGTGTCAACTTGATGTACCTTTGTGAAGGTAGGGGCGGAGTCTAACCGATCAATCATGCCACACCCTGATGACACATACTTGGCTGATGATGGTGGTCTTTTCAATGAGAGACTCTGGAGAACTTCTCTCTCTTTTTCTCTTCATCTTCCTACTTGCTTGGATTCTGGCTTCAGGGCCAGGGCTGGTAACCCATGTGCCCTGCCACTCATGGAACTGCTGGTGCTCTGCCACATTCCTGTGGACATTGGACCCACAGGTGGGTCTGGAGGGACTACATCTAGTATCTGACCTATGGATTTGAGTTGGACTGGGTTGGGTTCACTTTAAATCTCTTTCTTCATAAAAGTTTATATGTGTGTGTTATGCTTTTAAGATCTTAGGATTTACTTGTCATTGCCGCGTAGCCTGGGATAGTCTAACTAACAGGCTAAGATTGGCAGAGTAGAAAGCATAAAACTGTAAGCATCTTAGTTCCTTAATCAAGAGCCAAGACTCCTGAGCTGATAGCTGGTCTTTTGTTACAAAGTAAGTTCCTAATTATAACCATTTTTCCTGTTTTTTCCAAAAAATAATAGAATATTAGTTTACTGATACTATCTTCAATATTTGTATACAAGTCAACACTTAAAACATATTCATTGGCTAGATAAGATTCTCTGAAAGTATGGAGACACATAATATCCAAATTTTAAAAAGTATAGATTTAATTGGGAAAATGGCAACATTTAAAAAACACAGGCTAGCAAAAAACCTGCACCTCTGAAAAATTCATATAATGGATAGAAAACTCTGTGTATTATAAAATAATCGATTTTTATATTGAGAGTAAATGGGTTTGGAAATTTTTTTTTAAAAAAAAAGGAGAGTGAAAATCACTTTGTTTCAAAAGTTAGATTCAGTACAAAGCAGGAGTTCTCAAAAGAATGGCACAGGAAAGCTATGTACATAGAGATCATCCTCTCTTAAATATTTCAAATCCCCACACTTGAAAGAAGTCACTTCTAACACAGCTCTACTGCAAGGGTCCATTGAATTATCTAGTCCAATATGTATACACAATAGGTGGGCAAAATATAAACTTACATTTAGCAAAATTTAACTGAAAAACAGTTTTAGTTTATTCCTAGTTCCATTGTCTATAGGAATGAATAATTTGACCTCTTTATTCTATAAATGGCCATATTGCCTCAGCTGGGAACCAGACCTGCAGGCAATCTAATTCTGAGTTAAAGTAAGAAGTAGTTGTTCACTACATGTTATTAAAAAAAACACCAAAAACACCCAAAACTCACTGCCATCAATTTGATTTTGACTCGTATAGGTCCTATAGACAGAATAGATTTCCCTTTTGGGTTTCCAGGGTTATAAATCTTTACAGGAGCAGAAAGCCTCATCTACCTCCCACTGAGTGGCTAGTGGGTTCGAACTACTAGTTGTTCACTGAGCAGCCTAATGCTTAATCTGCTTTATGACCAGGGTGAAAAATACCATAAGTGTTAGGGTGCTAACTAAAAGATCTGAGATTTGACTCAACTAGCCCCATCTCTGCAATGATATACAGTCTTGGACACACCCTGGGGCAGTTCTACTCTGACTTGTATGGTCATTGTGAGTCAATCAACTGAACAGCAGTGCATGGATCCAGTTTATGCATTGAGCAGGCATATCTCACCTTATTCCCATAAGGCAGGGGTCAGGCATACTTCCATGCTGTATCTTTTTTTTTTTTTTTTACTTATTCTAACGTCAACTTGTCCTCCCATAGTATTCTATATCTATGCTGGGTTCCATAACTCATTGCCACGATCACACAGAAGTCATAGACAATACTCATAATGATGGGAGTTTACTCCGGAAATTAATAGTTACTTAAAATCAGGATCAGTAGGGATGCAGTTATTGGTCCACAGCAATACCTCTCCTCAGCCAGCAGCCAAGTCTTTCTGTAGTTCTCAGACTCTTAGCCACCTGGTCCCTTGGACGTTCACAGCTATGGACCAGGAAGCCAGCCTGCTGTTCTGCCTCACCATCCTGAACTCTCAGTGCTGTTTCCCCTTCTGTCTCATCACTCATGATTTCGTTGCCATGGCCTCTGCTCTCGGCCTCGCTCCTTTGCTCTCTCCCATAGTCTCCATGCCACAGTCTTTGGTGGCTTTCAGCTTGGCCCCCGCCCCTTCAGACAGAAATCTTGAAAGTGCTCTTCTGATGGTTCTGGGCTTTCTCGCTGTTTCTGAGATGGCTCTTCTATGTAGAGGAATGGCTATACTGAAGGTGTGTTTTTTATCTTTTAGCAAACCCTACTCTCAAGGAAACAAAGGATATACCATGGTTCATACCCTCTACTAGAGCAAAAATAAACCCCCCAAAAACCCAATCTCATTGCTGTTGGAGTCAATTCTGATTCATAGGGACCCTATAGCACAGATTAGAACTACTCATGTGGGTTTCTGAGACGGTAACAGATTACACGATTAGGAAACCCTGTCTTTCTCCTGCAGAGCACGCCGATGGTTTCAGACTGCTGATCTTGCTTTTAGCCTCTCAACTCACATAATCACCATGCCACTGGGACTCAGTTCACACCCTGTACTAAAGTCTTAAACCTACATTTATCCTGTCCACTAGTATAACAGAAAATGCTCTCCAAAACTGGATCATAATCATAGGTGTAGAGTCCAGAATTATAATATATCACATAAAGAATTATGAGCAGAGGGGAACCGATTACAGGGATCTATATATAACCCCCTCC
>NW_022111366.1:3597086-3615692 GCF_000313985.2 Echinops telfairi
ATGACATCCAGTAGAAATTTTACACACACAAGTTATGTAACACTATAGGTGTTGAGGATGAAAAGGGCGACGTTTATGTTTTCATGTGGCTTGGAATGTAGAATGAGAGGGGAGAGTGACCAATGCACAAAACTCCTAGTAAATTCTTACCAGTTGGTATGCAACAGAAAGAGTAAATAAAAATCTTGGTAACATACTGAATGTGGGAAGAGGATTGGGAAATGACCGGAAATTGATGATTCTTTTATTTCATCCTAGACATTTGTATTATTTTAGGTCTACAAAATGAGAAGAATGCAGAACTGAGTTATGAGCCAGGCCTACAAATAGTTGCCTAAGGTATCAATGTATAGGAGATCCTAAAATACTATTGACATAAATCATAGAAACTTTGGTGCCAGTTAATAGCCCAGGTGTACTCAAATAATAATTTAAGTTAATGTTGTCTGGGTCAATTGATCTCCCAATCCTGCAAACCTGAATAGTACCACACAGAAGAAATAGGAGTCAACTTGATGGCAGTAAGTTTTGTTTTTTATTGATTTCATCTTTTACCTGGAACACATGATTGGTTTTATTTATTTTCGTATCTAATATTCAAGTCCCTTCATATGTCTTCTAAGAGGTTGTTCAGTTTGGACAAGTAAAAAACAAACAAACAAACAAACAAACAAACAAATAAAACCAAAGGGAGAATAAGAACTGAAAGCATCGCGGGAGAGTGCTTCTCTCTGAAGGTTATTTTTTTTATATGGGAACATATTCTTTGACCAGTGGAAGAAAGTTAGTGACCATGCTTCCATTTCTCCTATTTTGTTAGAGATGTTCTTGAGCCTGAAGAAAAAATATTAAATAACATCCACCTCTGCTATATTCGAAAATTGTTTCCAAGGTTCTGTTATTGAAAGTTAACTGATTAGAAGTGTTCTTGGTGTAGAATTGAAACTAGAGTGTGCATGGCAAAATAATATTCGGCTAATTGCTGACATTACTATAATCTTGCTAGGTGGCCTGTTATACTTAATTTAGCAATTTAAAACCAAATTATATCACAGGAAATATATACAGAAATGAACAGTGAGTTTATTTATCCTCAAGATTCTAATTATAACTGATTCAGTTTCAATATTATAGGGAAAGTGCTAAGGAATTTTATTTGTAAATCTGGTTTGTGGTTCTAGGAACATTTAGCAGAATTCATTAAAATTAATTTACCTAGAAGCTTGTGTAGTCTCTAAGTCAATAAAACATGCATTGACATGTTAACAAAGTATATTTTTATAGTAATTCTGGTTTACTCTAATGCTCTACCACACGCACAAAGAAAGAATCTGGCCTAATGGATTCAGAAACAGCCACGTCAAATGACTTCTGATTTATTTGTCATTATCTATTTAAAATGTTACTACTCAAGTACGGCCATAAAATATTTAGCTGACAGATAAGTCAGAAAATAAAAACTGTCAAATATATTTTTTGAAAACTCTGTAACAATATCCATAAAAATTAAACTACATCTTTAGCAATATATCCTGATTAATAGGTATACTTACAAGGGATAGAATAACTATGAAATAAAATATAATTCTAAAACTATCAAAATACTATGTTGTATTATGTCAAAGTATAGCATGTATTTCTTTATTATTATGAATACAACCATATGCAATGTTTTTTAAATCACTTTCTCTTACCTTAGCTGATCAAATGTTAAACAAATAACTAAATAATACCAACCAGAAGAACTTGCTGAATATTGACCTGTCCATTCAGGTTGTTTTAATTAAAGAGTTTTATTGGCACATAATTCACAAATAATACAATTTACTAGTTTAATTCTCTTCATAAGAGTTGTACAATCACTACCACAATCAATTTTAGAACATTTTCTTCTTTCTTGTACTTATCGTTATTAGCTTTCCATTTCCCCCCAACCTGCCCTGTCCTTTCTTTCAGGAGCCATTAAGCCAGTTACTGTCTCTATAGATTTCCCTGGATTTCATATACAGAAAAAACTAACAACAATAGCAAAGAAAAACTTCAATGGAAAGAAAACAGAAAATATTGAAAATTAGAATAAATTAAAAATGGGTCAAATGGAGATGAAATGATGAGGTGCTACCTTGTAACCTAACTGCATCTCCAAGAATTCACATTCCAATGAATTTTGCATGATATCAAGGTTATTCATATCCCTGGACTGTGGTCAGAGGACATTACCAAGGGCTTAATTCACTGAAACAACTTTATAATGGGTCTAAAAGAAGATCAAATGACCAAATACTGCATTTTAATCTAACTACTTCTTCCATAATCAACTATAAAATGTTCTGATCAACAGGTTATTTACATCAGAGGGGTATCACTAGAGACTTGATCTATGTGTGGACCCTGAAAATGGATTTTGGGCATCCATTGTCTTCCATAGCCTTCTGCAAACCAGATATTTACAATTTAAGCTCTCCTTTGGATTTGGGTTTCATTATTTACAATTCTTTTATCATAAAAGCTGGTGTGTTTCTTCCATGTGGACTTAGTTGACACCTCACTTAAATGGCTACTAGTTTGAAGACAACCCTTTAAGACTTCAAAGGCTATTCCTTCTGATAGCCAGGCACCATCTAGTTTTTGTATTTTTTTTACCACACTTTGCTATAACACTCATATCTTCCTTGATCTCTTCACAAGAGTGAGTATTAGTAACGCCATGCCATAAGAGCTAATTGCTCTTAGATTGGGGCTATAATTAAGGGTTAGTCCTATGTTAGTCCTGGTTGACTAGCGAAACAAATTCAGAGGCACTCATATATATGTAAGAGACCACTTCAAGATGTAATTATATATCAATAAAACAACCCATCCCAATCCAGATCAAGTCCATAAGTTCAATATTAGCCCATAAGTCTGATATTAGCCCATGAATTCCTCTTCAGACTCACACAGCACATGCAACCATGACAAATGTAGGCAGATCACAAGCCTTTGGGTAGAAAGTCCTGTGGATTTCGTGGTGGTGGAAGTGTCTACAGGGCTCTGGCTGCCATCAGTGTGGCTCCATGTGGCTTGTCAACAGGAATGAGTAGCAGAGAGAAAGTGCATCCCACCTCCTGGGAGGAAGAGTTCCCAGAATCTTTCTGAAAAGGTCATGGCCACACAGAGGCATCATTGGCTATGACCTGATTGACAGGCTAGACTCCACCCCTTCACTCATAATGCCCTCCAGTTCACACGAGGTTATGTAACTACCACAAGCCCCAAATCCATTCATAAATCTATGTTTTATATATGTCTCTGGTTCACCTTAGGCACATCATTGTCATTGTCATTTATGGTAGAGAACATTATCATCTCTTTGGGACATATGGTAATTCTATTGATAGTTTCATTAATTTAACCGATGGTATAGAATTTAAAGACCTGTTGATCCAAGAAATTATACCAGCATAGGCCATCTATGAACCACAACACATGAAATGTTGATGTGTACAGATTCAACTCTTAAGTGACTTTACACTATTTGCACAAGCAATGGGAATCGGTGTAAGAGGAAAACTTTCTTTTTTTTTTTTTAAACATTTTATTAGGGGCTCATACAACTGTTATCGCAATCCATACACACATCAATTGTGTAAAGCGCATTTGTGCATCATTCTCAAAACATTCTTAATACTCATTCACAACAGCTGAGCCACATCTACCAGATTAATACATATCATATTAAAACAAGTAGGGCATTAAAATAGTAAATATATGGTGGATCTGGGCCATCATCCATTATACATCCTCAAGGCATCCAAACAAAGTCCAATGACTGCCATTTCTTTGACCCTAGGATAGCAGTCATCCGCTTCTTCATGCACTGGGAAGTTTCCGAATTGTCCGAGGGCTGAAGGTAAGTTTGAGTCCCAGTATACTTAGTGGAATTTTCACACTGAGTCCACCTGGTGTGACCTCTGAAGGATGTTACACACCCTGAAAGAACAGAGTTTAATGTCCCAGTAGCACATGGGCTGGCTCACCACAGGCTGGCTAAAAACTAGTTCAAAAGTGTCCAGTTAGGAACATAGTATCATAGCCTGCCCAGTCTTAATTAATTAGACTTTGGGAGATGTTAGGTATTTAAATAAAAATGATTATACACCTTTAGATTATGTGACCAAGTGACATAAAAAATGAAGATTAAAACATCATATAAAATCAACACAATTTAATGTTTAAGAGCATAAACTTTGGAAGTAGAAGTTTTCAAATTGTGCCTCTATGAATTAATAGTTGTACAAAGTTGGACACACTATATTTTGTGTCTCAATCCCTCATCTATATTTATCTCATTTGGTTATTATAGGGATTAGATAAATTAACATTTAGAAAACTCATTGCTTCAGAAATAGAAAACACTATTGGTTACATAAATCTGTAGGGTCTGGAACTAGTAAAATTTCATCTGACCGGTGACAGGAAATTTAAGCTATCAGTATAGATGGTAGCTTCAGCTCTGAGACAGCAATGAATAATATTGAGTAGGAGCTTTGGTGATGTAGTGGTCACTAGTTGGGCTGTGATCTGTACTGTTGGTTTAAAACCACCAGCAGCTCCAGAGGAGAAAGAATGGATTCTCTCCTGCTGTAAACAGTCAGTCTTGGAAAACCATGGAGGTGGGAGGGTGGGGTGGGCGTGGTCTTTATGAGTCAGCATTGACTAGATGGCAGCAAGTTTGGTTTAGGAGCATCAGACTGACTCAGAGAAGTGGGCCAAATCATATATATTTCAGGAACAGCACCATTTAAGGAGAAACCATAGCAAGCCAACTCAGCCTATGCTAATGGGAAGAACTGCCATGGAAAGTGATGACAAGGATACGATAAGACTGCATATTGGTACATGATCCTGAAAAGAGGAATACTTTAGATATGATTCTGGAATCATTAGGTCTTCACGTGTATTCTCAATGCGGCTCGCCTCCCTAAAACAGCCTTCACACCTGTTAATTCAGTCTGGGGACCTTGGAGGGTGATATCTAAGGTCAGAATCACCTAAATGCCCTTCTAATTCCTTTATAGATGGGTGCGGGCACAGGAAGCCACCAGTAGGAGACTGATGAACAAGAGGAAAGTCAGTTCGTCACGCTTCTTCCTTACTTGCTCATTTATTTCAGCACCATTTCTAGAAATAGTTCTTTTCAAGACTACAACCCCCAGACACTGGTCCTGGCTATATCTCTCAGACTCATAATTTCACATGGGATCTGTGAAATTATTCACCTTGCCCTTTTAGACCTAAAAATGATGCTGTCGTTCATTTTTTTCTAATCTCCATTCTTTAATATTCTACATTTCACACTTATAATTCTATAGTCATTTCATTAAAGGTATTCCATTAGTTCACTCAAGTTCACTAGCTTACCTACATCTGAGTGATATAAGAGGCAATGGGAAGTTCTGAGAAAGCTTATGCTGTATCTGCGACCTTGTCACATGGTGGTTTCTTGCATTGTGTTAGTCTGGGTAGACTAGAGAAACAAATTCATGAACATGCACATGTGTATAAGAAAGAGGTTTGTATACAATAGCAGTTGAATATTGAGAAAATATCCCAACCCACTTCAGTCCAAGCCCATAAATCCAATATTAGCCCATATGTCCAATGCCAA
This sequence comes from Echinops telfairi, assembly GCF_000313985.2. Classification (NCBI taxonomy): domain Eukaryota; kingdom Metazoa; phylum Chordata; class Mammalia; order Afrosoricida; family Tenrecidae; genus Echinops; species Echinops telfairi. The sequence continues at coordinate 3,602,737 of NW_022111366.1, forward strand.
TCTATAAAGTCCTCTTCAGACTCACAAAACACATGCAAAGATGCCGAATGCAGGAGATCACAGGCCGTGGAAAGAAAGTCTTGTGGATCCGGTGGCATTGTAAGCATCTCAGTGCTAGCAGGTGTCTCCATGTGGTTCCTTCATCCCTGAAACTCTGACTGCTTTAGGGTAGCTTAATGTGGCTTCTCCTTGGAAATGTCTTGCAGGGAGTGAGCAGAGAGAAGGAAGTGCCTCCCGCTTCCAAGGAGGAAACCCAGGAATTCCCAGAATTCTCAGGAGAAGCCCATACACACACAGAGGCTTCACATTGGTAGATAGATTTCAGTGGAGCTTCCAGACTAAGACAGACCAAGAAAAAAGGGCTGTTGATCTACTCCAAAAAGTTGGCCTATGAAAACCCTGTGGATCACAGCAGGATATTGTCTGGAATAATGCTGAAATATGAACCCTCTAGATTTATAAGGTTCTCAAAATTCACAGTGGCCACAATAATGGATTCCCACGTACCTCTGATTGCAATGATGGCAGAGGGCCAGGCAACGCTCAGTTCTGGAATTGATTCACTGGCAACCAACAGAAATAGCAGCTTAGTGGTTATAAGAAAGCACTTCCAGAGTTCGCAGAAGAAGTGAAGACAGCCATTTGTTTCCAGAAAAGGCAGAGAAAGACGTCTCACCAAGCTGGGCAAGACTGAACTTTTGACTTCTGATCAATTTTAGGGCTCAAAGACGCCGAGGTTAGTTAGAAGTAGTGATTCTCAAAGTAAAATTAAATATTGCTGTACAGTTTGAAATGAAGAGTAAAATGACAAAAGTAAGAAATAAAATTGACTAACATCCACCAAATAATTTGAGAGAATTAACAATAATTACTAAGTGGTCTCAATTTGCTATGGGGTGGAAACTGGAAATTGTCGATTTTGTTTATCATAGGGCTGGACCCTGGTGGGGTAGTGATTAAGACCTTGGCTGCCATTTAAAGGTCAGTGGTTCAAACCTACTAGCTGCTCTGTGGGAAAAGGTTTGGCAGTTGGCGTCTATAAAAATTTACCATTTGGAAAACCTCATGAGGTAGTTCTACTCTAAATTAGAGGGTTGTCAGGACTTGGAACCGACTCACGGGCAGTGGATTTTATTTTGTTTATCATGGGCAAATTATTTTGGCCAGAGACCAGAGCTAATTTTCTCCCTTCTTTGTTTGTGCCACTTTCTCATCCAGCTAGCCATTGGTTGCAGCCTTTATGCACTTGGAAACTACTGTTTTGATTGAACTTTTTTTTAAAGCACTCCAAAAACCTCTTATCATCCAGTCAGTGACTCATGACAATCCTGTGTGTAACAGGATAGAACTGTGCCCCGTATCTGTGAGAAATTATTTGAGATCTAAATCAATGGGAAGTTATATCTTTGCCAAGGATTAATAATCTAAATATTATTAAGCCAAGTCTTCCCAAATTGCTATACAGAGAAAATATACTCTCTATAAAATTCCATTAGGCTTCAGCTTCCTTTTTCAATTTTTGGTAGAAATTGCTAAGCTGATACTAAAATTTAAAATTCTAGAAAATGCTAAATGAAAATACAAAAGATCTAGAATTGTCAAAACAACTGTGAAATAATAGTGGAAGGGCAGAACACTGTCTGATTTCAAGACTTACTATAAAGCTACTATAATCAAGAGTGTATGCTATAAGCAGAAAAAACATACAAGTACATCAGTAGGTCAGAAGAAAGAGCTAGAAATAGATTTTGCATATATAGACTAATTGTACTCCTGAGATTCTAGGAACAGGCACACTGAGTGGGGTCTGACTGCTTATTTGTGTTGGGGATCGGGGTGTTAATTAAATCATAGGTTTCTGGAGAGGCCTTAAGCAAACCTAGAGGTAATCATGTTCACGACTACAAAACACTTTCATATTTATTTAATGCTATAATACTTAAGACAAAACTTCGCATATACTTCTTGATACTGGCAAGGCTATTTACAAAATATAACTGCCACCTCTTATGAGCCAGAAATTCCCCTGGAAGACAAGATGTTTTCACTGAAGTTTTGGAGCTAGTTGACCCTCTCTTCCTCAGATGTGCTAAAAAGTATTTATTCGAAGTAAATCAGAACACTGTCATGCCTGGACCGTTCCCAACTTTCCAGCTGATTCTATGGACAGTGAATCTATTCAAGACTAAATTGTTGAATATCATCAATATTAACTAGCATTAGCCAACATACTTTTGCCATTCCTAGGGTTTGCCAGAACCATCAAACAGTGTAGCATTAATTAACATTAATATGAGGTGCCCTTTCATCTTTAGGAGGACAATCTTGACCATTACATCCATATGAAGTGTTTTGAGACCTCAGAAATGGAGTATGAGAGACTATATAGTAGTTTAAATAGGGAGATTATACATACTGACTGTGTCTAGATGAAGCTAAAAATCGAATGAAGTTGGAATAATCTACATAAACACCAGATGTTTCTAATAGCCATCTATTTGCCATCTAGTTTTTCAGGCCCAAACATCTGGCCGATTATGTTTTTCTGTGGCTTTGGGTAGAGATAGCCTTAGGCGTGAAAAACTCAAAATAATGACAGTTCTCATCACATTTTTACTTTGCATCATGGACCAAGTTAAGAATGCGTATGGTTTATTTTATATATGTAAATCAAATGATCATTTTAAAGATGAGTTGAAATTATGGGTGATTTTTGCAAGTGTTGGTTAATTTATTTTGTTTTAAATATTTTCAAAGATATATTGAGAAGCAAAAAGCCCTTTAAGAGATAAAAAGTAATCTTACCATAGTGAATGATGGGGGGAGTGTGGAGTGGAGATCCAAAGCCCATTAGTAGGCCACTGGAGATCCCCTTGCAGAGGGGTCTCGGGGAGGAGATGAGCCAGTCAGGGTGCAATGTAACAATGATGAGAAATACAACTTTCCTCTAGTTCCTAAATGTTTCCTCCCCGCTCCCACTACCATGACTCGAATTCTATCTTGCAAGTCTGGCTAGACCAGAGGAGGTACACTGGTACAGATAGGAACTGAAAATACAGGGAATCTAGGATGGATGAGCCCTATAGGACCAGTGGTGTGAGTGGCAAAACAGGGAGGGTAAAGGGAGAATGGGTAGGAAAGAGGGAACCGATTACATGGAACTGTGTGTGACCTCCTCCCTGGGGGACAGACAACTGAAAAGGGGGTGAAGGGAGACGTTGGACAGGGCAAGATATGACAAAATACCCATTTATAAACTATCAAGGGCTCATGAGGGAGGGGGAAGCGGGGAGGGAGGGGAAAAATGAGGACCTAATGTTGGGGGTTTAAGTGGAGATAGAATGTTCTAGAAATGATGTACAAATGCGCTTTACACAATTGATGTGTGTATGGATTGCGATAACAGTTGTATGAGCCCCTAATAAAATGTTAAAAAGAAAGAAAGAAAGAAATGTTTTAAGCAGTAAAAAAAAGAGATAAAAAGTAAGTTAAACATAATTTGAAAATCCAATTGTACTAAGTAAATAGGAAACACATTTTTTTTTGAAAAAGGACAGGCCTCTGGCAGGACGGTGGACTAGGCAGATATAATATCCAGCCCCTCTGTGCCGCAGACACATGGGAGACCCAAGGAGACAGATACAGAGATAAACGTAGGACCCTGAGCCTCGGATGAAAGGGTCAGAAGTGCCCTGGGGGTGTTTTTTGTTTCCTTCAGGACACCCCTATCCTTGGATGATAGGATATGGTCACAGAACGGACCTGTCTGGCATTGGTGTTTTGTGAGACCTTTATTACTCAACAGGAGAGCATCGAGGCCTAGTTAAGAGTGGTCTGTCAGTCAGGCCTGAATGTCAGGCCACTTCTGCTTTCTCGGTGTAGACTAACACATCTACATTTATTTTTCTATTTCTCTATTCCTCTACAATTAAAGCCATGAGCTCATATTGGTAGCTCCAACTCTATTTTTAAAATCTGTGTTTCAGACAAAGATGCTGTTGTATGTTCTGTTGTAGGTGCTGGCAATGCCCTTCTGACTTAGAGCAACCCTGTGCACAACAGAATGAAACACTTGCTATCTTATGTCATTCTTATCATTGTCAGGTTGGAGCCCATTGGGGCAGACATGGTGTCAAACCATCTTCTCGGTGCTCATCCTCTTTTGCCCTGACCTTCAACTTTACAAGCATGATGCCTTCTCCCAGGACTGATCTCACCTGATAGCATGTGTAAGGGACAATGTCTCTAATTCTTCCTTTCAAGGATCATTCTGGCTGTACTTAAAACAGATTTGTTTGTTCTTCTGGCAGCCTATAGTACTTTCCGTATTCGTTGTCAGCATTATTACCTAAATGCATCAAGCCTTCTTCTGTCTTCCTTAGCCATTGCCCAATGTTCACATGTATAGGAAGTAATTAAAAATATCGGGGCCTGGGCTACATGCACCTTAGTCTTCAGGGTGACATCCTTGCTCTTAAAACATTAGGAGAAAATAATGACTGCTAATGAGTTACTGTGGATAGTGAAATCATGCATGATTTTAATTCTCTTAGTTTCAAAAATGTCTGTAAATGCATTTGCAATGCTTAAATTAGAAGGAAAGAGTTTACAAACGAATCCAACCATATTGGTGTTTGTGCTCAGAGGTCCAAAGCTATCCAAGGAAGGTATCAGGAACAAGAATGCAGAAGTGAAATCCATTGCACCAGGTATATATTTTGTAATACTCACAAGGAAGAATAATCTGGGGAAACCAAACTGTTTTAAGGAAAATAACTTATTAAAAATGGGAAAAGGTTGAGTATGAGCTGAACATTGACACAATGATCTGAAACTATTTTGGATTGGTAACTTAGAAAGGGGGCACTCTGGTGGCACAGTGGATTAAGCATGGGGCTGCCAACTGAAAGGTCGTGGTTCCTGTCACTCTGTGGGAAGAAGATGAGGCCATTTGCTTCCATGAAGACTGACAGCATGGGGCAGTTCTACCCTGGTCTACAAAGTCACTGTGAGTCTGAATCCACTCAATGGCAGTAGGTGAGTTGATCAGGTAAAAATCCCTTCTCCCATTTAGCTTTTACTGCTATGAGTACAAGTTCATTTAGAAAAGTTCAGAATTGGAGCACTAAGTAGGAAAAAAAATGAATTCATCCAAATTTCCACTCCAGAGAAAATTATTGCTGACACTTCACTGTCAGACCTTTTTCTTTACAAATAAATGAACTTTAAGAAGACAGGCAGAAAATGCTCATTTTTCAATAAACAATCGTGTCAGACATTATTTTGTTTTTCTGGTATTGCTTTATGAATGTCATTTAAATAGAAATTTCTCACTTTAAATCAAATTAAACTGAAATTAGATGGGTTTTTAGAACTTCCTGACAGTCCTGGGGATCATTGAAAATCTGTAGAATTGTGAGAGCAGGGCTGGGACTCGCTAAATCCGAAGATTCCAAACAATGACTAAATCGCTCAGTGGCTTTGCTGACGTTACCATTGTAGCTCCAGTACTCTCAATGCAAAACACATGAAAAGCAACTGGCCCTGAGATGCTCTTCTGCTTCTTGGCTTCATCTTTTCAAATGGATTTGTTTTATTATTAAAATAGATAAAAAGAGATACCACTTGGTGAGTCTCTCTATGTCTTCTGATTAGTCTTTCTGGTGAAGATTACTGTCTTTCATTTCCAAACTTACTCTGCCAGCTTCAACAAGCTAAATAAAATGAAGCCCCGAGGAACCCATGCCGTAAATATTTTAAGCAAGGACTCTGTAGAAAATTAGGAATGTAAAGACACTGGGACTGAAGATAATGAAGCTGAAGGCTATACTAAAGTCTGGGTGGCCCTCAAAGGTGGCCTAGGACCTCCTGATCAGGATCATTTGGCTTGTTTAAAGAATGCTTACACACACACTAGACTCACTGAATTAGATTCCCTGGAGGGGAGGCGAGGGACAACCCGGCACAATGGCTATCATACTTGACTGCCAACTAAAAGGTCAGTGGTTGGAAGGCACCAGCTGTACCATGGAATAAAGATGTGGTGGTCTTTCTGGATAAACATATTTCAGACTTAGCAACCCTATGGAGCAGTCTTACAGGGGGGCTATGATTCAGAATCAACTTAATGGCAATGGGACTGGAAGCCAAGGACTCTAATCTCCAGTTGGTTTTTAGACATTAAGGTATGAGAGCCAGAAGTTAAAATCAGACATGAAATTGAGTTTGTTTATAAGTTATCAAATAGCTTCTATTTTACCCTTTCTTCGATCACTCAGCTGAAACAAGCCTCACCAAGAACTTAGTTTATATGGATATTTGTAGACCCGGAAACAGTACTGTGGAATGGAGCCAATGTACTAGAGTCCAGTACATAAAAGAGATCAGAACAGTAGAACAGATCATTTTCTCTAGAGTCTAAAGTTATGATTAGTACCAGAATCAGTTCCACAAAGGCAAGTCAAAGGAATTTGGCTAAGAGGGTGCTCAGGGTGGTTTTCAAAGGTAGCTTTATGCCTCCTTGAATAGAAAAGGGGTCGTGTTAATTGAAACCATGGTAAAGGCTAGTCTAGAAGGTAGATAGACCAACTATGTCTATCAATAAATAAGAAATGTTCTCTAAGATGGGGCTGGGCTGACTAAGACAGAGAATCCTGGTCCTGGAGGAACTGCCATTTTGTTGGAGAGAGTTGGCATAATTGTCCTCAGGAGTATGAGGTAATACTGGCCATCAAGTCCAGGGGCAGAGACAAGAGTGAATAATAGCACATAGGATTGGACTTAGAACAAGACTGAAAATAGAACTGATGATACTCATTCTTAGCATCACACTTCCTTGTTTCATTTCAGCCTCATCAAACACAAAGCCATAATGCAGAGTGAGCTTGTTTTAGGAATGAGAAAATACAGCCAGACCATAATAATTTGAATTTTGTTCCTAGAAATGTATGATAATTTGGAGAGGACTCAGGTTAAGCTTATCTTAGTTCATGTATGGAAACGAAACAAAACATAATTCCCACACAGATCGATTCTATACACATGAGGAAAACTGCTTTCCAACAGATTCAACGTTCTGTTAGATAGCAGTAAGTGAAAAGTTCATTGTAAATCATTTCTGAGTGCTGCCTAAATTTGCTACTAACCCCATTGTCATCAAATGGATTCTGACATATCCCACCCACTAACTGCTAATTAGTCAATCCCATCTCATGGAGACACTTAATACACAGGGTTTCTCCGCAGAAAACCCATCTTTCTCCAGAGGAACGGCTGCTGAGTTTGGACGGCCAACCTCTCATTTAGCAGGCCCATGCCTAAACTAGAGTGCCAATTTTCTACAAGTGACTCTATTACATAAGAAAAATTATTTATACTAATTTTCAATAGTGCAAGCATCTGCAAGTAATACAACTACATTTATGTCTGAAATGATCTATAATTCTTTTTCTGATTTAATTCCGAAGAAGAGTGTTCTTTATTCCCTGTCTCATTTTCCCTCTTGGTTCTTTTCCTTCCTTCTCCCGTCAGTTCTCTCTCTTCTCCCTCCCTCAATCTTTTCCTCCCTGTTTCTCCATCTTTCTCAGTTTCTCTCTTTCCTTTTTCTCTCTCACTCACTTTTCCTGTCTCATTTTGGTTTCTAACTGAAATGTAAGTGAAATGTGTAATTAATGTGTGAGTTATCAAATATCCAAATCAATTTTGGAAAGCAGCATATTTTTCAGGTTGATAAGCCTGAGAACACTGTGGGTTAGGAATTGGTCTACCAACTGCAAAGTTGGCATTTAAAACTCACCAGCCACCCCTTAGGGGAAAAATGAGACTGTCGGCTCCCCTAACAATGGGTTGTCATTCGGTGCTGTTGAGTTGGTTGCTACTCATGGTGGCCCTATGTACAACAGAACAAAACACGACCTGGTCCTTCACAACCATCATAATGGTTCCCATGTTTGAGACCACTGTTGGTCACTGCGTCAGTCTTTCTCATCTAGGGCCTTGCTCTTTATCACAGTCTTTCTCTAGGACTGATCTTGAAAACTTGTCCCAAGTATGTGAGGTGACGTCTTAACATCCTTGCCTCTAAGGAACAGTCTTGTAGTACTGCTTCCAAGACAGACCTGCTTGTTCTTTCGACAGTCTACGGTTCTTTCCTTATTCTGCTCTAGCACCACAATTCAAATACATTGATATGCTTCGGCCTTCCTTATTCCATGTCCAAATTTCATATGCATATGAGGTGACTGAAAATACCATGGCTTAAATCAGGCACACCTTGGTCCTCAAATAGCATCCTTGCTTTTCAGTAGTTTAAACATGTTTTATGCTGCAGACTTCCTCGCTGCAACGGGCTCTTTGATTTATTGACTGATATTCAATGCCCACTGGTTGTGGATCCAAGCAAGACAAAATCCTTGACAATTTCAACTTTTTTCTCCATCTATCATAACAATTTAGAGGCTTGGGAACCCTGTATAGGGTTGTTACGAATTGAAATTGACTCCATGACAGTGGGTTGGTTTGTTTTTGAGCCTTACCTAAAGTTCTCAGATTGGAAAATCGGTTAAACTGACAGCTACTAACTGAAGGCTAGTAGTTTGAGTCCAGACAGAGGCATCTTGGAAAATAGGCCTGAAAATCAATCATAGTAGCACAATTCTACTTTGGCATATATGGAGTTAAGTTAGCAGCAGTTGCTTACAAATCAAAGAAGTTCTGTGATGAGGTGTGTGAGCTGTCTGTTGCTATGGGGTGAGATGGTGGACACCCTCTTTCAGGCAGTAGTCTCCCAACTAGTGACGCGTGCTGTCTAACAATAGGCTTGGGGATCCTGGCAGCCTGAGGGAGGGCTCTTTGCCTCTTTGCTTTCTCAGCCTTTTTACATCAGCCAATCTGTAATTTAAATGACATGCATTGATTACTATAGAAACATCCATCAGCACACATTTCCTTATAGAAATAAAGAATTCTGGTGGCAATTTATTAATGCTAAATTGGCTTTGCAGTCCAGAAGGAGAAAAAGACTCTAATTTGCACACACATTCTTCTTGAATGAAAGAATCTTTACCATCATGAAGCCATTTCAGCTGTCTCATCCCTAATTGCCACTTGGTATCTCTCTCCAGTGCTCCTTTCCTAGTGGTCTCTTTGTTTTTAATTGGTGATTCCAGACATCTGGATCTGCTAGCTTAGGCAGGCCCAAGAGGGAAATAGAACATAAAAGAAAATAAACTTCACCCATTTCAATCAACTCCACATCTGAAAGCCCCCATATTGCACCGCATTTCCTAGTCTATAGGAAATATGGTGTCAGAAGCTGAGAGGATGGTTCAGAATGAGTGCACAGAGGAATGCCAATGCCACATTACTGTGAGGATTGGGCTCCAAACCACTCTTGGGAGAGATGGAGTGCAGGCTTCCCAGTTCCACATTGGCTCACCACATGGTAGAGGTTACAAGGGAAAGGGATTTTGTGATGAGAGAGTCTGAGCCCTGCCTGCAAACAGATGCATCTGGGTTTCAACTCTCGCTCAGCCATTTCTAACCTTCCAATGGGGCACTGTTTTTGTCTTTATGCTACTTCAGTTTTCCCTTTGGGAGGACTGTGGAATCGATACAATTATGATGTATAAATGAAGTAAAATATTAAAACTCTGACCAAACAGTCTTGGGAAATGTGGGTTTTAAAATGTTGGTAGCAGTGAAACTATTGTTTATAATACTGTATTGGTGAGCACTTGGCGACATGGGTTTGCTAAAAACCACAGGACTGTACAACACAAAGCGTGAAGACTGATGTGAACTATAGACTTCAGATAATAATAACGTACCTGTAGTGGGCCATCAAATGTAATAAAGGTACTGTACAGGTGGAGATGCTAATAGAAGAAGAAACTGTGTGCAGGAAGATGAGGAAGGTATGTAGAAACACTGTATTTTATTCAGTTTTCCCTTAAATAAAAAATACCGCTAACGAGTAGCCTATTAACAAAATAACTTGCCTTGAGGTTGCATCTGAATTGTAAGTAGCACACCATTGTCAATCAGATTACACCACTGTTGGGCTACAATGTATTCCAGAGCACTGGCCTGGAAAGCACTCCATGGCACACTTCTACATGACTATTATTAGCATGTTAGAGATTTTTTTTCTGTCTTCCACCACTTTTTCTTCTATCATGAATATTTTCACAAATTATTTTCCTACTTCTTAATTGTCCCTCTCTCTGCTTTTGTCTATTTCTATCACTATCATGATCTAAGTTATCATAAGCTATCACTCAGGTCTCTAGAAAATTCTCCATTTTTCTTGCAGAGTAGAATTATACCCTAGGGTTTTTAAGGCTGTGCCCTTTCAGAAGCAGATCACCAGGGCTCTCCTCTGAGAAGCCTGTGGGTGGTTTGAACAGTCAACTTTTCAGTGAGTCGTTGAGTGTTTCACCATTTGTGCCTCTCAGGGACTCCTCCAGCCACACTAACCTGTCACCATTAAGTCAAAACCAATTCACAGAGACCCTTTATGGCACAGTAGAACTGCCCTACAGTATTTCCCAGTACAATTGCAGCAGAGATTTACAGCCTTGGAGATGCTTGTCTGTGAGCTGAAATGGACCGGTACTGGCCATTTTGAATCAAGCAGTCATATGGTTTCCTATGCCAGTAATGTTGGCTTCAAGAGGAATGGCGTTGCATTCATTGTCAAATAGGATATTTCAAGATCTATCTGCAATGCTGTCAATGATAGGATAATGCTTATCTGAACACAAGGAAATCTGGTCAATACAACTATTATTTAAATTTATGCACCAACTGCTAAAGCTAGTAATGCAGCAATTGAATAAAAGGAATTTTTCCTCATGTCCCCAGAGCACTTGCTTTACATGTTTTCATGAGTACTTATTACATTTTTTAATGCTATATTTATTTCACAAGACATTTTGTGAGGGAGGGAGAAGAAAAATATCAAGACACAGGTGAAGTGTGAACTTTTGGAGGTGGAGCTTTATTACTAGTTATGAATACAAATTGATAACTTGAAATATAAACCCCCAAGTAATATGCAATAAAAATATTATGTAAAACATAAGAAAAACTATATTTATTCCATAGACTCATAGTTGTGAATTTCTTTAGCTCAGAGAAACGTGAATTATCATCTAACCCAACATATCTTATTGCATTATGATTAGAAGGCAGATACGTAAAAGAGAAATAGAGCTTTAATGGTTTAAGGTGTCCGTGCATCCACTCAATCCTGCCAACCCTGGAGACTTTCCCTGATACCACAGGTCCTCTATGGAACCCAGTTTGAAGGGTTTAATCTATCCCTCTGTTTTCTCGATGAACAAACTGAAGTTCATATGAAATATTTCGGAATCAATTTAACCAAGAATCAAGGAACTTGTACAAAGAAAACTACAAACACTACTACTAGACACCCAAGAGACCTATAGAAATGGAGTTGGTCAACCCCTCTAGCTAGCTCTGGGACCGGGAAAAATCACAACTGTCTCTGGGTACATGTATAATTTATGAATGAGCACAATTAAATATTCTGGAATTCCCATTCTTCTCAAAGTTATCCACGCTTTATTAAGATCCACACAGTTGAATGCTTTCGCATCGTCCATGAAAACAGGTCAGCGTATTCTCCCACACTGAAGGCAGCACTTCAGTTTGCTCTGGATCTAGGAAGCTCTTCTTGCAGCTTTGCTGGCAGGACATGGGCACCGCTGAGGTAGAAGGGCGTGCTCTCCTTGGTCGCCATGCTGCACCTCTTCCTGGAAGAAATCGGGCATTTCTGACGGTCAGTGGTAACCATCAGGACACAGACATGACCATGGCAGTGATGTGCAGTCAGCAAGGTACAGATGGAGATTGCAGAAGACCTCAGAAATCAGGCACAATGGACCAAATCTGTGTTTCTTAACTATTAAAGCATACTTATGGATGCTAGGTACCTCATGAAAAGGCTCTGAAGACCAAATCCAAAGGGAATGTGCAAATGAACATTTTTTGGAAAGCAACACATCCTGTATATATTAGAGATGTGTTGCTATTGTAATGAGTAAGACGAACCCTATTATTGTTTTATTGCTTCCTGAGAAATACGAGGGGTACTCCCCCCCAAAATGGAAAAAGTTCCACTAGGAGGAGCTTTCGTAGTATACATTTTTCCCACTAGGGCAGCATTGAGTAACGAGGTCTAAGTTAGTACACCCAGTGGCATCGCTTAGAAAATTTCTTTCTGATCATAGTGCATTTTTTCATAAAGGCAGTTTTGTTCAGTCCTCTTTTTTTGGACTATCTTGGAACTCGGTTCAATGAGTTTTAATGGAAGATTTCAGAAAGAGAAGAGTCACTGAAAAATTTGTGCTTTGGATTCTGACTGAACAGGAAAAAGTGTGCCAAGTGGAAACATGCCGTACTTTGAAAGAACAGCTCCTAAATGACCCAGACTTTCCCCCCAAGGTCATTACTGGTGATGAGACATGGTGTTTTCTTATGGCCCCTAAAGCAAACATCGATCAAGCTCATCAAGTAAAATCAAAGATCAAGACTATGCTCATTTGTTTTTTGATGGGAGGGGGACAGTGCATTTGGAGTTTGTTCCACCAGTTCAGACTGTTAATCAAGCCTTCTGTTTAGAGGTCCTGAAAAGATAGTGTAACCGTCTGTGACCCAAAAAAGGCCTGATTTGTGGCTGACGAGGGGACTGGTTTTGCTACCATGAAAATGCACCTGCTCACACAGTCATCCCAGGGTGTCAGTTTGGGATAGAAAACAGCATACCTCACTTTCCCCATGCACCTCACTCACTTGACCTTGCTCCGTGTGACATCTTTTTGTTTCCATGAATGCAGAGGGATATGAAAGGACAGCAATTTGATGACAGAGAAGAGGTGACGGGAAAAAAAAAGGGAGGTGGCATCAGCCATCCAAACAGTTGAGTTTGAAAA